>NW_015150558.1:1481874-1484353 GCF_000732505.1 Cyprinodon variegatus
GGAGAGTCTCCAGACTGATCTGCGAGTGAAACCTTGAAAGCTCGCGAGATCAGGATGGTCTCACGTGGCTAACGAGGGGCAGCCAACACTGACCTTTGAACCGGACGGGTCAGCCTTCACCTAAACTTCATGTATCTTAGATGCAAGCGTGCAAAAACAGAACAGAAAATCACATTTCTAAATCAGCCCAGTGGTGAGTTGTTCTGTTTTTGTTTGTCTGACCGCCATTGTGGAAAACGACTGGTGAAGATGGAGCAGCTAGCAGAGCGAGGTGCGAGAGAACGCTGGGACCCTTTTTCCACCTGGATCCCCGCTCTTTTTGGCCCTCATGTCCCTCCGTTGTTGCACAGACTTGCCCCCACTTCCTCACCGCCTCGGCCGTATCTAGACCCACAGCTAGTTCCTGATTGGCCCTTGCGTTGTGGCGTGGAATAACAGCGCAGACCACGCTTCAATATTGGACATAAATCAAACATATCTGCGACACACTGCTGCGGGACGATAACCAGGCCTTTAAATGTTAAATCAACAGACTCCGCCCCTTTAAATCAGCCAGTAGTCTTCCAGGACCGCTGAGGCTGACGGTTCTGGTCGGATTTAACCCAGACCCTTTGAATAGCGGTTTGAACGACTACCTGGATCAACCAAACATCCCGTAATAAGCTGATGGTTCCGGAACAAATCTGTTCATCAGTCATGATGATGATGATGATGATGATGGTCTCACCTTCTCCCACATCCTGGCAGGAAACGCCGCTCTCTCGATCACCTTCATGTAGAGGAAACACTGACCTGGAACAGAAAACGGACTTGTTAACGCTCCGCCCATCTGGCGCCGCCGATGATGATGATGACGCAGCTTCACCTTTCTCCTCCCTGATGGTGGCGTACTGGCTGTTGGCCAGCGGGCAGGCCGAGCGGTTGCACTGCCCCGTCAGGTTGAACTCGTTCCGACAGAAGTTCTGGCCCTTTGTTCTGAGCGGGAAGAGGGACACAGAGGACCGTTAGGGTTCTGATAGATCCAGAACCAGAACCTTCAGAACTTATTGAAGCTGAACCCGATGAACCGCTCCTCCAGAAGCAGAAATAAATCCAGCAGGTCGAGATGGAAACAGAACATTTATCACAGAACCAGGGTCCAGAACCAACACTGATTTAAAAGTGCAGGAGGTAGTTTTTATGCAGATCTGGACGAATCGGATCAAACTCAACCGTTTGGGTTTCAGTTATTTTCTTCTATGGATCGAACAGAATCTAGAAAATGATCATCTATAGCAGTTCTGCAATAAAAGTATGTATGCTGGTCTGACGGGGGGGTATGTTGGTCTGACGGGGGGGGCATGTATGCTGGTCTGATAGAACACCAGTCCGGTCCAGACAGATCCATTTGTGGGAGTTTCGGACTTACTTGACTTTGAAGGAGCAGAACTGCTTGTTTCCGATGATGTCCCAGATGACCTGCAGGGAGCAGAACAGAATCAGAACCAGCAGAACCACCTTTAACAGACAGAGAGGTTCTGATCTACATCTGAAGGACCCTCCAGAACTCCTCGATTGTTCAGATCTTTCTTCCTGTGATCCGGATCAGGAGTTCTGGACGGGATTCTACAACCGGAACCAACCAGGAATCCAGCAGCAAACAGAAACAACAGAACCTCGGGAACTGGATCCATGTTTTCAAAGATGGACTTTTAGTTCCCCGGAAATGAGCTTCATCTGAATATTCAAAACCACCTGATTTATTTCCATTCAATGCTTCAGATTCCTTTAACTGTGGTGTTGGTGGCATCGAACCGGGAAATAAATCCACTAAAGTTCTGTTTGATTGGATCAGAACCTTTGGGAAACACTGATAACTGATCCGGTATCATTTAGATCGGTTAGAGGCAGTTTGAAGCAGTTTAGCTAACGTTAGCCTGTGGCTAAATGCTACATGAAATTAGCCCCAGAGGAGCCGATAAACTCACGTCGTCGTGCTGCATCCTGACTTCCTGTCGGTTCCTCTCAGGCACTCAGCGGGCTGGTTCCGGTCCAATTCAATCCGTTTCTTTAATGTCAGTGAGGGATTGATGTTCGGAGCCACATGGACCATCAGAAGGACACCATCTTTGTTTAGCTGCAGATCTCGCGCTACGTCACAGACACGGACAGGAAGTATCGCGATACTTGGTCACATTCGGGATAAGCGCTGCAGCGTCACTCTCAATTAATATCCATTTTTTGTTAATTCTGATTTTATTAATAAAAAGAAAAGAAAATAAACAAACCCATGAAATAAATTAAACAGTAGATTAGGTTCGATCAAAGCATAAATACTAAAAGAAAGAAGTACAATTTCGAGTGAACAATCTCCAGGGGTCGGAATAAAAATGATAATAATAATAAAAAAAATAAAAGTAAAAGTAGTGATAGTGATTAAAGGAAAGACAAATTTCACTCAGCTGGATGTTTTCAGGCCTTTGTTTCTGTTGATGATTTC
>NW_015150558.1:1485167-1491175 GCF_000732505.1 Cyprinodon variegatus
GACACCCACCCAATAGACCAGGCCCTCCTACAGGACACCCACCCAATAGACCAGGCCCTCCCACAGGAGCACCCATCCTAAAAACTAGCCCCTCCCACAGGGAACATCCACACAACAGACAGCCATCCCAGGACTGGCAGCCCTAATCCAGAACAATATAACCCCAAACAGCCTAAACCCTCCAAAACTGCAGGAATGAAAGAAGGTAGTTCGTTTTCTAAGCTGTTGTGTTTCTGGAAACTTAATACTTGGACTGCAGTTCATTGAATCTGATAGACATAGATCAAGTCTCCAGTTTCTACAAAACGTTTGAGCCATTTTATTTTCCCCAAATTAAAGCTCTAAAAGCAAATCAAATCAAACTGCTCTAGAAATACATTAAAAGATGTAATAGTTTAGAAGTCAAAAGGTCATAGATCTTTATATCTAGATTTCAGTGTATTTTACTAATGAAATTATACCATTCCATTAAGAATCCCGTGTCTGTTAATCTAGACCTTCCTAGATATGGAAGTAGACATGCTCTAGAATGTGACCATCTGGATCTCAGCCAATCAGAGGTAGGAATGTCTTCCAGATGTCGAAGCGAGGCAGTGAACCGGCAGTGGCTCCTCACCCACTCTGTCAGGGAGCACCTCCAGCCCCACCACCCGCTCGTCGGAGTGCAGCTCCAGGCCGTAGACGCAGTCGAAGCCGTCGTATTTGATCAGGTACAGGGAGGGATTGACGGGTACCTGGTCCAGGACCGTGCCTTTCCACTGGGAGGATTTACCTGGTGGGAAGAGCAGCGCTCTTTGCATCATTCTTTAAAAACCAGAGAAAATCTTCACTATCGCATCACTTAAACCCAACTTACTGCCCTCCTTCCAGATGTGCTGGATCCTGCAGCCAACCATGTTCCTTTGGGGCTGAACCAGAGTCTTACTGGGACCAATGCTGGTCTTCTGCTTCCTGCAAGACGGAAAAACCTTCCATAAAACATGTTCATGACTCCATGTTGGCGCTAACTGGCACAGTAACACCTTCGACTCTTGGCTTCAACCTCTGGTCCAAAAGAACCAGGCATTTATACTGGAGGTTACATTTTAGGACCTACTTGTGAGGATTCTTCTTCTTCATCATGTTTGCAGAGACGCCTGGATGTCCTGGAACAGAAAACACAGAAAGGTCAGCAGGGGGCGCTGTGATCCGCCTCAGCAGAACCGAGCAAAACAGGCTGGAACCATCGGAAACCCAAACATTTGATGTCTGAGAAGTTCTGGTCCCAAACTCACCCTCGTCCTCCTGGGGCCCCGGAACCGCTGGAGTCTTCATTCATCCACCTGTGGTGGGGGTGGGCGGGTAGAGGCGGCCAATCAGGACGCTGCTTCAGTCTGGACTCAGAGCAGGGTTTGGGGGAGGGAGAAGGGAGGGGGGAGGGAAGGGAAAGGGGAGGAGGGAGAGCCAGGAATTAGTCCAGACCCCCGAGGCGGCTCATCCGGGTCGGTTTAACGCCTGGAGGCTGAGGTGACGTCAGCTGCTGGACTCCAACAGGAACAGAAGATTTTCTGCAGAAACAAAAACCCAGAACTGAAACATTTCTCCAGGATCTCGTCTGAGTTCTGTTCATCTATAGTTCTGCTGCTATAGGCTTAGACTGCTGGAGGACATAGGGACCCCTTTTTCATCATTCTATTTTGCACTTATTACATCTTGATGTTTAGTTTTTCTTCGTTGTAGCTTCATCTTGCTTGTTTTTGTTGAGCTTTGACACGATCCTGGATGAAGGCTTCAGCCGGGCCGCTGCTTCATGTTCTGTAGATGATCTACTTGGTCTATCAGTGGTTAACTCTTCCTCTCCTAGAGCTACTGGCTGCATGTTCATTGTAACTAACTAGATCTGCTCTCTTTCATCCTGTAGACCTGAAGCTTTTCTGTTTCCCTCCTGAATGAAGCTACTTCTACAACTAACCTTCTACTTTTCTCACACAGAAAGCCCTCCTGGATCAGAGCCTTTGAGTTTATTTTGTATTTTCTACTTTCATATTTCTGGTTTTAGTCGCTAGTGAATCACAGACGGAGTCGTATGAAAAACAGGTTTTTATTCATGTAAATAAAGCGAGCTCTCCATCGCTGTACAACACTGGCATCTGTAGTTGGCACCCTGAAACATCAAATTTACAGCCATCTTCACGTCGCCTCTGCTCAGGGGGCGGGGCTAACAGTATAAACCAGGAAACGTAAAAATAAAACAAGAGGCACCAAAAGCAGACAGGCCTGGACCGAACAACCGAAAAACTACAAACATGCGACAAACGTCGGTTATTAAGGCATGCAGTAACACTATCTGAACAGAGGCGGAGCCACGGTGCACACAACCAATCACACCACAGATCCAACGTTTTCTGGAAAAAAAACAAAAACGGACCCTGTTTTATCCTCAAACATCACATCTGCCTTTAGGGGGCGTTACGGTTCACATTCCCCAGTGATTCTAGAGCAGCAGTGGGTGGATTCTAGATCTACTTTCTAGAACCAAATGGAAGGAGAGTCAGTGCTGCTAGCATGTTTTCTCCACGAGTCCTGACAGAACATCTGGATCCTTTCAGCTGGTTTCCAGCTGCAGCAGAGCTGCTTGTAGTGGAAAATGTTGACGATGTCAAGAAACGGAAAATTATTTAGAGAACGGATTAAAAAAAAGCTGCATCGAAACTGGCGTCTAGAACTAAATACTCTTCAAGAACGGATCATTCAATAAAACATCTTCAGTCACTGTAAGAAATGAAAACTATGTAGATTTTGTTATTTCAAGGTTCTCCCAGAACATCCAGATGGAAGTCAGATCTGTTCTAGAATTACAAAACAAGACGTCACAAGCACTTTGATTTTACCTCAAGTTCTAGGATCCGAACCGCGATCAAGGAAATAAAAGCTCTAATCCTCCAACGAATAAAGCTGAGGTTAAACAACCACTTCTAGAGCAGAGATACGTTTATAGATTCAGTCATTATAGAACTGCATCAGATCTATAAATCCTGGTTCTCTGTGGAAACTAAAGTTCCACTTTCAAGGCGACCGATGAAGCCAGGAGCTTCAGGTTCACTTCTGTTGGTTTTAAAAGGCTTGGATTTCTGGTGACTTTAAAGGTCAAAGGTCAGGAAGGCAGGATGAGATGTTTCAAGGTTAAAAACCTGAATGGACCTGGAGAAACATGGAAATGAAGAAACATCAGAATTTCCACTAAAACAAGAACTGGGAAGGTTCTGGGTCCAACAGGAAGTAAAAAAAATAACTCTCCAAAATAAAACAGATTTTAAAGTTTGCTACCAGATATCAGCCGATAAACTGGTCTCAGAAGAATCCAGCTGTTCCGGACCCGACCCGGCTGTTCCTTTGCTCTGGAACGGTTAATAGGTCCAAACCAGATCAGAACCAGATTCTGGTTCCTAGAGCCACAGCTCTAGAAGCAGCTTTTATCTTTACCTTGATTCTGTTCAGAACCACGGCCCGCCGGTTCTAGAACTCTGCGTTTGGTTCTGGGTTGACAGATTTTATTTCTACGAATCAAAAGTAAAGGTCTAAGCTGTTAAAAGGCGTTTTCTGAACCGGGTCTGGACCAGAACTGCAGCTTCTGAGGAACCAAAAGGAACAGATCAGGAATCTAGATTCTAAAATTAGAAACGGTTGAAACCCGAAGCTCCTGGATCAGATTGGATCAGAGATGTTCTCCGCCGGCCAGCAGAACCTTCTAGATCGGACCCTTCAGGCACGTGAGATATGGATCAGGCAACACGGCACCAGGAAACGGATCATAAGAGCTACAGAGACCAGGAGGCGGTCCAAACACCGGCCCGGACCTGCCAGCACCACACAGGTCCCAGAACCGGCTCCATTCCTACGAGATCCAGAACCTCCTTTCTCCGGCCGGGAACCAAGCAGCTTTGACAGAACAGAAACACAGAGGAACCGGTACCGTTCAGTCAACGGCGACCCGAGAACTTCAGACGGAACAAGTCTGGACCAGAACAGAATCTCAGAGAGGGTCCAGAACAGACTGGTGTCCGTTTTTATACAGATGGGGGGGGGTTTGGGTCATACCGGAACCGGTGACACATGTGGAAAATAATCCAGGATGGTTCTGGGCAGAACAATCTGTGGTTTGGATCAGAACATTTAAACAGTTCAACTATGTGAAGGTCGTTTTGGCACAAATGTATTCAGAGCGGCGCCGGTCCGAACCGAATGCTTAATTACAGGGAACGTCTTTACTGGACCCGGAAACAGAACCCCAGCAGCTGACCCGCTGCGTCCGGCACCAGAAGCAGGAGTTCTGGTCTGGGCCGCTCCCTTCATTAACCCCATGAGCTCAGAACCACAGGGGGTCCAGCTCGGTTTCAGGAAACGGGCGGTTCCCCTGGATTCTGTCTGCAGGTCCGGACCGACGCAAAGGTTTATGATGTTTGTGACGAGTCTCAGCGGAACCAGGTGAAACTTTAAAGAATAATGACTGATGAGGACGCGGCGCCACACAACTCGTCTCTCTGGATGCCCTGAAATCCGGCTGCTGTCCTGGAACTTTCTGGGCTCCTAGGAGGTCTTGACCAGGTCGTAGACGTAGATGTGGAAGTCGTCGTTGAACTTGATGAAGTAGACGGAGGGCTTGGCCTCCACCTGGTGGATCACCATTCCCGAACGCTTCCCGCCACCCTCTTTGGCGTACTCCACCTGCTTCCCCACCAGACTGTCCACCACCTCGCCAGGTTCCCGCTCTGACGCCATATTGTCGTCTGTGGACACAAACACAAGAACCTTTGCGTTATAGTAGCCCGAACGGGCCGGAGCACGGCGCCCTGCACTGAACAGGGTCTGGACAGACACTCACTGCAGTCGGGCAAGATGCGCAGGTCTCCCTCTTTGTAGTCGTCCAGCAGCTGGTACATGTACAGAACCGGGTCCTTCTCATAGGTGATGTAGAACCAGGATGTCATGATAGGGGCCCGAGCCAGAACCATCCCCCGCCACTCCTCCTTGGGACCTTCCTCTGTCTCGAACATGTGCTCCACCGCCTTACCGATCATGGTCTCGGCCAGCATGGAGTCGCTCACCCGAGCCTGAGCTGGAACAGTCACAGAGAGCGGGTCAGAACCACTCAGCTCAGTTCTACTGGGTACGGTACAGAATGCAGACCATGTGGAGTTGGTGACGGTGGGAAACATGGCAGGGAGTAGGAGCATGAAGGGTGGATGCCACCTACCCAATGGGAAACCAGGCCCTCCCACAGGACACCCACCCCAAAGACCAGGCCCTCCCACAGGACACCCATCGCAAAGACCAGGCCCTCCCACAGGAGCACCCACCCCAAAGACCAGGCCCTCCCACAGGAGCACCAACCTCAAAGACCAGGCCCTCCCACAGGACACCCACCCCAAAGACCAGGCCCTCCCACAGGACACCCACCCCTAAGACCAGGCCCTCCCACAAGAGCACCCACCCTAAAGACCAGGCCCTCCCACAGGACACCCATCGCAAAGACCAGGCCCTCCCACAGGAGCACCAACCCCAAAGACCAGGCCCTCCCACAGGAGCACCCACCCCAAAGACCTGCCCTCCCACAGGAGCACCCACCCCAAAACCAGGCCCTCCCACAGGAGCACCCACCCTAAAGACCTGCCCTCCCACAGGAGCACCCACCCCAAAACCAGGCCCTCCCACAGGAGCACCAACCCTAAAGACCAGGCCCTCCAACAGGAGCACCCACCCCATAGATCAGGCCCTCCCAAAAGACACCCATCCCAAAGACCAGGCCCTCCCACAGGACGCCCACCCCAAACACCAGGCCCTCCCACAGGACACCCACCCCATAGATCAGGCCTTCCCAAAAGACACCCACCCCAAACACCAGGCCCTCCCACAGGACACCCACCCCAAAGACCAGGCCCTCCCACAGGACACTAGGGGTGTGCAAAATAATCGTCATGATGATGCATCGTGATTCTAATTTTCGTGATCTACTGCATCGATTCTTGACG
>NW_015150558.1:1491187-1492658 GCF_000732505.1 Cyprinodon variegatus
TAAAATAAAGATAAATTCATCTCTTTGACACAGACTGGCTGTTTCATAGCGTCAGTAGACAGAAAACTGCTGGTTTTAGCAGCTAAATGCTAAACAGGGAGGTCCCTGTGGGAGTGGGGAGTACCAAGATGGCGGACGGTGGCTTCACTTTTTTCTGACAATCAGCAATCCAGTGAATAATTAGAGATCAGTGGGATAGATGCATGCGTATTGACTATGGGTCGACTGGTCTGACAGAACGCCGGCAGCGACCAGTTCCAAGCCGAAACGATTTATTTATTTATATTTTTTAAATTGTTTAATCTAGGTGGAAATATCTATGCTGAAATATTCTCCAGAAGGTTCTGATTTGTTCTGCCCTTCAGTCAGATTCTTGGGAACCACATGTGGACCAGGTTCCTGGGGGCCCCTTGATGAATGGGCCCTGGTTCCCCTCGGTGGTGGCACCGGCCCTGACCTAACTGCAGCGCCCCCAGGCGGCCAAATCTCAGAGCTCCGGCGGGACCCGCTGTTTGTTTTGGTTGCTGAGGATGATGAAGAGGTCCATCATCCAGAGGTCACGCAGTTCCTCCAAAAAAAAAACCCCGCCGCTGCAACCCAACGTGTGGCCGCCACGCGCCGCAGAGAAACGGCGGAAAGTAGATTCCTCCCGCAGAGCCGTTAGTCACAGACCCTGCAGAGGCGCAAAAAGAGCCGCAAAAAGAGGCGCAAGGGAACAAAGGCAGGGGGGTGGGGGGCACGGAGCCGAGGAAAGCCGTGGACCGAACCCACGGCTCGGTTCCGGTTCCGATGCGGCAGCAGCGGCTACTCACCGAGCGGCGATCAGCGCTGCCGCATAATCCCGATCAGCCGCCGAAGCTCCGGATTGATCCGCTGCCTCCGATGAGGCTCCGCTGCGCCAAGATGGAGGGAGGGCGGGAAAGTCTGGCCCCGCCCTTCAAAATAAAAGCACCGGCCAGAGGGAGGCCTCTGACCCAGACCCCCGCATGGTTCCCCTCTAGGTGCTTCTTTGGACCTGTTCAGTCCATTCCTCGTTCTTTTTATTCTGAAGCTTTTTTCTTTTTAATGACCAATAAATATTTCAGAAAAAAAATATTTTTGCTAATTTTCCATTAAGCTGTGGTTTTCAATTTTCTTTATTTTCTCAAATAATCAAAACGCGGGAGGGGAGCTTGGTGTACCCTCAGGGGCGGATTTGGGAAATTTGGGGCCCTAGGCAAAGACAGGCAGGGGGCCCTCTGAATGGAGAAGACAGCACATAAAACAGCCCCATTCTCCAGATGTAGAAATGTTAATAGAATAGACATCCATTATCTGTTCTAGGTTGTGTCCCTCTCTTCTTGTCCCTTTTCTTCTTGTTTTCCTCTCTATGTTTTGTACTCAGCTGACTTTTCATGCTGTCTCTAAAGGAATGAAAGATTTTTTCCACTTAGCTGATTGCTCCTTCCTGTGTTTCCAAAAAGGCCAAAGT
>NW_015150558.1:1494399-1496010 GCF_000732505.1 Cyprinodon variegatus
TTATCAAAAACATCATTAATGTGAACAAATAAGGAATAGATGTATTAACTATAGATGTAATCAGAATTGTATTTGGTCCCAAGGAACTGGGGGCCCTAAGCAGCTGCCTAGTATTGCCTAATGGTCAATCACCCCCCTGCTTCTCTTACAGATCAACTCTGACACTTTCCACCCTGCTCACCTCTCTGGGCTCCACCTGGGTGGAGAATCCATCCATCTTCTCTCTCCTGGATCACACGGCTCTGATTGCGGATTACCTTGGACTGCATCAGTTCCTATCATTCCATTCATAGTTTATGTAATGATATTAAATTATGTAATATTTTTAGGATAATTATCATTGATGATGTGTGAGTTTATTACACCTTAATATTAGCTGCCTGTCAGAACTGATGTTTTCCACAATAGTTTATCTAATTAGGACAGTTCCTCTGTCTGGATATACAGTTATAATCTTTATTCTACACGTGGCAAAGATTTGGGAATGGAGGAGAGCGACGTCCTTCAGCTAAGTGTAGTATTTTGATAAGGCTGGAGCCATGGATGTCTAATCATCTGCTAATGTGTTTGATGTAATGATGTGATGATTTGGCAGAAAAAGCCATTTTAACTGTTAATCACTTCCCAAGAAGTGAGCCCAGAGGTGAGCAGCTGCCTTCTGTAAATTCTAAGCAACTTCTCTGATCTGAGTAAGATTACAATTTCTATCAGATTCTAAACCAGAGAGATCGAGCTCCAAGGTGCATACACCGAGCCTATCTTTAGCAATATAATAATATTCACTGTGAGGTGCCTCAGGGTCGGCGTCTGGGGCGTCTTTTTTTCCTCTATATTACACACAGTTTGGTCCAGAGAAAAGTTGTTTTTAACCGGTAGAGGAATTTTCAATGAGATTTTGTAGATGTTGAGGATAGATCAGGCCAGCATAGCTCAAACTCTATGTAGAGTCTGTTCAGGTTATTAGATAACGCTAGAAAGCTTAACTATTCATTAAAAAAACTAGATTCATGTCCTTTGAGTCAGTGAAGGTCCAGCAATCTGTGTTCAAGCTTGTGTTTCCAGTGAAGAGAAGCAACCGCCATCAGACCCAGAACCATCAGATGAGTGTAAACCTGACATGATCAGATGGGGGCCCAGACACACTATTTAAAAACTTCAGAGTTCTGATTTTAACCGAGAATGCTGGTAGAATCTGAACATATCTTACGGCTTTAAACTCCATATTTCTGGGTCAGTTTTCATCCAATCATGTCTGCCTGATCTGAGAGGATTTCCTGCACAGACGACAAAAAGCTGCTCTGAGGGCCTCAGTGTTCATATTTTTATTTTTGACTGTAGAATAATATGGAAGCTTTAAAGGAGAAGTCGGTCAGCAGGAATAATCAATTAATCATTATTTATACCTAAAACTAATGCCATCCCAGTGATTTAATGAATTTAGCTTTTAAATCAGTAAAAAAAGAAAAAATAATGTTCGTTGCGATCACTGAGTCAGGGAGCGGCCATTTTTCCCCAAATATAGTAGCCCCTCCCTCCTGCCATCTTCCAGCAGTGACGTCACGGTGCGGTAAGCCTAGCGCCATTCTCCTCGCTTTCCAAGCTAAATCAATG
>NW_015150558.1:1498030-1500374 GCF_000732505.1 Cyprinodon variegatus
CCTGACCTCAGCAATCCCTACTAACATGAAACATGGAATAAGGGATGGTGATTAGGAGGGATTGCTGAGGTCAGGTTAGCACTGACGGAGCTTTCACTGGATAAATTAATAAAGATACTGAGGAATTGAAAGTGACAATATTCCAACATATTTTTAGAACAGTAATGTCTATATAACTGTATTTTATAAATCTGATTATAATTTTTTGATTTTCATGAAAGGTTTGCTTGGATGACACTTTTTTTTTCCATTTTTCATTCCAACTTCTCTTACATGTTGTCTCATTGAGATCCAAGATCTCATTTGCAACAGAGACCTGTTTAAAAATAATTACAAACACAGCAATAAGAAAAACAATTAAAATGTTTGACGTGGTTGAAATTAGCTGAAAAATGATCTAAGAACAAGAAGAAGTTTCATAGCTGGAGACTTAATTGATTTAAGGTGGAAGCTTCAGATACCTTCTGAAAAGGTCCATAAATAAATGGAATAACTGCATCTTTATTCTGGTGCAGCATTCACAGTTGGAAAACTAATGAATTAATTAATAATACTGAAAGAATTATGCCTTTTAGTGACGAATATTTCAATCTAATTCTAATTGTGTCGTTTCTTTCTAGAAATTGTCTGGCGGCTTTTATTGTGAAAACCAAAACAGGAAGCTGTCGTGTTGTTGTTTTTTTATTGCTGCATGAAGAATCGCATGTGTGCAAGTTTGCTTTGGAGCTAAAAATCTTCCACTGTCCCTCCCGCCTTTCTGCTGCTGGCCAAATAGTGAGTCCTGTGGGTGTGTCTAGGCACCCAGATTTCCTGCCAAATACTGACCCTGAACGCCGCACTGCTTTGTTGCAGAAGGGATTAATGGCAGCAGCTCAAACAGCTTCTTAAGGAAACCAACACGTCTTTTTAAACGTTGCTGATGACGACACACTTTTCCTGAAAGATGGGATCAGCTTCCTGTTTATGGAGGACCAATCCTGCCATAATTAAGATACGTACAGAAATAAACCAAGGACTTAATAATATAGAATTGATTTAAAAAGTAGCCAATAATACGACAGAGTATTAGTCCCAGGCTGGAGATTATTTTCTTCAATTTTNAGCTGCATGCAGCGCTGCAGGAGTTTCAGGGTCAGGCTGGTTTCCTGTTCCTGTTGTGAGGCTGGAGCAGAATGTGTCGCCGTCATCTCAGCAGGTGTCACCCTGGAAACAAAGCAGCAGCTTATCTGGAGTTTCTCTGTGACTCAAATCTAAAATGAAACACCCAGAGAAGCTTCTGCTTTCCTTCCCCTGCAGCTGAACATGGTGGCGCTGCAACATGATGGCGCCCAGCTCAGCTACAGATCTAAACGCCAGGAAACGTCCACGTGTGGTGATGCTTGATGATCAGAGCCAACATCCGTCTGCAGAGACTAAAGGCAGAAAGTAACAGAACCACACGGCCCTCAGTCGTCCTTTTACAGGATCCGTCCTAAAAAACTTTTTACATTGGGATTAATCCCGAAAACTTTTTATTTCTACTTTATTTTCTCAGATTTTGTTTCTAATTGTTTTTATTTATTGTTTTATCCATTTTCTGTTAGGTTGAGTGGATTCTCTGAATCCACTCAACCTAACTGTCATGTTTTTGGACTGTGGGAGGAACCCGGAGTACCCGGAGAGAACCCACGCATGCTCAGGGAGAACATGGAACCTTCTTGCTGCAAGGCAGCAGGACGACCCACTGCTCCACTGTGAAATACGTTCTTTTTTAAACTGCGTTTCACAGAACTCTTCACTTCAAGCCCAGAACTAACAATTTATTTAACTTTATGTAAAACTGAAAAATATAATAAAGAAAATACAATTGGAAAAAATAAAATATTAGAAAGCAGCAAAGTCAAATTTAAAACAACCTTCATGACTACAAGGTGTTTAAAGAGTAAAATATTGTTCGCTTGAAGCAATAAGGGAAGAAAATTCCCTGCTGTGGAAAACAAAGACGGCTTGAATTCCCCATTTCAAACGGAACAAACCGCTGTTCTGTCAGACCAGCATACCTACAGTCGATACGCATGCAAGACGTCAGATTTGTGTTTATCTCTTTAGTTTTGTACAAAAAATAGACTTTAAACTACCTCTACGGGCGTCTATCCCTTTGGGTTTTTTTTGTCATGTACAAAAAAAAACAAAAAAACAATTTAAGGTCAGATCGCCATACGCTTCAAAATGCTCATCTGACAGACCACCGGTGTTCTGTCAGTTGAGCATACTGTTAGCATACTTTTAGTTTTGTAAACAATCTGCGCTGCAGCATCAAACAACCACGATGCTCTCATTTTCAGGGACTTTAGACTTTTAAAAT
>NW_015150558.1:1503808-1508208 GCF_000732505.1 Cyprinodon variegatus
ACTTACACCACAACATTTTTAAAGCATGTTTTTAATCTACCATAAATATTTACCTTCATTTTATTTTAACATCCTTCTATTTTTGGAACAATGATTTATTTCTGCCTCTAACTTTTCTAACTGTTTTTTTTTTTACCCAAATAACGTTTGCCTGCCCTGTTTTTTTTCCTTCTCCTGTTTTTCCACTTCGTCTATTTTCACCGAATATATGAAACACTAAATCTGCATTCCATAAAACATTATTTGGCCAAATAATGTTTTATTCACCTCCTGCATTGTGAATTGGTCTGAAAACATTCCAGTTTCTCTAAATTAATTAAAAGCTAATTTGATTAGATTCCAAAATCTTCCAGATAAACTTTGGTTTCCAAACACAGAATCCATCTCAAACTATAATATGGTTTTCAACCATGCTTCCTTTACTCTTTGTACATAATAGTTATTCACAACAATCGCCATTAAATGTTTTTATTTAATGCTTGTACCAAAGTCCAAATACTTCATTACTTTACTTACATAGAAATGTTGGATATCTATACTTTACTGCAGTAATTATTTTTTAGACAACTTTTTAGTTCTAATTCTTAAATTTCTTTGCAATTATCTCTACTTTCTACTCCTTACATTTTAAAAATAAATAAAACTTTATTGATCTCACAATGGAGAAATGAACTCTCTGCATTTAACCCATCCCCTTTGGGAGCAGTGGGCTGCCATGGTGCAGCGCCCGGGGAGCAGTGTGGGGTTAAGGGTCTTGCTCAGAGAGCCAGAGTGGCGGCGGGTTTCAAACTCACAGCCTCCAAGCTCTATGCCCTAATCACTCTTCACTAACAGACTCCTCAGTTTTGTTTCATTTAATCTAATTTTTGTTGGTAAAGTCTCGTGTTGGTATTGAAAAAAAAAAATCATCAAAATGATTAGTTAATCCAGATAATTTGTTTCTTTGTGGTTGGACTCGGTGCTGCCCCAACTTGTTGCTCACCACAAACCAAAATAAATAGTTTTTCAAGATAATGCAAAGTTAAATGTGACCATTGGTTATAAAACTAAGAAAATAAAGTCTAAGGAAGTTATTATCCAGAATTGTAGAAAAATGTTCCTCTAATATGGTAGAGCAGTAAAGCTTCTGGCCTTTACTGGAGTAAAAAGCTGAACTTAATCAGCAGGATTTATTCTGGAGTAATAAATATTAATACTTTTAATTGTATTCCTGTATCTGTTTCTCTCCCCTGACATTATTATTAATTTCTTTTTAATGTTCTTGCTTCGTTAATGAACATGATTTGATATTAAAAAAAAAAAGTAAAAATAAAAGATGACGTATTTTTAATACATATTTTCCATGTTTGTAAAAGTCACTGTCAATGGAACGGCCTCCGCAGTGTAATGACAGCTTCCCTCCAGCAGGGGTCTATAGTTTGACTCAAACTGATCTGGGATCAGATCTTATTTCAACTCAGCCGATGACCAATCAGGGAGGAGCTGGTCCAGAAACAGTTGGGTTTGGGTTGATTACGAGGACATTCGAGCGGGGTGGCTTCTGTACGCCTATTCGGTAGAGTTATGAGACGAAACAGCGTCACCGCCCCTCTGAAGTACGCCTGGGATTAAACCAAACAGAAAGAAGGTAAAGTTACAGTCAAAGCGGAGGAATTCTGGTAAAAAGCGAAAGCGGAGCGACTCCTCCGGACTTTACAGCGACCCGCTTTACATGCGAGCAGCGCAGACACCACGGAGCTGCTTCCACACGGCGGGACACCCTGGAAAAGACGGAGAAACCTCAGGAGGATGTCGAGTTTCGAGGACTGGGGCTGAAAGTCGTAACGCCAGGATGTGAGGCGTCCCGGGGGAGAGCGGAGACCGAGGCCGCCGGCGGCAGGATGTTGGTCCGCAGCTCGGTGAGCGTTAGCCGGGTTAGCTGTGTGGGCTGCTGGCGATGTGCTGCGATAAATTACAAACTCTTCTGGTTGTTTATCCGCCCGCTGGTTTCACTGTTAGCGGCTAACCCAGGACAGCGGAACCAGGGCTGCCTTCCGGTGCAGAAGTTGGCTTCTGGTTCGGAGTTGAGCTCCTAATTAAAGGATTATTTTAACAGTTTTAATCCATCTGCTTCAAAATCTACAATACTGACAGGGATTAAACATGAATGCCAGTGTACAACAGAGGAGATATAAATATTAGTCAATAGAAATAATTATTTTATCATTAAACACCAAAACATGAACATTTTATGGGTTATTTTACATTGAATATACCAACCTGGGCGGGATTATTAATCTATCTGCAGTAAAGTTTTAACTCTGAATGTGGGAAATTTGAAAAAGATGTAGAAGCGGTCATAAAGTTTATATTATGTGAAAGAGTTTTTAATTAACCCTTTAAAGCAGACCAGCTCTGGTCTGGGTTGCTTTCCTGTTGGAGAAGGTCCTCACAAATATAGTACTAGTCCTTATTTAAACACTCACCTTAGAGGTGACCCATCATCACACACCTGGTACCGAAACCAGCCTAACTGGACCGGGTTATTCTGACACATTGAATCCATAATCACCAGGTTATCCTGATCTATCTCTATAGTTCTGCTGCTATAGGCTTAGACTGCTGGAGGACATAGGGACCCCTTTTTCATCATTCTGCTTCATTCTATCTCTATTCTCCCACTCTGCAGAATCTGTTAGTTCAATCTCTAACGTTCTGCTCTCTCTGCTTTTTCTCATAGTAGCTTCATCTGGTCTGTTCCTGTTTGGCTGTGACTCCATCCTGGAGAGAAATATCAGCTGTGCTGCTGCCATCAACACCTTTGTTTCTAGATGTTGGAGCTTGGCCTGTTTTCCAGTGTAGTCCTGTTTCTCTGACTGTGACTAACTGGATGTGCTCTCTTCATCCTCTGACATGGGAGCTGGCTGTGGTATCAGAACCTTTTTTTTAAAAGGTTCTGATACCACAGAACCAGGCTGGTCTCTCAGTTTAAAGCTGCTGCAGCTGAAACGGACCAGAAACAGAACCCTGAATGAACCGGGTCGCTGCTGCAGAAAGCTTAGCTGTATAGTTCAGTGATCAGATGTGACCGATGGACCCGGTTCTGACCCGTACGTGTCTCTGCTCTCCACAGCTGGGTCGGACCCGAGCCAGAGTGACTCACGCCGTGGTGGTGATCTTCCTGGAGTTCTTCGCCTGGGGCCTACTGACCACGCCCATGCTCGCAGTGAGTAAACGGACTCAGCAGAACCGGTTCTGTCTTGTTTTGGGGGGGGGGGGTTCTGATGCGTGAGCTCCGCCAATCGGACCTGAACCGTCTGTTTCAGGTTCTGCGGGAGACGTTTCCTCAGCACACCTTCCTGATGAATGGCCTGGTCCACGGCGTCAAGGTGAGACCCGACCCGCAGGCACGTAGCAGGAAGTGGCTCGGTGCTGCAGCCCGAGATAGCAGCGTCGTCATGGTTACCATTTGCAGGAGGAACCGAAGCGGCTCACAGTTTCCCCTCCCCGCGGAACCATCGTCTGCACACAGGAAGTCCGGCTCCTGTCATGACGGATGGTTCTGCTCCTCATAGGGGCTATTACTGGTTCCTGACCCGGTTCTGCCTTTGATCCCCGGTCCAGGTGGTTCTGAAACGTTTCCTTAAAGGTGAAACGTATTAAAAAGCAAAAGGAAAACAAACAGAAGGTTCTGTTCAGAATCAGCACTACAGGATGTGCAGAACTCCCAGAATCAGAACATCTGACCGGTTCTGATTCTGGGTTCTCCACGTTTCCTTCGCTCTGGGCCTCAGCTGCTCCTCCTCCTCCACTGCGGCTCAGCATCAGTCAGAACAGAACCAGCTCAGAGAGTCGGACTCCCTGATGGCCTCTGACTGGGCCCTGACCCGGTACCAGCTGATGGTTCTGTTTCCCCGTCCTTCCAGGGTTTCCTGTCCTTCCTGTCGGCGCCTCTGATTGGTGCTCTGTCCGACACCTGGGGAAGGAAGTCCTTCCTCCTCATCACGGTCTTCTTCACCTGCGCCCCCATCCCCTTCATGAAGATCAGCCCCTGGTGAGTCCAGCGCTTCTCTGGCGGTACCAGTTCTGAGTCCAAATGGACTCTAATGGTAGAACTTTTATTTCTTCTGTTGGAGAATCCTGGTTCTGTTAGATATGTTTCTAGACCCAAACGATGCGTTTACTGAACAGGAAAAAGATCGGATCTGACTAGAGAACGACCTGGCATTTATAAAATAGATTGTATGCACTGATCTCATTCCCTGGATCGCCGATCGCCCGTTGGCAGTTCAGGGTTGAAGTACAGCCACCGGCCGCCATGTTGGTACTCCCTAGCTAGACCGGTATCAATGTAAACAATCTGCGCTACAGCATCACACAACCATGATGATCTCATTTTCAGGGACTTTAGACTTTAAAAT
>NW_015150558.1:1509238-1511982 GCF_000732505.1 Cyprinodon variegatus
CTTGAGAATGGCTTAGTCTCCGGTTAAACCCAGGTTTAAAGCCTTGCAGGGCAGCCTAAAGCCCACTGCCAACATTAAGACAGAAAAAAGAAAGAAAATAACAAACCATCAGTTCAGGGGTTTGAGAAAATATGGGAAACTGAACGATTGTTGTTCTCTACTTAAAAAAAAAAACAATTTAGATTTTAAAATGGAAAAATGTTTTTTTTTATCATTTAAAAGGTCAATGTATAACATTGATGCATAAAAACCCCAATTTTATTTCAGTGTTAAATTCTGTTTAAAGTAACAGATTATAATTAAAAATGTCTCTGGAACTTTACTGGTTGATTTTTTTTTTTTTATTATTTTTTTAATTCAGACCCCGCTGTTTTTTAATTGATTACCCCCGGGTAATTGATTTAATTTTTAGAGAAAAATCAATCAAATTTCCTCGACAGTCCACTCTCCTATCACAGCCATAAATCAGAATTATTTTATACTGTTAGTGCTAGGAAAAAAATCATATATCACGATATGGACTATTTCATATAACAATAAAGATATATATCACAATATGCACCAATTAAGTACTTTTTTAGCAAATCTCTGAAAAATATGACAAAACAATAAAATTGCTTACTTTTTCAACTTTATTTTGTAGTGACATTTATAGAACTGTCACAAATTAGAATTATATTGTAGTTCTGCTGCCGGCTCAGATGCTCAGGTTCTGTTCTGCTGGAGGTTTGGACCGGGCTCTGGTTCCTGCAGCCTGAGCTGAGGATCCAGCCCTGATTCTACAGGAGCTCAAACCGTCACAAGGTTCTCATGTGAGCCGCCTTCCAGCTCCCCCTGCTGGTGGCTGCTGGTTCTGCATGGACCAGCAGAACCTTTAGTTCTGTTCAGAGAAGCTGATCCTGATCCGATCTCATGTCCTGGACTCCATCAGCTGATGCTCCGAGCTCGCCTGCAGGGTCACTGGTTCCTGTTGTTCTGCTGGAGTTCTGAGCTCAGGCCCGCTTGTTTCTGGGTCATGGAAATGTTTGAACTTTAATTTTATCCAGAGACCCAATAAAACAGAATTTATCTCATCAAGCAAAAGCAGAAAGAATCAAATCTACATGGAAGGTCAGAAGTATTCATACCTCTGTGGTTCTGCTCATCCTACCTGCTGGGTTCTGGTCTCTGCTGGCGGTTCTGCTGGATCAGAGAGGCTCTTTGCCATCACCCTAACCTTTAGCTCCGTCTCAGATTCTCAGTTAGATTCAGAACTCTGGACTCAGCTGGAAGGGAAGAAAATGTGATCTTTACAACGAAAAAATAGGATAAAATCAGTTAAAAACATTTAATTTTATTAAAAAAATAACAATTTTATTTGAAAAATTATTCAGAAATATAAATATCTAAGAAACAGTTTCACTCAAAAACCTTTTCCTAGATTAAAAAGTTTGTAAAAGTTTAATTTCTGTTTTGTTTTGTTTTTCTTTGTTTTTAATTTCTGTTTAAAAAAAACTGTTTTACTAAAGTCAGTCCATAGACGACCAATCAGAGACAGGGAGATAAACGTCACGGATCAGTCCTGTCGACCACTGAGATGATTTGGACAAAATGGTTCTGTAGACCGGTTCTGTAGACTGGTTCTGTAGACTGGTTCTGTAGACTGGTTCTGTAGACTGGTTCTGTAGACTGGTTCTGTAGACCGGTTCTGTAGACCGGTTCTGTAGATCATCTGACACCTTGTTGGACCTGGTTCTGTCTCTCAGGTGGTACTTCGCTCTGATCGCCGTCTCAGGAATCTTTGCCGTTACCTTCTCCGTGATCTTCGCCTACGTCGCTGACATCACTGAGGAGCACGAGAGGAGCACCGCCTACGGACTGGTACAGAAAGCCAATCGGATCGCTCGGTGTCTGTGACATCACTGGAGTTCTACTAGAAGCAGCTAAATCATTTCTGTTCAATTTGTCCTTTTTTTTTTCGTCTTAAACGTCCAAATGAGATCTGGGAATTTAGCAGGAAGTGACATCATCACTTTAAATTGATTTAAAAACTAATGGAAAGTTAAAGTCTGCCCCCTGCTGACAGGAAGTGGACCCTGCAGAGTTTCTGCAGATGAGTCCATGAGCTCCAGAACCAGAACTGCCATCAGAACCTGATCTCCTCCCCCTCCTAGGTGTCCGCCACCTTCGCCGCCAGCCTGGTGACGAGCCCGGCCATCGGCGCTTACCTGTCGTCGCGCTACGGGGACAGCCTGGTGGTGCTGGTCGCCACGGTGATCGCGGTGGCTGACATCGCCTTCGTGTTCTTCCTGGTTCCGGAGTCTCTGCCTGAGAAGATGAGGCTGTCGTCGTGGGGGTTCCCCATCTCCTGGGCCCAGGCCGACCCATTCGCTGTGAGTCCGTAGAACCCATCAGAACCCATCAGAACCTCGGGGTTCCGCCGTGGCTTTCCTAATGTCTTCTGGTTTGGTTCCAGTCTCTGCGGCGGGTCGGGAAGGACTCCACGGTGCTGCTGATCTGCGTCACCGTCTTCCTGTCCTACCTGCCTGAAGCGGGCCAGTACTCCAGCTTCTTCCTGTACCTGAAGCAGGTAAGACCCTTCTGTGATCCCAGCCCTGAACCTAGCAGCAGAACCGTCCCCCACGGCCGCTGCTGGTTGGATCAGAACATTCTTGTTTCTCTTCCTGAACTCTGCTGCTGGACAGCAGACAAGATAGAGGAGAGCAGGAGGCGGGGTTACCAATCTACTTGCTCTGGAGAGCAGA
>NW_015150558.1:1514216-1516452 GCF_000732505.1 Cyprinodon variegatus
TGATGCAGAGCGTCCAGCATCGGCTGCTTTTCAAAATTTAAATATTTGAACAAAGTTTCCACAGGAGAAACGCGGCATACTACTTATTTTTTCAGTAAAGGCCGTAAGTCATCATGTTCAGATTGGACTCGTTTGATGAGATGAATGGAGTCTGATGCTGATGCTTGGTTGGAAAGAAAACCTGCAGCCACACCGCCCTTTCTGGAACCACTTTGACTCCCCTGACTTAGAGCCTGTGTTGCCAAACGAGGCTTTATAAGACTTTTACATTTTTGCAGCTCTAGACAGATTAGTTTTATGGCTCTTTATGGCTCTTTGAGCAGTTTGGGTTGCCGGCCCCTGTCCCACAGCGTGCCAATCAGAGCTGAGGAGATTTTAAGGCGGGTCGTTTGACACAAGTCAGTGAATGTTCCCACTGCCACTCAAAGCTAATTGTTCATTTTTTCGGGCCTCTAAAGCAGCTTTAGGTGTTTTTAACCCTGAATCAGGTGCATTCGCTGTTTTATGTGCGTTTTATTTGGCGTTTTGATTAACAGTCTGCGGGTTTTAAATCCGATTAACAAACGAGCCTAAATGTCCTCACAAGCTAAAGAAAATCTGCATCCAAACACCATCAGAGTGGAAACTCCAGGCGGCCTCTCATCTCTTCCTGGAATCTCCTGGGTTTTCCATCCTAACGGCTCCGTTTCCTCCTCCAGGTGATCCAGTTTTCCCCTGCAGCCATCGCTGCCTTCATCGCCATGGTGGGAGTCCTCTCCATCGTCGCTCAGGTAGCGCTGCGGACCATCTGGGCCTCGGTTCTGGAGGTTATTTAGCGACTGGCTGTCAGCTGGTCTGATTGCAGAACTTAGAAACTAAACGGGATCCGTCTCTCTCTCCCATCAGACTGTCTTCCTCAGCATCCTGATGAGGACCATCGGGAAGAAGAACACGGTTCTGCTGGGTCTGGGCTTCCAGCTGCTGCAGCTGTGCTGGTACGCCTTCGGCTCTGCGCCGTGGTGAGTCCCTGCTCCGTTCCCGTCTTCCCTATAAACCCCCTGGTTCTGGTTCTGGTTCTGATGTGGTTCTGTCCCTGCAGGATGATGTGGGCAGCAGGAACCATAGCTGCCATGTCCTCCATCACCTTCCCAGCAGTCTCTGCTCTGGTTTCGCACAACGCAGCCGCCGACCAGCAAGGTGAGCTCAGCGGGTTCCGTTCCCGCCCCGTTCTCCTGTCCGACCAGAACCGGTAGCAGAACCTTGAGTGCTGCTGTGCTGTGTGTCCAGGTGTGGTTCAGGGGATGATCACGGGGATCAGGGGTCTCTGTAACGGCTTGGGTCCGGCTCTCTACGGATTCATCTTCTTCCTGTTTGATGTGGAGCTGACCGACGTGCAGCCGGCCACAGGAAGAGGAGAGCAGAGCGCACAGGTAACCCTGACCCCATCGGACCTTTTTACAGCGGCACCTGTTAGGGTCCAGAGATCAGAACCTGGACTGGATCCTGACCGAGAATCAGAACCAGGATCTGATGCTTCCAGGAGGCATCAGGTGGAGTTTAGCTAACCTCAGGCTAAAGTTCAGGCTGATGGACGCCAGCAGGTGAATAATCCACCTCCTGATCACGTAGTTCTCTTCTGAACCAGGAGGTGGCAGCAGTGACACCGTTAATTGAAGTAATTCAACTTCAAGTTTTCCTTGTAAATAAGTAAACTGACTAAATCACTGCAGTGAATGTCTGTAATCAAAGCTAAATACGACAGAAACAGAATTCAAGCTGTTTTCAGACCATTTAATGCCACATTATCACAGCAGCAGCAAAATAAAAGCCTCACGCCTTAAGAATAAAGTTGGGTTATTTTCTATATATCAAGCTATCTCTCTTTTTATACCAGCCGTCAGGCTAGCTGATGGCTATGCTAGGAAACGGGACAGCACAGTCCTTTTGGACCCTTCATCTACATCTACCTCAAGTATTTCTATAAAAGAAAAGGTGTTTTCTCCCTAATACCAGCTAGCCGATGCTACACTTTAAAATCCCATCGATAAACTCGTTGCTTCTTCCCAGGCTCTGAATGGGCGTCATGCTTCTGCTTTTCCGTTCCTGGACCTGTTCCAGACTCAGCCTCAGCTTATTTTTAATATTTACTCCTAAAACCTCTCAAGCCTTTGGTTTCATCTTTCCTTCTTTTCTGTGCGCCAGACTTCTAAAAAACTTTGAAGAAAACTTAAAAAGTTGCAGCCTGCCTTCGTCTGTG
>NW_015150558.1:1517792-1521200 GCF_000732505.1 Cyprinodon variegatus
CCGGCAGCTCTGACCCGACCCGGTAGCATCGGTACTGTTCGAGCAGCTCTGGCCCGACCCGGTTGCATCGGTACCGACCCGGCAGCTCTGACCCGACCCGGTAGCATCGGTACCGACCCAGCAGCTCTGACCCGACCCGGTAGCATCGGTACCGACCAACATGTTCCTGAAGCAGCTTGGAAATATGCAGACGTTCCTCCTCCCTGATGCAGAAGCTTTGCTGCACTTTAGTTTCTCTAAAGGTGCCTCTTATTGTCCTTCATGTTGGTCTGTTTTTATAGAAACTCGTTGTTTGAAGTTACTGTTTTATCTGAGTTTGAATATCTATGATGACGAGAATAAAGACAGAAGTTTGAACTCTGTTTGTTTTTCTTTCCATTTGATGGAGAAACAAGAAGAAACTGAAGCAGAAACCAGAACAGAACGTCTATTATAACCCACAAAAAAACTATAACCAGAAATAAAAGGATGGGATATTTGAGAAGATTTAATAACAGAAACTGAAACAAATCAAAAGTTTTGGATAGAAGCTTTTTAGAAAAAAGAAATTTACTCTGAAAATCTAAACTTCTGTTTATTTTAAAGGAAAAGTCCGCTGATAATCAGAATACAAACTTCTGAAAGTTCTTTAAATGTGAAATGATTCCATCCTGTTCAATAAATGATCAGTGTTTTTAATTCAGAGTAATTTTCATGTGAATGTGCTTTACTGGAGGCGACCAACCCGTCCGTGGAGGATCAGGAATCAGAAAGGTGGAATAACTCTTTTTTTTCACTTTTCCCCGATGTATTCCAGCATCCAGCTGCCATGCACGTGGGCATCACCGCGATGGTATTAGTCTTCGGTATAAATAATGATCCATTGATTATTCCTGCTGACGGGACTTCTCCTTTAAAGCTTCCATATTATTCTACAGTCAAAAATAAAAGTATGAACACTGAGACCGTCTGTGAAATCCTCAGATTGGATGAAAACTGACCCAGAAATCTGGAGTTTAGAGCCTTAAACATGTTCAGATTCTAACAGCATTCCACGTTAAAATCAGAACTCTGAAGCTTTAGGATCGTTTGTCTGCGTGTTTAATTAGAAATGAGACGTCATGTTTCGATCTGATCGGATTCATCCGGGAGCCGATGGCGTTTTCTGTCGTCTGGATCAGGTTTCAGAATCTCAGTCTGAAATAATTTCGGTGTCTCTGCTGCTGAGCCACCTTATCATGATACTGCCACTCCGTGCTCCACTGCAGCGATGGTTCTCAAACACATCATAAATCCTTTACCAAAATTTAAAAATATGAAATTAAAGCAATGGAAGAACAGTTGTTAAACATCGGTGTGAAGTTGAGGAGAAAATGAGACTCTTGCAAGAGAATGTTCAAATTTATTTAACGTCCTCAGACGGAGAGATAGAGCTCTGACTTTTGCAAACTCAGTACAAACATTTATACAGCAACTCCCAATACACACACTCTCTCCCTTGGAACTATCCCATCCCTACATAAAGCACTTTCCCACACTTGAAAATTTGGTTATTCCTAAGAAAGAACACAAGAACATCCGTTTTAGTCAGATAAACATTCAGAACAGGTTTCCCCTTGTGTGACTCATCCCTCCTTCACCTCCTCTAGAGTCGGGAGGAAAAAGGGTGAAAAAAACACTCAAACATTTACTGGAAGCTAAAAAAAAACTGAAGGAAAGATTTCAGCCTCGGAAACTTCTGGATGAAGCTTCAGTCAAACACAACATTTTTAGTTTTTAATAAAAACAAACAAAAAAACACTTTAAAAAACTTGTATTTAAACTTCAACACCTAGGTCATGTAAATGCTACAAAAATACTCTTGAAACCTAAAAAAATGAATCTGCTTTTTATCCATTTGGTCAGAACTTTTATTTCAACCTAAATATTTAGATTTTTCTGTTCAAACTCAGCAGAAAACAAACCCAACCCTAAAACCGCTTTACTACAGCTGATTTATTTCAGTTTAATAAAAATCTAAAGCTGCAGATTTAGAGATTTATTTTTTTTTAATTTTAAATGAAGTTTTTTTTAGATTTTAAAAACTTCAGAAAACAAAAAGTGTGAGAAGAAACGGGAAGTTATTCCATTAACTTCATCTCAAAACCAGTTTTAAAATAGTTCTAAAGAACTTTCAGTTTTGGTTGATTTTGGCTCCCCCCACTGGACAAAAGCTGTATTGTTTCCCATGAGGAACATTGCGTAGTTTGGCAAAATCCTGACCTCTGGTCTCCTGCTGTTGGGTTCATCATTTCTGTTTCCAGTGCCTGACAGATGGGCAGCGATGAGGTCATGAATTTATTACCCTTTACCCACTGGGGAAAAAAACAGTTTAAACGAATCGGCTTTTAGTGGCAGTGGGAACAGCTCACTGACGCGTGTCTATTGGGGTCAAACAACACGGCAAACCTGTGTTAAAACTGGCTCGGGTCGGCATGCTGTGGGAACACCAGAGCTGAATCGATCCACTAAATTACGTGATACCATTGAACGCAGCGTACGAACGTCAGCACACCGCGCCAGTCGCCTCTGATCTAACGAGCAGAATCAACTCTGTTTACAATCGATAAACATGGAGCAGCTCTGGTGAGACGGATTCAGACAGATAATAGACAGAAACAATAAAGCACACTGACCTCGCCCTGGCTTCTTTCCATGTTGCTCTCCATTGTTTCCTTCCCTGATTCCTGTAGCGCTGGCTACATCATCATGGTTAACCCAGCGTGATGATGCAGTGGCAGGGGGACAGAGGCCACGCAGCTTCCAGCGAGGGGTTAAGGGCTGGTTTATCCTCCCGCAGCAGAGTGTGGCGGTTAGCTTGTCGCAGGTATGATGCAGATATTTTTGATTTATGCCCAAATTTGAAGCGTGGTCTGCGTTATATTATTCCACGCCACAACGCCAGAGGGACAATCATGAACTAGCTTTGATAGTGGGTGTCCGTGTCGGTTTGACGAGCTTGTTCGCTGTCTACACCCCCTCATCCAAACCCAGACGACACACAGTTCCCCCGTGAGTGTTCCCCAGAGACTGGCCGTGGCGCTGCGCGTTCTGGCTTTGAATGCAAACCAACAGACCATCGCTCAGAGCTACAAACTAGCGTCCTGCACGATATCTGGGATAGAGTCTGAGGTGTGCCAGGCGCTGTGGACGGAGCTACAGCCAGAGTTTCTGCCATTACCCACAACAACCAAGTGGGAAAACATCACGGCTGACCAGTGGAGATTGTGGAACTTCCCAAATTGAATCGACCAATCAGAAATCAGAGACCTCCTGTCTGCAGCACTGTCTGCGGTCACCTACAATTTTGGGGAGGTGCACCTGAGTGTCTGCGGAAGGGAGGGGGGTATATCTGCGTTAACTATGACTAGGGGTGTAAATAATAATCGT
>NW_015150558.1:1521784-1523899 GCF_000732505.1 Cyprinodon variegatus
AGCCGGCCTCCTGTCTGCGGTCAGCTACAATTTGGGAGAGGAGCAGCGGAGCGTCTGTGGAGGGGGGGGGACGTCTGGAGCCGAGGTATTGCATTGCACTCATTGCATTGATTCTGTGCAGTATTTTCTGATGCAAAGCCTTTCAGAATCAATAAAGCAGGGGGATTATTATTTTTCAGGAAATGAGGTTTTAATAGGTAAATGTGGAGTAAAACTTTTCTACTTCTGTTATTTGCTGTTGTTTCTCAAATAAAAAGCATAATGATATTACAGCTTTCATTGATTAATTTCAAATTTGAAACATTGTCTAGCCTGTAAGGTGTAAACAAAAAAAAAATTAACCAAGTAATCGAATCGTATCATTGTGTTTTCTTGAGTATCAAAAATAATCGAATCGTTGGGTCAGGAAATCTGAATCGAATCGCCATGATGGATGTGATTCACAACCTTAACTACGACGCAGGCGACCTGGTTTCTGAGCATACAGCAGGCTGTAATCACAGCTTTTTATGCCTGTGGGAAGGAGGCCAGATGCCGGTCGTTAGGGAGTCGACCCATGTTTGAAAAACATGCGTTAACCTGCTACTTTCAGTGGGAAAGACTCTTTAGAAACGTTTAACTCTGGTTTTGTATCGTATTCCTGCACTCCTGCCACCCAACAGAAATGTTTAGAGCCTTGACACAGATAAATATGTTTGATCATTTCCCAGTAAACACGTATAGATCCCAGCAGGAAGGAGACGCATCACCTGAATATCAACCCTGCACAGTTTCTGGAATATCCAGCCACCAGGGAAACTTTATGTCTTTGGAACGGATGGAGGAAGTAACGTATGCCGTGAAGACGTCTGCACATCTGGAGGTGTTCTATGTGGCAGAGTTACTGCCATCCTCCTCAGTCCCTTAGTGATGGAGCAGGTGGTGCAGAGCAGCTACAGCCATGCAGAGAGCTCAGTCTACTAGATGGAAGTTAATGTATATCACAGAAGTTATGAAGGTTGAAAAGTTACTTAATATTTGTTTAAATCTCATTAACTAAGATAAAAAGTTTTGTAATTTGAACCACAGCTTTAATTTCCATCCATCCTGGCATTAATGATTAATTCATAACTACCTGTTTTGGATTCTCAGGGAAATAGAATGAACCTTTTCCTCCCGCTGTCTGACTTTTCCAGCTAAACCTTCCTGGTTTATTGAACGCAGCTCATCAGCCTCCATCATTAAAAACAATCAGGAATCATTTCAGCTCTAATTAAACCAAAAACCTTCTGCAAACATTCAGCAGCTTCTTCTGGACCTGTTTGGACTCCTGGGTCCAGGTGGGAATCTTCATTGTCCTCCTCACAGCAGACAGGAGATGGAAACCTTGGTGGTGGAGAAGGGGACGGTGTCTGGGTGGGGACAAACAGAGGAAAGCTGTTTAATACGGACAAAGAGACGTCCTGAGCTGCTCCTTGTTTGATGTTGGCGGCACCAAAGCGGTCCGCCGCCGGTTCTACTGGTACCGGCTGCACCATGGAGGAGATGATGTGAATTCTTCCTGAGGTTCAGGGTCTCACCTCTGTCCTTCAGCGTGCTGATGTACGCCTCCATGAACTCCTTCTCGCTGCTGTCCTTCACCTCCTCCTTCTGCTCCCTCCACCTCCTATTCTCCTTCTCTCTCCTTTTCTTCTCCTCTTCCTCCTTCCTCCTCTTCTCCCTGGAAGGATTGTCATACAGGCGGATGAACCTGTGGCAGCAGGAGAAGCAGACTGATCAGCGGGACATGAGGGTGTTGATGGATGAGGATGATGTGATGTTGGTACTTGATTTCCGGGCTGCTGCACAGCTTGGTCGGGGCGCTGGTCAGCTCGTCGCCGCTGACGACGATCATCTTCAGGGTGGAGATGTTGGTGAGACACAGCGGGAGGTAAGAGAGGTGGTTCTTATGGACGTACAAGGTGGTGAGCTCCTCCAGCCTGAACACACAAACGGCTTGAGGTCAAAGAAGAAAGAACATGAACCTCCTCCAGGTCTGGACATGATAGAGATAATTATGGAAAAGTCGCTCATATTCAGAATTCAAACTTCTGAAAGTTCTTTAAATCTGAAATGATTCCATCCTGTTCAATAAAT
>NW_015150558.1:1525051-1527848 GCF_000732505.1 Cyprinodon variegatus
GGGACTTTTCCTGTAAAAGTCAACAACGACTATCAGCAGCAGGATCTGCTAGCTGAAGCTAACAGCTTCCCGCCGGTCAATCTAATAGGTCTGCAGGAAAAGCCCACATCACCATCCCTCTCCACCATGCCGGGCCTTTGGAAGGACCTGCTATGGTTAAACTTGGCTGTTGGTTTCATTAGCGTGAAAATGGCCTCTTAGCTCAGAATGATGGGAAGCAGGAACAGGGTGTGCCTCCTTCCTGCTCCCTGTACTCCCGCCAGGTGTAGTGATGACATCATGACTCACCTGTCCATGTCCTGCGGCAGGTCGGTCAGGTGGTTGTTGCTGAGATCCAGCAGCTGCAGGCCAGTCATCCTCAGTGCACAGATGGGGATGGAGACGAACCTGTTCTCCGAGATGTCCAGGTGGACCAGCTGCTTCAGGCTGCTGAGCTGTGGACAGAAATCAACCCTCTGAGTCGGCCGGAGCTTATCGGACGGACCGTCCAAACGCCTGTGTCCTCACCTCAAACGGCAGCTCACACAGGTTATGGTTTCCTGCCAGTTCCAGTCTCTCCAGCTTCTCGCATTCTCCAAGCTCCGGAGGAACTCTGAACAGACGGTTGTAGCTGACGTTCAGCCTCCTTAGCTGGGTCAGCTTCCCTGAACAGACAGGGGTCAGATGTTTCCATCAGGACAGAGACAGCAGATCTGGGTGGAACAGGCCACCTGTGTCCCAGTAAAGAAGACGAAACCAGTTAGACTGAGTCCTCTCTCTCACCGATCTCCGGCGGCAGCTCAGTGATCAGATTTTTGGGAATCTCCAGCACAGTCAGCTGGGTGAACAGGGCCAGGAAGTCCGGTAGCTGGCGGATCCGTGTCCTCTGGATGTGCCACTCCTGCAGGTAAGTCCTCCACTGCAGCTCCCGGGGGACGTCCTGCAGAACGGTTCTCTGTCACATGAGCATCATGGAGAGTTCCTTTGATGCGTGAACGAGCAAACTCACCATCCAGCGCTCTCCTTCCAGCTGGAAGATCAGGTTCTTCTGATCTGGATGTTTCTCACTCTGATCCTGCTGCTGGACTTCTAATAGAAAGACAAACACATCTCCTCACCATCTGACACTAAAACAGACTAAACTCCCCCCTTTGCTAAATACTAAAAAAAGAGATTTTTCCAACTTTCCTCTAATGTTCTACTCATCCATCGCTGTGCGGTTCGAGCTGCTACCAGCAGGGCCTCCAGGATGGATAGTGGCCCAAAAACCCTTTTAGCCTCTTTGTTCTGACTGGTTCAGAACCAGAAGCAGTTCCGTCCAACTAGCCGGACTGCATCTAAGCAGCCCCCTGTTTAGCTAGCATGGTTGCTTATGTGGTATCACAGGGTCCACCGCTTGGACCGTTTCTCAGTGGTCATTTCATCCATGTAAAAAAAATTAGTTTCCAAATTGTAAATCGATTCTCATATTGTTGCTTCGTTCGTTTGCTGACAGAACCTCAATATGTTGCATAACTAAACAGTCATTAAATCAGGAAATCTGATGTCAAATCTTAAGAAACTGAAACCAATCGATTCTTCAAATGGGAATCGATATCCAGCTTCCCTTCGATAAAATAATCGGACAGCATGAGATGAATGTTTACCGCTATGCTGACGATACTCCGTTATACTTATCTATGGATCCTGATGAATCAGGTAACTTAGGTAGACTGTGATGCAGAAAAACTGACACCTGCAGTGTCAGGTGTCAGGGGGGGGTGAGTCTTTGGCTCCTCACAACCACTATTGAGCATTTTTCCTTTGGATAAACTTTACATGCACAAGTGCACTCTCACAATCAACGACAGGTGCTTGGTTCCAGGTACTCAGAGATTCACTTCCACACTCCACCCATATTCTGATCGTCAGGTAACACAGAGTACATGTTAGATTAAATAATACCACTTATACTTCAGCAATAGTATCAAGGTGTTTCTTTATTGTATCTCTTATATCCGTTGATTGTTCTGTTCTTTTTCCATCTCTTTGCAGGTGATGAAGCAGACTGAACATGTTTTATCATAATCTCCCTTTTATCTCCTCTTTCTTTCATCTTTTCTCCTTATTCCCGTTTTTCCTTTCCTGTTCTGGTTACATTGCAGTGTCCATATAATCTGTAAAACTCCCTGCATGACTTATAATAAAGCTATTTATATGCATTAATCAAGCGGAACACTATGGCGATAGACGTACTGCTCCACTTCTGAAAGCAAAATCTGTTGGGCTCTTTTTGGCATCAAGACAATTATTCCTATTACCACATAATAAGCTGGTGAGGAAGGCCACTTCTGTCCTGGGCTGCCCTCTGGATTCAGTGGAGGAAGTGGCTGAGAGGAGGATGCTGTCCAAACTCACATCCATCATGGAAAACACCTCTCACCTCCTGCACCAGACTGTAGAGGAGCTGAGCTGCTCCTTTAGTCAGAGACTTAGTCACCCTGTCTGTAAGAAGGAGTTCTACTGCAGGTCATTCATTCCTGCTGCCACCAGACTCTATAATAATGCACTATAAGCACAATAACTCCTGTAAAAACCACTGTGCAGCTATGTTATAGTTTTTTTTATTGACTGTGCAATATCCTGTGCAATATACTGAATGTGCAATATTTCTCCCCCTGTATATAAGCCATCCGGATTGTACATATTCTTATTTAGTTTTTCATTGTGTGCGATACATGTACACTTGCACCTTAATCCTATTTATCTTGATATACTGTATAAACCTGGATATACTGTTTATATATTGTTTATTCTTAATGCACATTTTTCCTCCCTG
>NW_015150558.1:1529230-1531001 GCF_000732505.1 Cyprinodon variegatus
AAGGAACAAAGCTTCCTTTTAATTTAGACACATGAGCTCTGACTGCGGTGGCTCATTCCCCCTCAACATATAGATCACCTTTACGCGTAAAAGAGGTTACAAAACATTACCAGAAACTTTTGCACAACACAACGGTTTCCACAGGACTGACCTGTTTTACCACTAATTGCTTTTGCTTGTTTCTGTTTAAACAACACCTACAGTATTTCAAACTGACCGTTCCCAGCTTCTGCACAGATGTTTATCCTGTTAAGAAACTCTGCTAAGCTTCTGCAACGTCATCTTACACCCTTGTGACCTTCAAAAAATATACTGATTGGTTAAAAAGAAAGATATAAGTTAAATATGCAATTTTAACTTCACACTTCCTTCACGCTCCTCTCAAACCGCCTATCTTCTTTGTCCAAAATGTGAACATTCTGGTCCTCCAAAGAATGTCCTTAGTCCATAAGGTGTAGATGTAACGCAGAGTCTTGTCCAGAGGAGGGCGCTCTTCTGTGTTGGGCCATGCTTCTGTGGAGAGTTTTTGTTTCTCCAATATAAAGATCAGAGCATTCCTCACTGCATTGAACTGCAGACACTCTGCTCAGATTAGGTCTTTAGGATGGACTAGTCTCTGTTTCAGGGTCTGTTTGGTTTGAAATGGTGTCTTTGGTGTCTGGTTAGGATGCTCCATGGACGTCATTAAAAAGATGCTGACTGGTTATAACTCTGGGTCGTGCAGCAGGTCCTGTCATTACTCCAGTTTCCTTAATGGTTCCCTGGAGTTCTGCTTTCCAATCTTTCCTTCTCTGATTATTAACTTCAATTTGAATTATTTTCCATCACCAACTGGAAATGTTTTAGATCTCAGAGACTCAGATTATCCTTGATGAACACAGTAAAGATACATGTTGGCGTCCTTTCCAGCCTTGAAGGAGTTTGTTCTTAGTGATTTATGTTTTTGAGGACATGCAGCAGCTTGTGGTGTAGAAATGTATCATGTAGATCTAACGCTCCCTGAAGGAATGAAGAAAAGCGCCATCATGTCCCTAAAACAGCTGGATTAAACAACACCGCCACCATCAGGCCGTGATGTGAACATCAACGCTGTCCTGACTTTAACGCGTTAATGAGACGTGATGCTCACTGACCTGGCGAGGGCGCTCTTTTCCACTCTCTCCTGCTCCTTCTTCTGTCTGTGTCTGTACTTCTTCACTCGGACCTCCCAGATTCCTCGGATCAGAGACAGATCGCACACCGGAGCCGCCACCTTCCTGTTCGGACCCATCTGTGTTTGGGTTTGGACCTGAAACATCGCAAGAAAATTCATTTCATTTATGAAAGCTAGATTTGACACAAGATAATAAGGTTTCTTCTTGATGACTGTTGTGCAACTGTTTGACCTGTTGGTATTTGCCTTTGTTTCTGCCATTGCGCCACCTTGAGGCGAAAACATTCTGGTTTTTGTGACGCGTTTTATTGGTCTATATCAGGGGTAACCAATTAAAGATCGGCGCGGTCGAAATAAAGAAAATCATCAACCAGAAAAGGTCCAGAGACATTTTTAATCAGAATTTAACACTAAAATAAAATGAGGTTTTTATGCATCCATGTTATACATTGAATTTTTAAATAAAAAAATATAATTTTTCTTTTCCATTTTAAAATTGAAAGTGTTTTTGAACAAGCGTTCAGTTTGGTATACAGAGAATTTCCTAATTTTCTTTCTTTTTTCTGTCTTAATGTTGGCAGTGGGCTTTAGGCTGCCCTGCAAGGCTTTAAACCTGGG
>NW_015150558.1:1532872-1535254 GCF_000732505.1 Cyprinodon variegatus
ACTACCACTTTTACCAGAGTATTTTTTTAACACTATTTTTTAAACCAAAGTATCTGTACTTTTACTCAAGTACGGAAAGTGAGTACTTTTGCCATCTCGGTTAGATCTAAAGCAGACCCTAAATGTTCCCTCATCTTAGCTCCTCACAGACCAAAGTTTGCGGAATCTCAACAGTCTGATTCTGGGTTATTGGTTCTAGTCAGACTTTCTTCTTCTCTATTCTTTAAATTTTTCATGTTGGATTTTTCTCTTTAACAGTGTTCCTAAAGGAAGACAGAAATCTGTTTTTTATGAGCTGCAGCTCTATTAGGAGGAAGAAAGAGGAGCTCAAGCTTTAATGGAAATGATTTTATGTTTGGGAACGGATTTGATCTTAAAGAACCTTGGAGGCCCCCTGTGTTCTGAAGAACTTTAAATGGGCCGATGTCTCCTGGAGCAGCAGGCTGTTAAATAACGGGAGAACCAGAAGTACTGATGGTGCTTTGAGGCAAAATCCAGAAACCAAAACAGATAAAAAACAGGAAACTGGGCTTCTGTTCAGACAGAAAGGTTAGAAACGAACAAACCGGATGGATTTTCTCCAGATTAATATCACCAATAAAACCAAAACTGCTTTATTTGATGAAATGACTGTAAACAGATTTCAGTTGGATTTTTATCTGAAGCTCAAATAAAAACCTGCAGATATTTTTCTTCTGACTTTTTGTAGAAAATCCAAAATATTTTAACTAAAGATCCTCCAACGGTTCAGTGACACGCAGCTAATTTTAACTTCTCCAACATGAAAAAACATGTCTTTATTTGTTTACCTTAAAGTTAGCAGCTGTTAAACATCAGGAGACCCAATCGATCATGGGAACAGTTTTATTTCTGCACTGTGACCCAGAATCAGTCAGTTGGGGGTCCTACCTGTGTGTCCCTGTCAGCGTCCTCTCTGCTTTCACCAACTTGTTTACCGACACAGACGCACACTGACCCGGCTGTGTGTGTGTGACCCAACAAACTATTTTTACCAGCATCCTGCTGCATGTGCGTGAGCGTCACATGACGCCTGCGCTCCTCGCACACAGCAGGGCTTTAATCTGTGCCATCATGCTGTGGATGCTGAGGAGCTAACTGGACCAATACAGACCAGTATGAAGCCTGATTCCCAGTTAGACTCTAACCTTCACACATGTGACCAAACAAGACCCTAATCGGTTAAATACGGAGTGATCCCATTAAAGGGGAGGATGATATTCTACTCTAAGGCTTTAGTTTTAGGTTCTATAATGTTTTCTGTTAATTATAGTGTTGGGAATAGATAAACTACTGCATAGACAGCAAGGACGACATATTTTCTTTATAAAATAAATCCCTGCTGTTCTCCATGTTGAAAATATGATCACTTAGGAATTTCCTCCTTTATCCACATTCAGTAAATGTTCAACTTAAATGTAAGTGTACAGAGTAAAGTTAATAAGGATATAGGGTAGTGTTTGATGGGTTGCCAGAAAACTGCTAAAAAAACTTCAGCTTATTATCTCTCAAATGGATTAGTGATAAACCTCATTCAGTAACTCAGCGATACAGAAAATAGATTTAAAAGGATTCAGTGGAGAGTCTGGGTGGTAAAAACTGGCAGCTTTAAGGCCCTCTGGCGGCCCCTGGTGGATAAACTGCCCACTGGCACGTGTTCAGACCTCCTATAATATGTAGCTTCTTTTTTTTAAAGTTCAGAGGGCGAGTTTTTTCAAAAATTAGTGAAAATCACTCTTATCTACCTGGATATATTCTGGAGTTCTGAAACGCCTCTGTCATTCATGTCTATCTGAGGGCTGAGGGTCGGTCAATGAGCCAACTTTCGTCTCTTCTTTCCTCTTCTTGCTCATGGTGTTTCATGTGTATATATTTAAACTGCATCTAACCAACGTTTTATAAACCATACAGTTTGCTGTTGTTTTCATGTATGGTATTTTCTACTCCAATGGTCTCTTTCTCTCTCCAGCTTCTGAACAGTGCAGTTCTTTGTGTGTCAAGTGGAGAGAGAGCAGAGTGGGCGGGGCTAGGCTGAGCCTGGGGTGGGCGGCTCCCAACATCTCTGCAACAGACTTCCCTTTCTTCCCCAACCTCTGATCTGGCTGTGGTGTCACTACTGTGTCAGGAATCTAGTTGGGAGGAAGAAATTTAAACGATTAATATCCAGAGTATCAGTAGAACATCTTTCTTCTGTGACAGAGAGACAGACAGACACACAGCCACATGCATGCGCCTGTGCGCGCACACACGCACACCCGTTCCTACTACCACAGGCCAACCCGTTCCTTACCTTCTTCCATATGGCAGCATGTTGGCACCTCAGATGCCGCTTGAGATTCGCTGTGTTCTTCCCTGCCATGTTGA
>NW_015150558.1:1536800-1538884 GCF_000732505.1 Cyprinodon variegatus
CAGATGTATTTGGTCTTCCTTGTGCATGCAGCATCATGGCATCTGTTTGCATTTTTGACTTGGGTGAGCTCGGACCAGTGATTTCCTGCACTAAACCTCACTTCACTGGGTACTTTGGTCACAGCTCTGCACTTTGCTGGAGGTGGGGCTCCACTGGGTCTTCATTTTCTTTTTTGCAGACGGGAGCCAGAATTGATCAGTACATGGGCCACAGAAGCTTTAAAGATGAGGAGATTCATCTTTTCCAACCCAGACATCAGGTAGAGTCGCCAGGCATTTACAATAGTCACATCCAAAAAATGAAAGAACACTGATGTTTCTATGTCTGTGGAGATGTATTACCACACACTGGTCAACGAGTGGTTATAAAGGGCTACTGAGTAGAGTCTTTGGACACTGATGTTGGCTTGTTCTTTCTTCAGCTTTCTTTGGGCCGTGTCTTCAGGGGACTGACCTGCACAGGTCGATGCCATTTCTGAGCTGACTGAGCCGTCAAGCCAACGTGTGACAGTGATGTTATTGTTTGTGCTGACAACAGAGCAGGCTCCTCAGCCTTCTTTTTTCAGTTGTTTTTCACTCTTAAGTTTCTCACTTGCTCCTTTCACTCTGTTTGTTCTGCATGTACTTGTGCCATAGATGCCAAAGTCTTCCAAGGCCTCAAGGAGTGAAATGCTGCAGAAGAACTTGTCAAAAAAACACCTTGTGGTTTTTGTGCTTTATGTCATCACAAAGGCGCATCACTACATCTCCAGCCATTCCCAAACCACTGCTGTGACCCCTAATTGCTGAGCCCTGGTATAATTCAAATTTGTAGATATAACCTGGAGACCCTGCCCTGACCCACACTTTCACACCCCAGGGTTTGGGCTTTTGGGGTATGTATTGCTTGATTGACAGTTTGCCTTTAAAGGGAATGATTTTCTCATCAATTGATTGGAATTCTTCAGGGTTTGCTGCCATCAGGAATGTTTTCTGAAGTGTTCTTAGCACTGGTGCTGTTTTGAAGAGCCTGTTTGTGTTTGCTGGCTGGTAAGTATAGTTATCCTCAGAATTTGCTCATATCTGTTTACAGACGTAGCATGTGCAATTATTCCAAGGCGAAGGCCTTCCTCACTGGACCAGTACATCCCTGTCCTAGGATACCGAATGTACGCCATGACCACGTTGATCCCTAGAAAAATTTGCATTTTACACAGAATTTGTCCGTGAACTCTAACTGGGGTGGCTCACCCCCCCTACATATATAGAGTAGAGCCCTTTCGCTTGCAGAAGCGGTTACAAAAGATTAAAAAAGTTTGTTGCACAAAACATTGGTTTCCACAAAACTGACCTCCCGAGGTGCCCCACAGCAACCGCCCCGCCACTAATTGCCCTTGTTTGCTACTGATAAGCAAAGCCTATTTCAAACTTACTTTCCTAGCTTCTGCACAGATGTTTGTCCTGTTATGAAACTCTAAGTTTCTGCAGGGTCATCTTACACCCATGTGACCCTCAACAATACGCTGCTAACATAAAAAGAAAGATATAAGTTGAAACCACCATTTTTACTTCACAGTTCCTTATTCTTTGCTGCACTTGTTGTCTAAAACTATGGGCAAATTATAATTTTACTAACAACATATATAAATGATCTGGATGAAAAGATTATACTTTTAAAGCAGATAGACTCAGAATGAATTTAATTGCAAGCAAAACAGTTATAATGAAAGATAAATCAACTACATGACTCATGTTAAACATATAGTCAGCAGTGCATGATGTCCACTGTATTGGACACATGGTTTATAGTAATTTCCTACTTAGGTGAAATAAAATTATTCTAACTAAGTTAATAAAATTGTTACCTACATACTACTGCATGTCAGAATATTTTTTTAACCTCTAGGATTCTCCTTAAACAGAAGGATTGAGAAAATGTTCCAGAAGTGGTCACAGAGTATGTCTGTCTGCCGGGCCTTTTTTGACTGGGATTACATTAACTTGTAGTTACAACAACTTGCCACTGAATTAACCTCAGTGGAGGGGAGCAGTAGAGAGCATTCTAAAGACTGATAAGCAATACCACCATAGAAGCCACTGCATTT
>NW_015150558.1:1540519-1542042 GCF_000732505.1 Cyprinodon variegatus
TGTTTAAGGCTGTGTCCTCCTGAAGATCCACCACTAGAGGAGATGATGAGCTGCTGTAGTCGATTCTTTGAAGTCTTATGCAACTTGGGAATAGATCAATTTGCAGACAATCAGATTTGTTTTCTGAGATGGTGAAAGTGATCATATCCTTTGTGACGATGATCAGATGTCTGTCTGCTGCTGACCGGAACCAGTTTTTCAAAGTCAAATAAATGGTAGAGGTGTCAAGGTAAGCCTGCAGTTTAATATCATCTCCTTCTATCCAGACATTCAACTGGTGAAGATTTGCTTCTATAATGGCCAGATCAGTTTTATTATCTGTGGAGTAGTTTTTAATGACCACTGGGCTGTATCTGTTTCTGCAAAGATTTCTATTTCTTCTTCTAAAATGGCGAATAGATGCAATGTTAGCCGAAATAAATCTGTGTCTAATTTCATAATAATTACAGCTAGTATAAAATATTCTATAATCACCCCTTAAAGATCTGCCTCTAATGTTGTAAACATCTTCACCGTTACCCCCAGCCAGTAGATCTCCTCCTCCTCCTCCATCTATCAGGTTGTTCTCATCATTTCCAGTGATGACATCACTAAATCGAGTTCCTACAATGTTTGTTACTTTACTTAGAAATGGATAAGAAGCATCTATGGTCTCACCCTGTCTCATAAACATCTTGTTGATTCCTGTGGCCACCAGTCGAACTGAAGTTACCACAGTGGAGGAAATCTCAAACAAAACTCCATCTCCTGACATCATTGTCATGTGACGGTACGGTTCTCCTAAGAACCAGTTTTGTATTGTTACTGTGTGACTGCTTCTATACTTCAGCACAACATCATCTCCAGATTTAGACACAGAAATCTCCCTGAAGTCAACACTGAAATGAAGAGTGTCGAGTGCTTTGAATGGATCGTAGTTGTTAATGATGGTTTTTCCTCCATTTTCTGGGATCAGGTAGGTGTCTTTACCACCAGAACCTTCAACATAACTTTTCTGTGGACCGAGGAAAAAAGTATCATCACCTGGTTCACCAAAAAGTCTGTAATAGTAACTCAACAAGACTTCAATCATATGTTGGTCAGCTGCTGTCTGGACGGCAAAGAAACGATTAGATGCACTGTTTCCTCTGTATGTCCCAAACCGCGAATACGATGCAGGTTTATAACCAGAGACCACAGTCACTGAGCCAGCTGGTATAAACAGGAGGACTTTTTTCTGTAGGGTTTTATGTTCTAACTCGTGTGATTCTCCAGTCCCAAGAATTATATCTGTACTTCCCTGTTCAGTGATGCTCCAGCACCTTTTCCCAGGACTCTCATCACTGGAAACAAAATAGTCCATGCATAGCTCTGATGGACCATTGTCAGCAAGGCAGAAGCTGATACCTCCTCCGTTCCAGGAGGATTGTCCACCGCTAAAATCAATGGCTGTCATTCCATCCTCCTCCTTTGTAATGGTGTAATATTTGTGATAATCTGAGATTTGTGCAACAAGCCTTTTTCCCTCCTCAATTTCATCATAA
>NW_015150558.1:1545312-1546934 GCF_000732505.1 Cyprinodon variegatus
TTTTCCTGGAATGAGAACACCTGCCACCTGGTGAAGAAAGCTGAAATGGACCAACTATCTAATCAACTGCTCACAAACTTTTGGGCAACAATTAAAAGCTTCCTTTGCCTCAGAAGGACAGTGTTGTATGGGGGCTTCAGATGGGTGGTGGGGACCACACCAGGGATTGATGGATTTATGCTGCATGAATGCAGAAAAGGACCTGATTCATTGCCACAGATCCCAACCACCCGCAAAATAATCAGTTTATCCCACTTTCATCAGGAAAACAGTTCAGGGTAAGGATTATTATTACTGACGATGTGTAAGTCTATCACACCATGATAATACCTGCCTGTTACCTGTCAGAACTAATATTTTTCCAAGTAGTTTATCTAATTAGGACAGTTCCACTATCAGGATAAAAAGTCAACTTGAGTCTGTACTCGGCAAAGATTTAGGAATGGATTAAAGCGATATCCTTGATCTAAGACCATAGTGTAATATTTTGATACGGTTGGATCCATGGATATCTCCCCATCTGCAAACATGATGTAATGATGTGATGATGTGGCAGATTGGAGATGTATAAAATGCTTCTTTAACTGTTGATCGTGGCCACATCACGAGATGTGAACCCTGAGGTGAGCAGCTGCCATCTGTAACTCTAAGCAACTTCTCTGATCTGAGTAAGATTATAATTTCTGTTAAAATCTGTTGTCATGTCTCCCTTTATTTAATACATAAACATTATGAAGTGTTATTTTAAGGGTTTGTCCCGAACAGTCTTTGCCCAGGAAAAAAAATGGAGAGGGAAAGCTTCAAGGTGGAAAAAAAGAGCTTTCACTAACATAAGGGACTTGAAATCCTAAATGTTTGCTCCGACATATATGAAGGAAATTATTTAATTGAGTTTTTCTTTTTCTTTTTGTTCTTATTTTTTCTAGTGCATGTAATTTATGGCTGTGTTTTACATGTGCATAAGCCTAAAACTGTAGGGTGGTGACTTAGGCTCTGGTCTTTTCAAATGCGACCTGTGTCTGAACAGCCAGGTCGCATTCATCCAACCTGAAAGTTATTAATACTCAACAAAGTTCATTCTGTGTCTTGCTACGCAGAAGCGGGAAGAAAAACAACAAACATGGAGGAAAATAATGCGGAGAGCAGAATTTTGTAACCATTTTGAAAATATTGAGATTTTAAGGTTGGAAAAGATCGCTAGATGTGCTCCAGCATCCATGTTTACTTCTATAAACACAGAGCATGCTGGCCTGTGACGTCATTGCATCCTCTACTGCACATGCGGGACATTTGGGTTGTATGACTGCAGTTCACACTGCAGATCACATACAAGTCGCATATTTTGGGAAATGGGAACACCAACGCAAAAAAAAAATCGCATTTCACCGAAAATCTGAATTCTTTGTGTACCCGAAACGAGAATTCTAAAATTTGTTTTTGAGATATTTTTGTTCAAATATGTTCAAATCTATTTCAGTACAGAAGTGTTGATAAGCACAACTATGGGCTGAACATAAAATCAAATCACTATCATTACTGTAGATCAATATATCTGATTATAAAGAAGCAAATTGCACTTTGATGGTTCAAGAACACATTTAGCATCTAAAATCACATTTGAG
>NW_015150558.1:1549154-1552633 GCF_000732505.1 Cyprinodon variegatus
TTTACTCCTGCTCTCCTGTCTAATTGGGCCTGCAGCTGATTAACGGTGATCTTTTCCACCTGGTTCCTCTGCTATTTATGTTGTTTGCTTGCCTTTCATTAGCACCAGGTTAATCGAGCAGTGTGGTGAGATTAACTGTAGCATTCTGATTGCTGTTCTGTTTTCCTGATTGTGACCTGTTTCTGCCCTGTGGATCCCGAATTTTGCTTTGCCTCTTTCTGCTCTGTTTGTTTGATCTGTTCTGGACTGATTACTGCATTCTACCGGTTCTGGACCTGGACCTGTCTTCTGACTCTGTCTTTGGATTTCCCATCAAGGAGACTGTTACTGCTCAATGTCGGCTGGCGCCTGCTGTAGTCTCTCACTAGGAATTCTGGGGGGGCCGCGCCCCCCACAGGCTCAGGGAGCAACCGTCACGGCTTAGTCCTGAGCAGAAGCAGTACCGCATGCTGGCTAAGCTTTGTTTATACTGTGGTGAAGCCGGCCATTTTGTTTCTGTTTGTGCCCTTCTGCTAAAAGCCAGGTTCCACCAGTAAAGGCGAGGTTACTGGCGGACCAAAAAATCACTCCCACTTCTCCTCGTCTACTTTTGCCAGCTTCAATCCAAATAAACAATAAGTCTCTCTCTCTCTATCAGCACTTATAGACTCCGTATGTGAACAGAACTTATTGGATTCTTCTTTTGTGCAACAGATAGGTATCGAGACCATACCCCTACAAGCCCCCCTTCGAGTTTTTGCCCTGGACGGCAGAAATCTGCCCCAAGTAACTCATCAGACTCGTCCCATTCAACTGTTTCCGGTTATCACACTGAGCACATCTCCTTTTACGTGTTCCCAACTGCTAATTCTGCCTTAATTTTAGGGTTTGAATGGCTCCAACTACATAACCACGTTATTAATTGGGCCGACAGATACATAGACTCATGGTCTGTTAACTGCCCCTCATGTTGTCTCTGATCCACAGTTCAGGTTCTCAACCGGCTGAGGGATTTCAGGCAGACCCTCCTGATCTCTCCTCTGTTCCTGCTGAATACCATGACCTCGTTCAGGTATTTAGCAAGTCTAAAGCCTGTTCTCTGCCTCCCCACAGACCCTATGATTGCGCCATTGATCTGCTCCCCGGAGCACCTCTGCTCAGCAGTCGCCTGTTTAATATCTCCATGCCTGAGAGAGAGACAATGGAGAAATACATTCAGGAGTCCCTGGCTGCTGGCATCATTCGACCTTCTTCTTCTTCCCCTCTAGGAGCAGATTTTTTCTTTGTGGGTACAAAGGTTGGTTCCCTTAGACCCTGCATTGAATACAGAGGTCTGAACCAAATCACAGTTAAGAATAAGTACCCTTTGCCCCTCTTATCCTCCTCTTTTGAGCCTGTCCAAAGAGCTACGGTGTTCACCAAACTGGATCTAAGAAACGCCTATCATCTTCTCTGTATAAGGGAGGGAGCTGAATGGTAGACCACCTTTAAGACCCATAGGACACTTTAAATACCTGGTGATGCCTTTTGGTTTGACTAACACTCCTGCTTGTTTCCTGGCGCTAGTCAATGACTTCCTGAGATAGGGGGCGCCCTTCGGTTANCAGACCAGAAATAGTTTGCCCATCTTCTGAAACACTTCCAAATACTTTGACAACAGTATTTATGTCGACATCTGGGACACAGGAATCATTGTTCAGACATTCAACCTGAACTATCACTGAGTACTGAGGGTCCATGCTGTATTCCTGTCTCACTCTTTCACTTGTCGAAGGTTCTTTGTCAGTTAGGACCAGAAGCTTCTGTCCGTAGCTGTGTGAGATCTCTGAAGCTGTAATCAACCGATCATCTGTTCTCTGCTTTTCAAGATGTTCCAAGAAGACTTCAAAAACCTGAAAAATAAAATACACCAACAGACTATTACCTAACATCCAAGCATCAATCAAGCCAAACACCCGCAACATCACAATAAAAGCTTTTGTTATCATAACTTTGGTTTTGTTTGTTGGTAGATTATGTGGACAGTATAAAGTTACAGGCATTAATTTCTTCTTTGACCTTTTTCCTGGAATGAGAACACCTGCCACCTGGTGAAGAAAGCTGAAATGGACCAACTATCTAATCAACTGCTCACAAACTTTTGGGCAACAATTAATCACATCTAATGCCTAAAAGGGACAATGTGGTATGGAAGGTTCAAGACACAGGAGAGAGAGGACTTCAGATGGGTGGTGAGGAAAGCACTAGGAATTGTGGGATGCTATGTAGCAGATCTGGACTCGATATATGCTGCACGAGTCCAGAAAATGACCTAATGCATTACCACAGATCCCATCCAACCACAAAATAAGCAGTTTGACACACTCAGTTCATGAAAGCCGTTCATAAACTTAAAAATGTTATTTCATAAACATATGAAAGAAATAACCCTCCAAAAACACAAAACATCCTTGGTAAAGACAACTAGCTCTTTTCATAAATTTTCCAGCAAAAGCAGCACTTAATATTAACTACTAATAACTAACACTACTTTTTTTTATTTATTTATTACTATTTTAAGTCTTCTTTAGTTTTTCTATGTGCATTTAACTTATGACTGTTTTACATGTGCAATTTGAGCCTGTGTATCAGTAAAACCTTATGATGGTGACATAATGACATTAAACCTATAATAAAAAAAATATATGTTGATTCTATGTGTACCCTAAAAGAGGATTTTAAATTTAAAATGCTTTAGAACAAACTACAAGGTTCTGTGCTTTATGTTACTGTATAAGTTTGTGGGTGAACATCAATCAAGTCACTTAATTTCTCATGCTATCATTACTGTAGATCAATATATCTGATTATAAAGAAGCAAATTGCACTTTGATGGTTCAAGAACACATTTAGCATCTAAAATCACATTTGAGGGAAACTTTTGAGGTCATCTTATCCTATGACTGCTTTATAGATTTCTCCACAGTTTTACCAACCTTTTTCTTTGCTCTGAGATAATCTGCCCAGTTTTCACCTTCCTGAGGTCCATCCAGCAAACTTGAAACACTCTGATTAACATTCCACCAGCTAAAATAGAACAAAATATGGAAATTAAACTTTGATTAACAATTAAATCTTCTGTAAACAATAACTGTCAGATCAAACTTTACATGTAACTCAAAATGGTACCCTGGAATTTTCAGGAAATGAGGTTGTACTCAGTTTTGTTTTTGCTCATCCACTAGGCCAGGGGTAACTGATTAAAAATCAGCAGGGTCAAAATTAGGAAAATCATCAACCAGTAAAGATCCAGAGATATTTTTAATCATATCTGTTACTTTAAACATAATTTAACACTGAAATCAAATTAGGTGCTTATGTGTTCATGTTATACAATGAGTTTTTAAATAAAAAAAGTGGAAATTGTTTTTACATTTTAAAATCTAAAGTGTTTTTGAAGTAGAGAACAACATCGTTCAGTTTGGTTTATAGATAATTTCCTGATTCCCATATTTTCTCAA
>NW_015150558.1:1553947-1556997 GCF_000732505.1 Cyprinodon variegatus
TTTTTTTTTTTTTTTTTTTTTTGGGGGGGGGGCGTGGAAAGTTATTGTAATCCAAAAGGGGGCCCAGAAGAAAATCTTTGGGAACCACTGTATTAAGGCATCACATTTGGTCAGGGCATGCCTGGGGTGGGTGGAGGGGTTATTGTGCAGCTGAAAATAGCTTAACAAAACATACTGCAGCAGCAATGCTCTTGTTTATATCAGGTAGGTCTAATCCAGACTTTATTCCTAACTGTAGTATATGCTCTTCTTAGCCCATAGAATAAACTAATAAGAGAAGAGTTTTGCATGATGCATGCACACTGCCATTCTAAAGCCACCACTGCAACAATATTGTAAAGTTCAGACAAATTACGACTGTGCTCGGACTGATCTTGGGCAAGGGGGATGAGCTGGAGCTGTCAGAACGGTGCAGGGTCAGTAAGGTGCTCCTCAATACTACAATAATGAGGTAGCTGATAATTGACCTAAGAAACAACCAGAGCCTTGTTCAGCTTAAGGGCATCAAGCTATAGTATAACCCAGACATGGGCAAACTTAAGTCCCTGGGCCATATACGGCCTGTTAGGCTTTTTAATCTGGCCCCCCAAACTTGTCCAAATTGTAGCAAAATACCCATGGATGTGTAAAAATCTCTTTAATTTCCCTTTCCCATACAATAACCTAGGGCTGGACTGGGAGATTTTTTTTCAGGCTAGGAGTCAGTCTGTCAGGACTCCAGTTTTTGTATTTGTCTGTTTGTCTTGTCTTTGTGTTGTTCTCCCTTCCACCACCAGGAGGCGCCTGGTTCCAGTCCGCCTCCTCACACACCTGTGGATGGTTACGTCATCACCGGACTACTCTTATGCTGCTGGTTGCCACTACCTCGACGCCAGAGTGTTTGCCAGTTTGGGGTACTCTAGCCAAGCTCTGTTTATTCTGAGTCTAATCTGAGTTTTTGTATTGCAAGTTTTTTGTACTCTAGCCAAGCTGAGATCTCATTGAGTTTGACTGAGTGCTTGTTTCTCCCTGAGTCTCAACTTTGTTTGTTCTTTGCCTTTCGGCAGGAAGCCTTCCTGCAAACTGGACCTTTCCCGACCGCCTCTCCCAGGAGGGATCAACTGAGTCTTACACTGAGCGACGGATTCCAAACAGGAGGTTTGGATCCAGCCACCTTTGAGCACGCTGAGATCACTCTCTGAGTAAGGAAACCATCTTCACCACGACCCGTTCAAGTACCACAGGAAAACTGAGTTGCAACCAGCATCTGCATCATTCTTCACCGTCCGAGTTCTGGGTAAACCCTGTTCCCCCCTCCACTGAATCAGACAAACTTTGGCTGACCAACACACAGATTGGAGTCAAGGATTCTCCACTTCTCTGGAAAAGGGAGTCGCAACAATCCACTCCTTCAAGATCAACGAATCATATTTCCCACTGAGCCTGAATCTAACAGTCTGTCTTCCCCTCGTCTTCCAGTTCCGGCTGAGCAGAGTTCGGAGAAACTCTGCACCAAGCTCAAATCATTTCAATAAAACCCGTTGAACTTTTACTCTGTGTCTCTCTGTTTGGCCTCACTGCATGTGGGTCAGAGCCTTAGATAAAATCATGACACAGTCATGTAACCACTGACTGACTGACATGACTGATTTCTTAGGTAGTAAAGTAAAATAGGGCTGGGATATGCTTTGCTTTGTGAGGAACCAACTGACAAAGTAAACCAGCGGCGTTGCTAGGCACAAAGCTTTACTGGGGCACTGGCCCCCTACCGCATATTTTTTACAAAAGTTTACTTGGTTTTATTAAGTTTCATCACCTTTGTAATGAATTTGTGTGTTCACTTCTTTTCAGGGTAGCTGACGATCAAATTAAAATAAAAACAAAAATTGATACATTTTCTCCTTTTTAAGTGATTGGCTTCCTTCAAAATCAAGGATGTATATTTTTTTTTACCTGAAGCAGGGTGTGCTCTCTGTTGTGTGATCATTTGATGTACATTTCAGATCATTTTGCCTGGAATAGAACATAGAAACAAACCAAAGATGATTAAATTCTCCATGTTTTCTACTAACTTGAAAGACATCATTTACTTCATGTAATTACATTTGGAACTCCCATCTCTTGCACATCTGTTTGGACTTAACATTCTGGACAGGTTCAGAGTGACAGGTTTTGGACCCCTCTGAGTTTTCTCTGAAAAAAGGATGCACACAAATGGAAACAGGTAAGTTCACAAACACACTAACTGATCTAAACTAAACTTAATAAAGTACTAGTGTGTACCTTTAACTTCCAGTGAAACATAACTCACACATTAGCTCTAAACTGTTAGCAAAATTGCTTGTGAGGACCAGCAAAAATAAAATCAGCAAAACGGTTCTCACTCAAATGTCAAGACAGGAGGACACATATCTCTTCACAACATCCGGCTTTGCATTCAATCCAAATGTGATGGCTTTGTGTTCTACATTAATAGGCGATAATTAAGTCTATCAGAAATTGCTGTGACTAATTTCACTTCAAAGTGCCTGAAAGGAGCCTTTTTTTTCTATTATGTAGAAGGTCCTCCTGGACCTTAGGAGGATTTTTATTTTTAAAGCGGAGTTCTCTTTTGCCCTGTCACTAAAAGTTTTGGAAGGTACCCCAACTGTAGGTATTGCTTTAGATATATGTACTGAAATGAAACAGCCTGATGACAGCATATGGAGCCAAATTTGGGCCATAAGGTCTGTTCAATAGAAAAAAACGCAAACCTGAAAAATAAGTTTGAACTACAAAAACACAAGTTTATTCAAAAGAAAAGAAAATGAATACTGGAAAAAGGATAACGAACGCGGGTGGGTTCTTTCGGCGAGGAAGGGTCTAAGTGGACCCAAATTTGATATTTGGACATGTACAAGGAGATATTCATTCAGGTCACCTTAAAAATGTAGATATGGAACTAAAAGTTCCATATCTAAATTTGATCATACAGTCAAAAATTTGACTGTATGATCTGGTTGAACTGTAAAGTGCCTTGAGATGACATGTGTTGTGAATTTGGCGCTATATAAATAAACTGAATTGAATTG
>NW_015150559.1:0-22110 GCF_000732505.1 Cyprinodon variegatus
TTTTTTTTTTTTTTTACATAATTGGCCTTGTGTGTGTTTCGTTTCCTGTTGTTTTTAAATAATGTGATTATTTTGTCATTATATAGTGCCTTTGAAAAATAAGTCATACTGTATCATATTTGTACAACTTATATTTTTATCAGCAATTTATATATTTTTCAACAAAAAAAAACAATGCATTTTATTTACATTTAAAACCAGTATTAGCGGCACAACACACACAGGCTTTTATATCCAGCCTCCTTTACTCTGATAATCCAAAATAAAATTCCCTGTAGCCAGCTAAGTCACTCAAAGAAAAAAAATAAGGTTCACATTCAATTCAATCTCAGTATTTTATCTTATCTAGCCTTTATTTAACCAGGTCAGTCCCATTGAGATCCAAAATCTCTTTTGCAAGAGACACCCAGCCAAGAGGACAGCAGCATATGGGTTACAAAATACAAAACACATAAAAAAGGCATTTAAAATGAAAAACAAATAAAAAAAACATAAAGAAGAACAAATTATAAACATTATAACTATGTAGAAACTCTCACCTAAAACATTCATACACAGACATAAGTGATTACAGGGATCCTAGATTCTTTTAGCTTCACAATTTATTCCATGTAGTGGGTTCTAAAAATTTAAAACATGTCTTGCCCATTTTAGTTTGTACTTGATGATATAGCAGAACACTCATACTGCACATTATAATGAACACCATCTCAAGAGGAAAACAATGGAAGTGGCAGCATTATACTATGGAAATTAGTGTCACAACTTAAACATGGATGTTCACTGACACTTTTCATCAAACTGGATCAATTAGCAGACATGCTTATTCAGCTGGAAGATGGATATCTATTTCTTTATGGGATCTCGGTACTATTTGACATTAAACTTTTTCGTATTGATTCAATTAGCTGTTCATTAATAGTAAGAATAAAATATAGATTATGTCATAAAGGCATTAAGTTAATGTTAAAAGCAATGTATTGTTTCCCTTTCATCATAATTACTAACATCAATGCATTTTCCATGTCACAAAATACTTTGATGTTTGTGGTTCTGATGTGACAGTACTTTAAACAATGAGGTTATAAGAATATCTTTGAAATTCAAAATATCTAAACCTGTAGGTGACTTTTGTATCATTCATTCCTCTGTAACTCACAATATCATCTATCTTTCTTTCTTACATGGGCTACTGGATTGTATGTTTCTAAAATAGAAGGGCAAAAAAAAGAAGACAACTATTTTCAGAGGCCGTTTGATGTGACAGAAGACGACACTTTCAAAAATATCAAGCATCTTCATCTGTCACCTGTACTGCGCTGCCTTGACTAAACTCAATCATTCCAAGCAATCATTCCTAATGGGCTGTTTCTTAAACATTTGTTTTGATTTACAGAGCTGGCTGGTCTTCAGTGTACCTCCCAGCATCCCCGTGAACCCACTTACCGGTACTCCCACGCATCATTTGCAAGTATGAGTAGAAGGCCTTGAGTACCTGTGTGAATTGCAAATGGGAACAAACAGAGAAATGCAAGTGAAACTGATCTTTGCTTCTTATTTAAATCAAATTTTTAGTTGGAGCTGAGAGGGGAGAGACTGCGCTCTGAGATCCAGGTGGTGTTGTCACGCAGCTTATGTTCAGAGCACAATTCGGGCAAGTCTGTAATAGCAACCAGCCGAATGCTTTGTTTACAAGATTGTTTGCTTCACTTCTCTATGTACCAGACTGTGTTTTGCCCCCTTCACGCACATTTAAATCCCAAGCTCCTAAACTGACAATAACACAGAAATGTGCAGTTTCATTGACAGACAGCCCTGTGATCTTAGTATAAAAATCTAGGCACGTATCAGTTCTTCAGTGTAGGCTGACCCAGGCCAGTCCCTGGCCACATCATGGTCATCTCATGCAGGAGCAAAAGGGCTTGTGTTGGAATGGGTCTACACATAACTCTCCTTTTCCATTGTGTCATCATTTGGATTTCTAATCTGACCGATTGACAGTCAGGTAGCCCAGGTGGCTTGAACATGGCCTCTGTGGTGTCTCTGATGGTGTAACAGTGTGAGTGTGAAGGGTTTCATTCCCCATAGTCTTTGTTTTCATTTAATTTGGGGAAATTCTTATGAGCTCCTCTCGCTAATCTCTTTGAGTAAATCTCATTCTGTGTGCAAATCTCTGCAGTCTTCAGACTTCTTCCTGAGCATCTGTCCCACCGTATATCTTTTCAATATCACAGACTGATATTTCTGCAGCCGTCTCTTGCTGTTGTTCTGATATGATTTATTGATAAATCCCTATGCTTACTGTCATCTTTCACACTATTTGCTCATGTCTCCCTGTTCTTTCCACTTTTCTCTTTTTGCTTTCTCTCATTCTTTTGTAATCTGGCCCTTTTTCTAGGCTTCTACCAATACCTTCCTCCTGCTTTTGTCCTCTCTTCACAGTGTTGTGGTGTTTTCTCACCTAATTAGAAACCCCCTCTAGGTTTTACATGCAAAGGAGAACATTTACTGAGAGCAGTTCAGCTGTGGGTTTCTCGGTCATGAGTAGAAAAATTTGCATGATCAGCTTAAGATTAGCGTGACTAATTTATGACTCAATAACATTGCATGATTAAATTAGTCGCCTTACAAATGCAGTGTAATGTATTACACTTATTTATTTTTTGCACCAAGTACTGAACTGGATAAAGAACTTAAAAAAGTGAAATTATAACTATTATTGCCACTTTAAGATAATGTATGTTAAATGTTCATAAGGTTTGATTAACTAAAGATTTAAAAGACTAATCCTTTTTGATAGGACTTTAAATGTACATACAATATTAAACTGTTACCAAGCAACGGTAGAAGGCTGCGGTAGAGATAAGTGCTACAGTTTAGAGATTTATAAAATGGCAAAGGAGACTGAAGGTTCACAAATCTGTAGGCAAACATCATTAAACCAAAAAGTGGCCTAACCGACTGGATTAGTTTTCCTCACTCTTAAATATTAATGCATGTTAAGGTTGGCATTTTCTTTCATAAAATCCAGATTCCATTTAAAAATTTCAGCCAACAAAATATATAGAAGTGTAATGTAAAGACAACACCCGTGCTGTATCAGGCTCTTAAAGAAAAGGCAGAAAGTGATAGAATGCAACCAAATTGTCTGACCTAAAACGTCAAAAACTTGTTTTCAGCATTTCTGTCAATAACTATAAAAGTAAGATGATTTTGGGGGGAGAAGCTGCCCGATGTGTTCGGTTCCACAGTCGGATCCTAAACAAAGCTGATGGACCAAGAACACCGTTACTTTCCAATGAAATAATTGTAGAAATTGGCTTTTTAGAAAACACAGAAATGCAAACAGACCCTGTGGGAGTAATAGGTGTTTTCACCATACTGATATGAACACAAACCAACAGCTGCTGGATAACCAGAATGAAATGAAGACCCTTCAGGTTTTAGTTGTGATTAGAGCTGTTGCATTTCTGCCACTCATTGCCCTTTCACACACTTTGGAAAAGGGGTGTTTATATCCATTCTTTTTTTTCTATCAGTTTAGTTTTTTTTTTCGCTCTGTGCCCAGAGCATCTTGGTGTCACCTCATGAAGGATTGTCCCCACATTCATTCACTTATTGGAAAGTTTTTCAACTTTTTTTGTCTTTTACAAACAATTTATAGCCTGTTAGAGTTAATCTCTTTCTAATATCTTTTTCCTTCGTCAGCCAGTATGTGTTCATATAACCAGTCATCAATGTAAATTTTTCCAAAGAAACGGTGTTTACAAAATTATTCAAAACAGGGACTATAATTTCACATCTGGAATCAGCGTCTCATGTTAACAAAACAAAAATGTTAGCTTTAGTCCTATTTAGTAACCCCACTAAGTTCAACATCAGCCTTTAAATAACACTCATTGACATTCTAATGTGTGAATGCAACACAATTAGGTGAGATTAACATTATGTTATCAATTACATTACAGAGTTACACAGAAAAATAAAAAATAAAAAATTGACACGCCTAATGAAAAATCACATATACGCAAGAAAAAAAACTTGCAACCCACATGCTGAATAGAATAAGATGAAGTGGAATACAAACATTCTTTACAGCCTCGAGCAGGAAAATTCCAGCATGTGAGAGGCCAAGTAAAATAACTTCAGGATAAGACCTTCTTTGCTGCAAGCCAAACTTGATACCAAGTGTGCAGCAAATAGATAGATATATTAGATATTGAAATATAAAAAAGTGTAAAAAGCAAACTAATGTATATGTATTTTTCTATTTAGGAAATATTCCTAAATAAAAAATGTGAGATTATCTTTAACTCACCATAGCAGCATGTATTTCTAAAGCATGGCACATTTATGATTCACTGTTTAACGTAAGCGGTGGCACCCAACAACAGTTCCACAGAAAGCTTATCACTTGCAGTGCTTAATCAGGTGAATGACAGGGGATGGAGGTTAAGCACTGCAAATTTGATTGACACAAAGAGGCACTCATCATCCCAAGGGGACGAGAGTGTGCTGTGATTGTGGATTGATGCAATTAAAGAATTCTTGGTGAAGGATTTAACTGCATTGCTAGAGGTTCTTCGCACGGTTAGCCTCAGGAATAAACTCCAGTGAAATGGAAGATTAAATGCATCTAATATTATTTTCTTGCATGTTTTGTAGAAAATCCTTCAAATGTCCCCATGTGTTGGGTGTCATATTGTTTTGCAGAAATTTACATTTGGCAGATGTACTAAAGCATTTGAAAGCTGTTATTTTATATGTGGAATACTTCTGAAACCATGTTTGAATTCCTTTTTCATCAAATAAAAAATAACAAAAACATAAAAGAAGTGCACTCATTAGGACCCCTTTTATGCCCCTTTTTGCCTGTGAGGGTACACATGAGAATTTGACTTGTCTATGTAGATGTAGGTTTAGCAACATTAGCAGCTTGCCATTGTTGGTCTACTCTCTTACACAATGAGGTAAAACGTTACACAAAAAGTAACTAATTAAATCCAAGGTACCTAATAAATAGCATCCTTCTAGGACATTGGGGCCAATGTACACCACTCTATCTCTATTCTCCAGTTCTGCAGTATTTAATTCAATCTCTAACTTTATGCTCTGACTTATTTTTTCGTCATAGTAGCTTCATCTTATCTTTTTCTGTTTGGCTTTTACATCATCCTGGAGAGACATATCAGCTGTGCTGCTGCCCTCAACACCTTAGATTAAAGATGTGCCTGTGTTTTCCGTGTTTAGTATTTTTTCTATCCTAAAGATAACTATGGGCTGAGCTTTTACTGTGACTAACTGTATGTGCTCTCTTTCTTCCCTTTGACAGGAAAACTGGATCAGACCTCATCTGCTTAAATGTTTCCCCCCTTGACAGAGCCACCTATGGGGGTATTTTACCGTTTCCTTTCCTAACATAGAAAGTATTTATAGATGCTTTTTATATTTGTTTTGTATGTCTGCTTCTCTCACTTTGAATCCCAAGTAGCCCTCTGCAGAAGGCTGCTCACACTAAGCCTGGTTCTGCTGGATTTTTTATTTTATTTTTTTGTTAAAAGGGAGTTATTCCTCTCTACTGTCACTGCATGCCCACTCTGTGTAAGCGACTGCTGTTGAGTCAAAGAGTTGATACAATAAGCTCATGTTCCTTAGTTTTAAATCTTTTAACCAATCTGACTGTATGAGTAAAAGATAAATGTATGGATTTACATGCCTGAAATAAAGTGGAAAAAAAGAGGGCATTTTCAGATTGGGTGGAGGTTTTGGAGTATTCAAATGCAGAGACTGAAGCTGAAGTTGTATTTTTCAGTTTTAATAAATAAAAAATGTGGCAACTGAGGCAAAAATCCAAAAATAACAAATAGAGAAAACCAAAATCTTGGAGACATCAGGGAAAACACACATGAGGAACCAGCAAACTGACTACAAAGTGACTACAGGAGGTGTATAAGTTGAAGACTGAACAAAGACCAGGCTAATCAGCAGATTGAGAGCAGGTGTGGACAGAGGAGTCAAGAATGGAACTAGGAGAAGGAGACTCACACCAGAGGGCAACAGAGGGTAAACAAGAAATACAAGAACTCAAAAAAATGTAACCAAAAACAACTAGAAAAACACAAAATGGAAATTAAACCAATAGCTAGAAAACACAGAAAGCCACGAATCAAAGTATTACTGAAAACTTGAAAAGAAAACTTGTACAGAACCAAAAAATTCAGAATCATGACAGAAAATAATCTCAGATTCTTCTACCACAATTACTTACACTTAAGACTTAGACAGATTTATTTGTCATTTTAAACAGGTGTAAAACAAAAAGAAATTTCATTTAGAACCGCACACTAGACAATGTCATTTTTTTCCTAAAATGCAGCCCTGAAAAATTGTAAAAAAAAAAATATATATAAAAACAGTAATAAAAACATGACTGTAAATTTACAGTTCTAACATTTCAGGATTTAAAATTTTTTTACAACAGCCATCCAAATCCTGATCGGCTGCATAACTGTTCTCAGACAAGCTGCAAGAAAACAGTTCTGTCCAGATGTATCGAGAACAAGCAGTGGAAACCCTGGAGACAGGTCTACTAGAATAAAATTTTCTTGCAGCTGTGAGAGCAAGAAAGAACCTTGAATTTAATTTTATTTAACTTTAAATTTAATTTAACTTTAAATTAAATTTTTTTTAATGGAAGACAAAAATTATTATTTTTGTTATGTTTTAAGTTTTATCACTGACGTTGCATAAAACTTACAGGGTTTGTACAGATGTCTCCAGAAATGTCACAGTCTTGGTTTGTTAGTTCCTGTTTTCTTGGTTTTCCATTTGTTGTCCTCTGCTGCCCTCTTGTGTCCTCTTTCCCTAGCTCTGTTTTCTGTTCTGCCCTCACCTGTTTTCAATCCCCTCGTTAGCCCTCTCTTTGTTTCTGTCCCCTTTCAAAGCCTCCCTCTTCAGTTCCTGTTTGCTGGATCCTCGTCAAACGTCTGTCTGCGTACCTCGTCTCTCCCTGGCTCCTAGAGTTTGGCTTTCCCCTGATGTCTTCCTGGTTCTGGTTCGTTTGTAATTTCTGTTGGATTTTTGATTCCTGCCTCAGCTCCTGTAAACCTTATTAAACCCACTTAAATTCACCTCTGCCAACTTGCCTCTACATTTGGGTCCTCAAACCAACACCACACCCTGACAAGAAACTAGAAGAAATTATCTTCATTTAATTGCTGTTTATTGACTAATTTGAATTGTTTACTAACAATTGAGGTTTTAAATCAAATATCGAACGTATTTAGATATCGAAATTTACAAGAGAAGCTACATGCTAGTTCCTGTTCATAACTTTTATGGACAGGATTTCTACATGCAGCATAGAAGCACAGGGGTCTGGCGTTTCCTTTAGGTGTTCTTCCCCCTCTTCCCGCCTTGCTTTGTCTGCTAAGACTTCTGTACCTGTGACCCTGTCCCAGATAAAGCGAAAGGCATGGTTGGGTTGATAATGAAAAGATAGAGACCGTTATGAGTAGTAATAACTCATCCGTTGCATCCCTCTGTGCAGCAGTAATAATCATAAAAAATATTATAAAATATGGAGCTCCTATTAATTTTCAAACCACGGACAGCAGCCTATCAATACTGAATAAAATTGTCTTTACCACTGATCTGAAGCATAGCTGTGAAGTTTGTAAGGTAGATACATATGCTAGGATCAGAGTCATTTGCTTTAGGTCATCCCACAATGTTTGACAGATAAAGGGATTAGTATTACATTATTATGCTGCTTAAGTTGTAAAAGATAAGGTTCTCACTAGTTTTTTTTTTNCCACTTAAATTCACCTCTGCCAACTTGCCTCTGCATTTGGGTCCTCAAACCAACACCACATCCTGACAAGAAACTAGAAGATATTATCTTCATTTAATTGCTGTTTATTGACTAATTTGAATTGTTTACTAACAATTGAGGTTTTAAATCAAATATCGAACGTATTTAGATATCGAAATTTACAAGAGAAGCTACATGCTAGTTCCTGTTCATAAATTTTATGGACAAGATTTCTACATGCAGCATAGAAGCACAGGGGGTCTGGCGTTTCCTTTAGGGGTTCTTACCCCAAAGGAGGTGAATAAGGTGTCTGAAGAGAGAAGCCTTGCCTTGTCTGCTAAGACTTCTGTACCTGTGACCCTGTCCCAGATAAAGCGAAAGGCATGGTTGGGTTGATAATGAAAAGATAGAGACCGTTATGAGTAGTAATAACTCATCCGTTGCATCCCTCTGTGCAGCAGTAATAATCATAAAAAATATTATAAAATATGGAGCTCCTATTAATTTTCAAACCACGGACAGCAGCCTATCAATACTGAATAAAATTGTCTTTACCACTGATCTGAAGCATAGCTGTGAAGTTTGTAAGGTAGATACATATGCTAGGATCAGAGTCATTTGCTTTAGGTCATCCCACAATGTTTGACAGATAAAGGGATTAGTATTACATTATTATGCTGCTTAAGTTGTAAAAGATAAGGTTCTCACTAGTTTTTTTTTTTTTTTTACCTGCATTTGCTCCAGTAGAAACTACCTGCTTACATGTCAAAATGCTGGTTGAAGTTGTCAACAGAATTAACATAATGCATCACAGTATTGAGGGATAAGGTTGAGGAATCTACTTAGTCCGCTGTCTGGGTATGATTATGGGAACAGTTTGACGTAACTCCTTATATTCTAAGTACTTGCACAAAACACACAAGTTACAAAACATAGGTCAGCACACTGAAATCTGCCAAGAAAGTGGTGCTGAGCAGCCAAATTGCTCCCACCTCTTTAGAATGATATCGATAAAAGCGCTATTTGTATATATGTATATATATGCAGTACTTTTATTTTTGAAACAATCGCCTTGCTGCAGAAAAACATCTAAACCTGCCCACTGTGTGATTATATTCTATTGTATTCTATTCTAACTTAATTATAAAACAGAGGAATATCTTTGTCCTTTGTACTGGCTTATCATGATTTATAGATAATAGACATCAGAAATGCAATATTTTGGATCAGGGTGAGTGTTGGAGTGAGTTGTAGCGATACGATACGTGTCAGAATGAAATATAATCATGAGATTGCAATATCACTATGAATATCAATATTTTCTCAGCTATCAAAATTAAATGCAAAGATGAAAAAAAATGTGCTTTATATATTCATCACAAGATATTGATGATTGAGTTATTTTGGTATACATGTGGTTCCGGGTTCAAGTCAGTCCACGTCTTTCACTGTGACTGCCTTAACTACAGATATGGCGCTGCTCTGCACAGCAAAAGGACTCCACAGCACTATCTGTCAAAGTGGCAGTGCAAAGGTAGCCAATTTTCCCTCACTGTTTTAGGTATCATTTTTAGTTTTTTTTGTTCAAATCGATACACGGAACTGATCTTAGATATTAAGAATATTAAATAAGAGTTTGCTTAGTTAGAAATCTCAAGCTTCTGAAAAATGTGCTCACTTCTATATACTCAATATTGGCTAAAACTATGCAATTATACAATTCTGCTCTTGACAATGTTAGATTCTTTATTGTGTTCAGGTCAGACAGGTTTGCTTGAAAAAAAAAACAAAAACAAAAAAAAAACAGTTGTCATAAAACGGGACAGATGAACCCAGTATTCAAGGTAAGATAGTCAGTAGCAAAGTTCAAAGCATTTATTAAATAAAAACAAACAAAACTAAAGTGGAGCTGCTAGAATCTGCGGCTAACGGATGTTGCAGGAGGGGGGCAGGCCACTGCCCAATCTCAGACACTCTGGCCTAATGATCCAGTGGATGGGCTGACAGCTGACGCAGCACGCTTCACCCAGAGTGTCCCCGGTGCTGCAGCTCCGGAGGATTAGCAAGAAGCTGATCCTGGTCAGGGATACAGAACAGGGTGAACAGACAGATGAAAAAGGGAGCCTGCTTCCAGGCATCCTAGGGCTCGCTGGCAGTCCGACTGAGTCTGGGAGCGTGACCAGGCAGACACCCACAGGAGCAGACAGGGATCAGGTGCAGACAGGCAGGCTTAGTGGTCGAGGGTAGCAGAGACAGGATGCGGAACCAGAACTTGAGCAGGACCTTTAAACTGGTCTCCTCCTTGGAGCCAGGCTTACGGGGATAAAAACTGATCCTCCTCGCGTATAGAGCTAAAAAATCCTGAGGACTCAGCAGGGGAGGAACAGTGGACGATTAGGAGACAAGACAGACACAAAACCCTCTTTCCACTGCCTGTCAGGATCCAGGACATGAACCGTGGAATAAAACTGAAAAACTGACAGACAGACTAACAGATATCGAAAACAAATATCAAACAGAAAGCAAAACAAAACAATGATCTGGCCATGATAGCTGGAAGTGAGCCCAATATAAGAGAAGCTGGCAGGTGGATGAGATGAGTGATAATTAGGAGCAGGAAAGAGTTAAGCAGGTGAACGGCATGAGTAATTAAGGCAAGCTATCAGAGCAGATCATGACAACTGTGAAATGTTCATTTGAATGTTCATTTGACTGTTTTGTCTTTAAATGGAATGACCATCTCAATAACGCATGTCAGCAGAATGATGAATCAAGTGCTTTGATCCATGGCAGATGGGTGTGTTGACGGTGCCCATTCTGAATGCTATCATTACTGAATGAGAAAATATTGCACTGGACTTCAAGCAATGTCCTTATCCTGCCCACTTTTCCTTGAAAGTGGACAGGTTGTTTGATGTTGTCTGTGGTTCAGGAGTGGAATGCCACACTTTTACTTCATGTGCAGTATTGGCAAGTGCATAGAAGCTCTTGATGATCTGTCTTCAGCGTCTGCCCACTCTTTGTGAAGCTTCCCAAAATACTTGAAATTACGGTTATTACCATTGCTACTAGGTCTTTAATTATCGGCAAGCCGTTGTTATTAATAAGGAAGAGATTAAGGATGAACATGACCCCAAGATACTTGGACTCCTCCATTTGATGCAGGAACTCTTCTCCAAACTGAAGTGGATAAGCCACCTTCTTCCTTATGAGAACAAAGGCCTCGGACAGGGACAAACTAATTCTCATCCCGTACGCTTTACACTTGACTGCAAAGTGCCCCATTGCATATTGTAGTTCTTGGCAGGTGGGAACCAGTAGAACCACATCATCCGCAAAACCAGGGATGACATCAGCTTGTCTCCAAACCATAGCACCTCCGTCATTGGCTGCACCTAGAAATCCTGTCGAAAGGTCCAAACCTGCCTAAAGGTGATGAACAGGACCTGCCACAGAGGGCAGTCCTGGCGGAGTCCAACATGCAATTGGAAGAAGTCAGACTTAATGCCTCCTAAGCGGACTAAACTCCTGCTCTGCTTGGGGCATCCAGTCTCTACATCCAGTCTCTACAGAGAATGCCCCTGTTCCTAACCTCACCTATGGCCATGAAATCTGGATCATGACTGAAAGAACAAGATTCCGGATACAGGTGGCTGAAATGTCAATAGGGTGGTGGGGCTCTTCCTTAGAGATAGGGTGAGGAGCTTGGTCATTCGGGAGAGGCTTGGAGTAGAGCCACCTCTCCTCCACATCGAAGGGAGTCAGCTGAGGTGACATCTTTTTCAGATGCCCCCCGAATGCCTCCCTCGGGAGGTGTTTCAGGCACGTTCCACAGGGAGGAGGCCCAGTTAATGACCCAGGACACACTGGCCAGGGAGCGCCTCTGGCTTCCCCCTAGCAGAGCTGGAGGAGGTGTCTGCGAAGAGGGAAGTCTGGAAGTCTCTGCTGAGACTGCTGCCCCAGTGACCTGGTCCTGAATATAGTAAGATAATGAGATGAGGTGAGAAATCAAGGCTTTGAATACTTTAGTAATGTGTAGTAGATCTCTTTAATAAATGTGTTTCACCTCTTGAAAGAAGTGACAAGCACAGCTTAGCATGCATGTCCCTTGTACCTTCTTGCTGCAAGGCAACAGTTCTACAACCTACTCCACTGCATAGCCCCAAGCATGGCTACATACAATGGAAGAAAAACATTACTGCTGTTCAGTTGAAAAAAAAAATAATTTAAAATGCTGAACTTCCAGTATGAGATTCTTATCAAGGGGTTTTATTTCTCATCACAACAGGTTGCCTGTCAAGCAAATTAAGGAGCAGACAATGATTTGAATTTGTGGTAGTATTACCAAAGACATTTGAGACTTGTTCTAAAGCATGAATCCTTGCCTGGGAAAATAATGAAGCTTCCTTCCTTGTAGAAAAGACAGCCTTAGCTGAATGATAGGTGTATCATGTCAGATTTATACCTTGTCTGTAAGAGATGGGGTTATTTTCATGCTGTTCACCAAACTTCACTGCAGAGTATCTCTTGAATTATGCAGTGCCTTAGGTAGAAATACAGCCTGAGGCATTTTTTTCTTGCAGTATGTATATCAGGGGAATTTGCATATCATCCAGGTATTTTCAAGTGAAATGTGGGAAAACTACAAATTAAGAAATTGAGCATTTCTTATAATCAGATGTTCTTTTATGAGATTCCATTTTGCTTTATATATTTCATTCCATAAATAGTTCAACACTTTTCCGTTGTCTGTATGCCTCTGCGACCCTGAGGAGGATTAATCCAGAACAGAAAATAGTTGAATGGATAGAAAGATATCTCTGTATACCACATCAGTAATATGTCTTTGAGCTTATAATTTATTTCAAAACCTTAACTTAGAGATTGTATCATTTTTTTATGTAATTCGTTTGTTTTCTGACTTAAAGAAGCTTGTGTAAGAGGCATTATGGTAATAGTAAACTGGATTGTTTTCGAAGGTAGCTGCAAGAGATGAGGGTCCTAGTTTGGAAACATGGATGTTAGAAATGCAGAAATTTGTCCCTGGGGAAGCTTTTACTGCAGCCTTCAGCAGGTGTTTGTATTTTCTTTTCTGTCCTTAGTTTTGTCTTCAATGTGTGGACTGCATACTAAACAGGGTGGAGGTCAGACAACTGACAAAGATTTCAAATGATGTTTGGCTTTACTTTGCTTTAAGTCCATCTTAGTTTTACATTTGAAATATTTTGATACAGAGTCTTATTCTGTATATCATCTGCATTTTTACTGCCTTTTGTCTTAATTATCAGATTACAACCACCTATGTCAAGACTCCTCCTGTCTTGCTGCAAAGTGTTGTCTCCCTCCTCTCTATTTTAGTAAAGAGCCCCTTAGGGGATGAGCAATAAAGTGAGATGGTTTAATCGGCCATGTTGAGCTGAAAACAGTGCTTTCAGTGTTGCAAAGGGACTTCTACTGGTTAAATCACATTGACCTCATCACCTTTTTTCAATGCATGCTTCTCTTACTTGAATTAAATTGGTGAAGTATACTATGCACCCAAATGATTCCTATTCCTGGCAGATTTGGAAATAAAACATTTTTAAAAGGCATTCATAGGAATTGTTAAATTTATAATTACAAATATTTTTTTTGGTTAGCTGTGGAATATATTTTTGATCCTAATGGCACACTATCTTTTGAGTTTAAAAAAAATATTTCCTTCAATGCATGTTAATCAAATATACAATCAAAAATGTGATTTAAAAGTTAACTTTTTATGTCCCAGCCATGGGACATATGCAATGCCTCCAAATTTGCATACTCATACTGCCACAAAAGGCCTCTGTCTGCCATTACAACGGTTTTTTTTCACAGGCTAGACCTGCCATATAATTGTTAGAAAACAACAGCTGATTTGATTTATGATTTACAAGCATTTTTGGTGATTTTGTTGTGGCCAGTTAGCAGTTTAAAGAATATAATAACGTGATAAGTTATTCATTAAACCCTTTTATTCTTGTGTTGGAGCAAGGACAAATCTAAAGCTAAGCACTGGGGCATCAAGCTCTGGAGTTGCCACCTTTGTTCTAATTTAGTTTTCCAATGCTGATGCTCAAGGCACATAGTTTTGCCACTTTTACACGCTACCCACTGTCAACAAGGGGTAAATAGGTAGATAACATGGCTATGGCCATATTTGATAAAATAATTTTCAAGATGTGTTGGAGAAGGTTACATGTGTAGACAGACAGTGGATCTTGTATCTGGTTCAAATTTGAGAAACCCCTGTTAAGTTTACCTTGCAAGCAAGAGGAATTGTTCCGTGATAACTCAGTTCACCAACTCGCCAAAATAAATCTTGTCAGAAACCAAAGAGTGCATTAGTCTTAATACAGAGATGTTTCAGAGCAATAAAATCCAGTGACATACACGATGTCAAGGTGTCGACCAAAGGCTGAAACAAAACAAACATGGCAGTGCCAGTTTGAGCTGGAATAGCCGCCACTACTTATTGAAAAAACTAGCAAAAGGAGGCAATGTTTTGCTTTTGTGGATGGGAAGGATGATTGTACTTTCTTCCAGACTGGATTTGATAAGAATTTGATTTATCAGTTAACTCGCTCAGTTGTGAAACAAATCAAGAATGTGATACAGCAGTTTCTTCTGCTGCTGTGATTAGCTAAAAACACATGTACCAATCAGCTGAAAGAATTGTACTGAATGCATGAGGCTTTCCAGGTGGATACCATGTAGGATTTATACTGGACTACACGTATCAATCTGGCTTATGCCAGGTTATTATTAAGTAGCATATGAAGTCAATTCAAAGAGAAGGGGAAATCCTAAGGGAATATTACTTAAACTTTGACACTGTTAGTCACACTGTCAGTCCTTAGTCGCATGCATTCATTAAAATCAAGATGATGTACACCATTGGAAGCTCAGTAGGTTTAAAATACAGTAAAACTAAACAATACACCTTTTCAATTACTAATTTAGCAGTGATGCTCCAGATGTCAGAGCCCATTTCTGTTAACAGCAGCTGATATTTGTCTTAGCAGCAGTATCTGCAAAACAAATCTCTTTTTCTTGTTGTTTGTTTATATTATATTATAACACATACAGACAGGTTACTAAACCTATGTCTCTCTCTTTTTGACTATGATTTATTTAATGTAGAGAACTAAAGTGCTAGGTTAAATTCAAAATGATTATTTTGGTGGCTCTATTATGGAGGATAGAGAATAAATTAAGAATGAAAAAAATTGAACCTAAGGTGGCTGTTTGGAGGACTGAGGCCTTCAAAGACAGGTCACACAAAACACAATGTTGCACAAGAACCATCTGTGTCTGTGCTATTTTGATATGACTAATTGGTAATTTAAGTCCTAATGTATCTGCTTTATGCACAGCTCTACAGAGAGCTGTCTGAGCACAGTTTATAACGGATTATGTGAAACTCACAGGCAGCAAATGCCAACACCCAATAGTCTTAAAACTTTACTGTAAACGAACAAAGGCTGTGTTTGAGTATGCTTTTACTTGTTATTCTTTAGGTTGCTATATAATTACTATATTTTATATAAAATAAGTAATATTTCAACGGTTTTGCAAGTCATGCACTTAAAAAAAGGTTATGAATGTTAACAATAGGAGTGTTGTATAAATCCGTGGCAACATTCTAGGAGCAGGATTTACTTGTCATGATCTTGGCTGGGTTTTACTCCTTCTCCTCTCATCTGCTTTGCTCCACCCTGCGGTCATTATCTCTTATCAGATCCACCTGTTCCTTATGCTATTAATGCCACCAGATCCCAAGCAGTGGTGCCAGATTATTTTAACTTCTAGAGAGTGTTTGTTTTGCCTCATCCTGACCTGTTTCTGCCACCCGACTTCTGAGTTTTGGCCGCCCGTGTTCCTCCCTGTTTTTGCCTGTTCTGTTGCCGAACCTGGACCACGGCTTCGATTATCCTTCTGAATCCCTCTGTTCCCCGTTCTCTGGCTGATCGCTGCTCCTCTTCTCTCCTGGATCTGGATCCTGGAGTTTCCGCTCCTCTAGACTTCGCTCCTTCTTCTGTGCTTAGACTGAACTTTGCCAGGTTGGTGACTTTCAAACTCATTGTTGTTCCCTATTTGAGTTTCAGAAGTCACTGACCTGAGTTTCCATCCCCGCAGTTTTTCCTGTAAGCCTGCCTCAGCTGACGAGCAGCCGCACGCAGCTTTTTCAATAATCACCTTTTAAGTTATCACTGTCTGTCTCATCTGAATTCTGGGTCCACAGTTCTGAGCCTTCTGACATTACTAAGGTATTCTGATGCCATTTATCAGTTTAAAATATCTTTACCTTCATTGGGAACCCATATCCAATACTTGAGATTGCATTTGCACTATGGTACTTTGTACTGCATGTTAACCTATAATTGTTTATAAAATTTAGTTGGCAGGTTAATCTGAATATGTTTTCAGGTTCGATAGTACACATGATGCAAAAGAAAGAAGAAAATATTCTGATCACTTCTCTGCCTTTCTCCTCTGATATTAATTCTATTGATTTCTTAGTGTTACAAGTAATCTAGTTTTTGTAGTTCACCCTGACATGTTCATACATTCAAAAAGGCTTAAATGCACATTACCTTCCTTAAGAGCTCACTTGACTTGGGAAGGAATTTATTTGTCATGGAAAACAATCAATAAAAATTATGTGTTTCGGGTTATTTGGAGTGACTGACTACCCACTAATAGTTCAGTTTTTATGATTATGACCTGTAAAGACTTTTGCTTTTGACTTAATTTTTTGGAGATGTGTTGTACCAATAATTGAATCCTTTCTGGAGTTTAAGAGTTTGAATATTCAACTATGGTTTAAAACGAAGAATTAACCCTTAAATTTTCAACTTCCTATGTTAATGATAAAGCAGAATACTATACCAAACAGTCTAGACAGTGAAAACAGACCAACAATAAAGGTTACTGTTTAAAAGTATAAATCTAATTTTCTTGTTCATCTTTTGCCGGATACATTTTCAGATTCTATTTTTCATCATGTACTGTAGTATGAATAGGCGCTGGTAATAATAGCAGAAGACAAGATTGTTTAAAGAAGCTTAAAGCGAGATGTGAAATGAAAGTTCACATCCTGTCACTGCAACCAAATGCTTTTGTAAAATAGGTCCTGCCTAAAATACTTTTGTCTGATGCTAAAAATAATACATTCAATGAGAGAATCCTGAGATCCATATCTGATGTCTACTCGTGAGTTGTATCTGGGGCTACAAAAAGAAAAACACTAGTTATTTTTTTCATCCTTCTCTGATGTGCTGAAGAGCGTGCCTTCAGCAGTTCCTCTGAATTCAGTGGAGATTTCCACCGAGCAGCTCGACCTCACAGCCTAATCACCAGATCTAAAACTCCAGCAGAGCTTTGGGCTGCGCTGAGAGGGATAAAGCCCCCCTCCTGCTGTTGCTTCTTCTGGCCCCACATGCTACAAGACAATTAATTCATTCTGCAGGCAGCCATGGACCATCCCAGTTGTGCATCTCCCATCCCCTATGCTCATTCAATCCTTATTTGCATAATATCAATTTGGTTCATAATGGCCTATTGTAGAACACAGGCTGCAGGTTTGCATAAATGAGAGAAAAATTTTAAAACCTAACTCAAGAGATGTTTGGTATCTGAACAACCTCTGATCTTACCAAAGAAATGAGGGAATTTATGCTTAAATAGAGAAAAGGAATACTTTCAGTGAACTTGGCGCAAAAGGAAGTTTCTGAGTTTTAAGTTTCTTCTAACAGAGAAAAATGCTCTGATGGCTACTCTCTGAGGGACGTAATATGGCTCTGCATGCAAGAAGGGCAGAATGTTGATGATTTTGATCACAGAAAAGCAAATTGGCCATAGGCTTAGTTAGGGTGCAGGAAAAAAAAGTTATGTACCTCTCACCAGATGAATAATCACACAGTCCTGCTATGTATACTGTACTTCTCCTACTCTGCAAGCTGCCTCTGAGAACGCATGCATTATAGGAGAGATTCAAAGTCAGAAATGGAGACAGACAGACAGACAAGAAATAGAGATGAAGAGAAATGGAGCGAGAATGATGGGATGGAAAGAAATGGTGCAACAGTGCAGAGGATAAGATAAGGTGAGGGCAAAACTAAATCTAGAAAGCAATCCCCAGGCACACACTGAATGTACATTGAAACCAGATTTTTATGAACAGAGTTTGCTGAAGATTAGGGGAGATTAGATCCTAGTACAACGTGTGACTAAAAATAAATCTGAAGCTGTGTTTGCATGTCATTTACAGAGATAAGAGTCAGATAAAAGAGAGCACAGCAAGAGTTTTTTGATTTTCCACATTTATCTGAGCATTTTTTTTGTTTAACTTGACCATCTGGGTGTCAAAGTGAAGTGAGTGGGTCTATAATTGGTGGATGTGTGTGTGAATTGTGATAAAACAGATACCCCTCAGGACTCTTCATGTTCTCCTATGTTGAGCATATTTGTAGAGTCTGTATCTGCATATGCATGTTGACAGCAAGGGGATAATCCTTTTCTTAGCCCTTCACCTGAAGGGAGGACAGATGTTGATCATGTAAGCCGATGAAAGTAAGTTATTTCATATATATATATATATATATATATATATATATATATATATATATATATATATATATATATATATATATGTGTGTGTGTGTGTGTAATTGTATGTGCTTGTGTGAATCATGCTGTGCATGTGTGTATCTTGTCCTGTGCATAAATTTATTTAAAATTTAAGAAATAAAATTGTATTTGTTTCATTGGATATATGAAGATATATATTGAGGAGAGGAGTTTGATCCCACTGTAATTTGACTACACCCACTCCCATCCCAGTCTGCCAATCCATGGGCACTGTTGCCAACCACTACACAATTTTAAAACAAGTTTTAGTCTCATCAGTCCTAAAAGATCCAGAGACCCAAGGTTCTCATGGCAGAGCTGGTGCTTCACTACATATTTTACATAGGAGCGTATTTTCCAAGCCTTCCACAGAAACGGGTCTACCAGGACACACAGTTGGATATGCCATTCACTGAGAGCTTTGCCAGACACCCAACATCCTGCTATGCCACCTAATGCAACTTCCCAAGTGGGTATCAGTTGAAAACTCAAACCCTCTCTTCACTCGAGTGTTCAAGACATGTGGTCGAAGAGTAGAAGACACAACCACAAAAGGGATTGATAACCTCCAGCCTAGAAATATTTGTGCCAAGTGTTTGTTATACACAAAAAAGTTTTTTGAAGTACAAAAGAGGGCATTCTCCCCCTGCAGGTGGTGGGTACACTAAGGGATGCCCTAATTACTCAGGGCTCTCAGTGAACACGATAAAGAACAATAAGTCAAAACAGAAACAGGGGCTGTTGGACAATGAAAGCCAACTGATTTTTTTTTTTCTGCAGCTGGAGCCACAGGAGGGATAGCCCAGTGACAGGATTCAGTGTCAGTGATTACATGCAGCATGCCCATAGCACAGCTATACAGCAGCTGAACCATCAACCAGGGAGAGAGTACTGGTCCAGCACTCGGACTACTGGAGACACTCCCCCCAAGATCAGACCCCAGCCTCTCTCCATTGAGTTATCAGCCCAGCAAAATCCTCCAGCAACTGTTTCCATTCATTCACCAGTCTCATCATCTTCTCAGCAGAAGCCCAGAAGAACCAGACTAGACCACACGGCTTCTTGTACAGACACACAATCCTTTTCAATAAACCTTTTAACCTACAACCTGCCTCTGTAGTTGCTCTCGTTCAAAGTCATCTTCTAACTATGACACATTGTTGTCATTAGTGCCTTTGTACCACTACTTCTCAGACTGGTCATCCAGAGCCTGTTTGCCAGATCAAATCAGAGGAATTGAAGAAAAAAAAAAGAAACACTTAACCTCTCTTATCTCTTGTTTCAATTGATTTAATAAACAGAGAGTATCAGGTATTGATGTAACTTTCTCAACAATGGAAATTCCCTTACAATTTTTACTCAGGTCAGGATGACTTCCTGATTTCAAGGCAGAAATTTGGCAAAACCAGTTCTATATTTTACATCATAAATAAAACATTGGTGAACTAACATTGGTGAACTACTAAATAAGCTATAACATAAATAAGATTCTGCTATCATTTTGCACATCTCTGATGTTGCTGCTATTTTCAAATATCCATTACTTAAAAAATGTACATTGTTGTAATGGTCTCAGGAAGTAGGACCCAGAATTCAAGGCGAGACAGGCAGTGGGAAAGTTCAAAGCGTTTATTTAACAAACAGGTGCGCGGGGCTGCTCGTCTGTTGCGGGGCGGATCTCTGCAGGTATAGGAGAATACAGGTTAGTGACTGGATGTGGAGCTGAATACGACTTGAAGCTAGTCACTGACCTGATTCAAAGTTCAGTCCATTGGCGAAGAACACAGCAGAATCCAGGAGGGAGGTGTGACCGCAGTTGCGGCGGGCGACGCTCCCAGAGTTCCTAGAGAGTGATCGGAGCGGGCGCCAGCCGACGCAGAGCAGCAACAGAGTCCAGAAGGGAAATCCAAGGCTGAAGTCAGAAGACAGTTCCAGGTTCAGAAGCCAGTAGAATCCAAGAGCAGATGGGACAAACAGAGCAGACAGGGGCAAGGCAAAACTCGAGATACTCAGGGCAGAAATTGGTCAAAATCAGGAAGACAGACAGACTAAAGATTGACAGGAAACGTCTCACCAAAACACTCGAATAACCTGGCGCTGATGGGAGGCAAACACACAACTTAAATAGTAGAGGAACCAGGTGAAAATGATCGGCGATAATCAGCCGCAGAACCAATTAGACCGGGGAGCAAGGAGCAAAGGAAAAAACCAAACCGTCAGCGCCAAGATCATGACAATAGTATATTAATTTATTTTATTATCCAGGTGCACAGTTGTATATTGTTAAAACACTTTAAAGTACAGTATTTTGTTATCTTTTAACTCTTCACTAGTATGTTAATCTTATGCAAGGTCCACATTTGTCCACATTTTGCTGCTGTAAACACCACAATTTCCCTATTTTGGGACAATAAAGGAATTTTATTATTCTATTCTATTCTTCTATTTTATTCTTCTATCCCATCCTGCTGGACATTCAATACTCTGAATCTACTATTACTACTGAAGCAGCGTGAGACTTTCCCTTTTCCCCAAGTAACTTTATTGCTGCATTGTGCACTGTATTGAGATAAATTGATGAACTTTGTCAGAGATCAACACAAAAGCTCTCAAACAAACATACACACTCAGACATATGAACTCTTTGTTAAGCTTTCACTGTTTTATTCAGTTAAGATCTCTGTCCCCTGGCACCTCTTTTGTCAGTTCCTCTTTCCATGATGCTGCTTTTGAAGATCACACATCTGACAAAGAGTTACAATGATGCTAATAATAGCCCCATGTAGTGTTATCATAACTATGAACAGAATACTCGAGGCCACAGATTCACTCTCTTCCTGTCCCATTTCTTTGGTGTTTTTAAGCAATTTGCTGTGGGAACTTGGCAATGCAGAGCATGAAGAGAAGACAGGCGACAAAATGGGCCTAATGACTGGCCTTGGGTCTGGAAGAAAACTGAAACTGTGAAGGCAGTTTCATCCATATCATGAGCAAGGCAATATCTGAGGGCACTGAGGTGGCTTGTGAAGTGATTATATAAAAAAGGTTATTTAGCCACCTTAGACCTTCATGGCACTATATTAAACACAAAAAACATGAAAATAAAGGTTAAATGACATATGTTGCTAATGTTAATGCAGGAAGTGAGAGGGAAAGTGTAGTATTTCCAATTTTCCTAAAAATGTGGTTATAGTTTTGAATCATAACACATTTACACAATCCTTCCACCGAAAAAACATTGTTTGAAAAGACATTGAAAAGATGACATGATTTACACCCAGACAATGGCTACATTCGGTTCAAAACTGAAAGATGAGAAGCGGTAACTTTCAGATCATTGAAAAGACGTTGCAAATTGTCTTTTAGTTTATATATTAACAAAATATATTGAATATATTTTAAATATATTCAATAAATATTCATAAATATATATATAATTTGTATTTTACTCATATACAATACAGTAAAAGATAGATGATTTTGCTTATGTACCTGTTCTTGATCACTGAGCATTGCCATATTTGTGCCATATTTCACTGTAGCAAAGAATTCTCTATATATTCTATATTATATTATGAAGCTAAGGCGGAAATTCAACTGAAGAAACTCTGATTACTTCCATTCATTCTGAGGCTGATCCGCCTCCG
>NW_015150559.1:26999-41002 GCF_000732505.1 Cyprinodon variegatus
AAACTCCACCACCAGTTTCAGGCCCGGGGGGAATATCCTTATTCTCATACATCTGTTTATCTGCATTAAAGTATAAACCAGCGTTTATGTTTCCTGCCGAGGCCTGAGCGCCAAAGTTCAAACTATTGTATCAATAAACTCTTCTAATTGCATCTTTCTCTCTCTGTGAGTTTTTCAGATTGAAATGTGATTAGCAATGGTAAAAAAGGAATCAGCCTATTTAGAGAATATTGAAGTATTTACAGATTCTAAAAGAGTAATGTCTAAGCTTCCCTATAATGGTAAACATTTGAAAATCAAGAAATAATCAAGAAAGATATGACCATTAAATTGTTGAAATTCTCCACTTTAAGTAGAATCAGTCAATTCCTGATATTACCCTGAAAACAAGGTGGGCAGTAACAAAAGCTTGCGGTTTGAATACCTTTGCTTGTCTTACTTCCCGTTACAGTTGTGTTTTCATGCTTTATGGGGACAATTAATTGCATTACATTCATCTTATATTGCCTAACCAAAACCGTAACCTAACTAATACGCAGGGGTAGATTTACCATTAGGCAAAACTAGACAGTTGCCAAGGGCCCCAAGTTCATGGGGGGCCCAAAAAACTGCTTTTATGTATATGTTTAATACAGCTATTACTTATTTTTGCACATTAATTATATTTTTGATAAAAATCTGTTCGCTAAAATGTCATCAGAATGCTTATAATATTAAGTGTGTCTCAGCCCCCATCCCCTTCAATGTTCACTACATTGGATCAGTCCATTTGTTGCACAAGTGCAAATCCAAATAGACATCAGCAAACCATTTGAAAAATGACTGCTCAAAGAGACGAGGTGAGAAGAAGATATACGAAAGATGAAAAGAAGCTACCCTAGTGATGCTGAAGAGGAGAAAGAAGGAGGAAGGTATAAAACTTAATGTTGCTGAAAGTGACTGACTTTGGCTTCTTCCCCTGTCCCCCTATATTGATAAGTATTTATTAACCATATTGAAGAAGGTATCATTTAAAAATTAAGTTTTGAATTTCATTTGTATTTGCTACAGACAACCAGAAATCTATTATTTAGGTGTTTTTGGGTTTTTTTTCTCTCATGTTGAATTGGAAACCATCAGGCTTTTGGGTGTCCTTTCTAATGGAGAACTAAGAAATGCCCCAAATTTCCTAAATCTGCCCCTGCCAACACCAACATATACCTAACACTAACCTAAAATCAATTCACACCTTAGTCAAACCTAGCCCCAACCAAAAGAAGATAAAGTTTATAAAGTTGCCATATGGGTACCAGTCTCATGTAACCACATGTACCTGTAAATCCCCACAATGTTGGATATTTTACCAAATACTGCCCCCCTCATTGTAGGTAAAACAAGACCACACCCACAAACAAATACACCCACAAAGTTGTCTCACTATTTTTGTGGGGCCATTCCATTGATCTACATTAATTTCTACAACCTGACCACAACAATTACTCTAATTCTAGATATCAATGCTTCAAACCTAACCCTAACCCCAACTTAAACTTAATTCACACCTTAGTCCTAAAAGTAACCCTGACTCAAAAACAGTAATCCCCCTCATGGGGTCTAGGAATTGGACCCGCAACAAGAGAACATATTGCTACGTAGCACCTATTGAACTCCCCATCTAAATGTTCAAGATATGTAGACAATGCTGGATTGGCAGATATTTCCACTTATTTTGTGATTTATCTCTTTAGTAAATATCTTCCTGTATTATTAAGCCGTACACAGGTGTTTTATGATGTCCAGCATAGCGCCGTATACAGACGGCAAACATACCATCTGGAAAAGGGACCCTTAAACTCCTTACGAGTTTGCTCATGAGGAGTGGGCAAAAATACTTACAGAGAGGTGCAGAAGTAAGGTTGACAGGTACAGGAATTTATTGATTGAAGTGATTGCCTCAAAAGATTGTGCAACAAAATATTAGGTTCATGTTACCATCAAATATTTTTTCAGGCCTCTCTCATGAGTTCATTATTTTTAAATCATTCTGTGGAACCATGGTTGAAAAGCATTGTCTGACATTCATTTTGTTCATATACACTGCTCAAAAAAATTAAAGGAACACTTTGAAAACACATCAGATCTCAATGGGGAAAAAAAATCATGCTGTTTATTTATACTAATATGGACTGCGTGATGTGTTGGGAACAAAAAGATGCCACATCATTTGATGGAAATGAAAATTATCAAGTCTGACAGTCTGAGGGGCAACCTGGCGGCGTCGGATGGAAACATGTCACAGAGGTGTTCTATTGGATTTAGGTCAGGCGAGCGTGGGGGCCAATCAATGGTATCAATTCCTTCATCCTCCAGGAACTGCCTGCATACCCTCGCCACATGAGGCCGGGCATTGTCGTGCAACAGGAGGAACCCAGGACACACTGCACCAGCATAGGGTCTGACAATGGGTGCAAGGATTTCATCCCGATACCTAATGGCAGTCAGGGTGCCGTTGTCTAGCTTGTATAGGTCTGTGCATCTGTCCATGGATATGCCTCCCTTAGACCATCACTGACCCACCACCAAACCGGTCATGCTGAACGATGTTAAAGGCAGCATAATGTTTTCCATGGCTTCTCCAGACCGTTTCTCGTCTGTCACATGTGCTCAGGGTGAACCTGCTCTCATCTGTGAAAAGCACAGGGCGCCAGTGGTGGACTTGCCAATTCCGGTGTTCTGTGGCAAATGCCAATCGAGCTCTACGTTTATGGGCAGTAAGCACAGGGCCCACTAGAGGACGTCGGGCACACAGGCCACCCTCGTGGAGTCTGTTTCTGATTGTTTTGTCAGAGACATTCACACCTGTGGCCTGCTGGAGGTCATTTTGTAGGGCTCTGGCAGTGCTCCTCCTGCTCCTCCTTGCACAAAGGAGCAGATACAGGTCCTGCTGATGGGTTGTAGACGTTCTAAGGCCCTGCCCAGCTCTCCTGGAGTAAATGCCTGTCTCCTGGAATCTCTTCCATGCTCTTGAGATTGTGCTGGGAGACACAGCAAACCTTCTAGCAATGGCACGTATTGATGTGCCATCCTGGAGGAGTTGGACTGCCGTACAACCTCTATAGGGTCCAGGTAGCACCTCATGCTAACAGTATTGACAGTGACCCTAGCCAAATTCAAAACTGGGGAAAAAGAGTCAGAAAAGATGAGGAGGGGAAAAAATTTCAGTGGCCACCTGTAAAACCATTTCTGTTTTGATGGTTGTCGCGGTGTTGCCCCTCTAGTGCACCTGTTGTTAATTTAATTAATAACAGGTGCACTAAATAATAAAACAGCTGAAACTGATTAACAACCCACTTTGGTACTTACCTGACCAAATCATTATCACAGAAGTTTAATTAACTTGATGCTATACATTACAAAGTGTTCCTTTAATTTTATTTAGTAGTATATTTCGTGGGAAATGCCCATTATCCAGGGCAATACTCCCTGTTTTAAAGTCTGCTATATTAGGGCTTTAAACTATAAGGTTGGATTGTTTTGAAATGTCAAGTGAATAACGGCTTGCTGTATGATGGGATAGTGTGTTAACTCTATCCCATAATTTTTTTAATGAATACATTTAAAAAATGAAACATAATGAGACTATGCATCCTTAATACAAAAGCTTCAGCAGGTTTTTTTTAATACTCAGAAGTAAAAAACATAAAGCATAAAGAAAAAACTGCTCTATTTTAGATCTACAATAAATTATGGAAAGAGATAAGAAGTCAGGAGACAGCGCTATAAAAGTACCATAAAACAGGACTTATAACTGATAGGCTAATTTAGAAAGGACTTCAGAAAAAGTCACTCAACAGCTAAGAATAGCCGAAGCACTTTTTTTTCCTAATATAATTAAGCAAACTAAAGGAAACTCTAAACAACTCTGGCAACCTGGCAAAGTGGAGAAAAGAGCTAAAAATAGATGAGCAATGTTATAAGGCTGGGTGAATTAATTGTAATTAATAATTATTTTACAGACTCGGTTAATGAAATTATACACCACACATCTGAGGCTGGAACACATACCTTGCGTCTAACTCTACAAGTGTTGATGCAGTTTTTCTTCAGAGACACTTGTTAGGTAGAGGGTTCTACTACACAACACGATGCATTCCCAGGAGAGTCTTACTCAGAAATTCCCCAAGCATAACGAAGCAGGGAAGTGAATGTTATTGTCTGGTATCTGCTCTAACAAGCTTAAACAAGATTACTGTTTCACTTTATCATTTTTCTGTACTTTAGCTCCTACCATTAATATTTCTTTATGAAATGTTTTCTCAATTGTTTATGTCTAAGTCTAAGTATTTTCATAAACATGCTACAATATTCAAGTTTCGTCATTATTTTTGTTTTCATGTAAGTGTATACAGAAGCTCCCATTGCATTACTCTGATCTGGCCTGAGATCAGACCATGTGATTAGTATATATAAATATTTCAAAACTCCTGTTTAATAGTGTTTATCTCAAGGTTCAGTGGTAAAAAAACAACTATGCATAACCTGCCAAGAAACGGCAGTCAGGCATTATTACCACTAGATTACGGCAGAGCATTTTGCAATTGAATAGTAAGGTTCCCCTCAAAATCAAACATCAGAAAGAGAGGAAGAGAAAGAGAGCAACTAAATTTGCTAGTTTCAAGGAAGCAGGACTCCAAACAATGCAAGTTAACATGAGATTAAGATGTCTAAAACACTAATGGCTATATTATTTTTTTTCTAATACTTCCAGCCTTAATCTCGTTCACTTAGATGTGAAGGTGTGTCTCTTTAATACACGAGTGTGTCTCTTTAACACATGAGCATCAATCATCACATAGGGGACAACCACATTTCGTTTATAACAACCAGCAGAAACAGGACACAGATAAATAATTTCAGGATGAAGTTGAGAAATATGAAGCATCTGTTCTATTTGTTAAGATTTGTTTCTCTCATTATCAAAGACTGATGGAACCTCTAGCACTCAAGAACACCCTTTATAGTATTCATTTCTCTTGCAAGATGAGCTTGCTATGAATCTCATACCTCTGTCTTTGAGCAATAGATTACAACATTAAGGCAACATGTTCATTTCATCTAGACATGACTCAATATTAAGGGAATATATATCCCTTATTTAGACCTTAATATTTCTGTCTAAGCTTAATACTCATTCAGCCTCGTGATTTAGACCCTAATAAATCGCCAAAAACAAAACAAACAAACAAAATAAATTTTAAAAAATTAAGTCTCTAAAACATGCAGTAACATAGGGAATACAATAACAGAAACAATAAAAAACTAATTAAGATAATAAATAGTTTAAAACTCATTTTGGTTTAGTCCTCATTGCAATCAGGTCTTTCCAACTTATATCCAATGTTTATTGATCTCCTGTAATTGAATAATTGTGTTGAACACTGACTGTGAATTTTCTTATTTTTATAAAACTATTTTTCAAGTGGAAAAGTGGGGCATAGATAAGTGGCTTAGAGAGGCCGATATTTATGTAAATGAGATCAATTTGTGATTTGAGCTTTAAATCTTTCTACTGAAAACATTTATTCTTACTGTATTCCAACATGCTCTAACAGGGCTTTGCTTCTTGAGAGTACACAGCATTTGACTGATCAACAAAAGTCCTGTTTGCAGTTTGCCACCATTCATACAGAATAAAAAGCACAAACTAGGAAGAACATTGTCTAGTCAGATGAGACCAAGGTTGACATTTTTGGGCAAAATTCCATGAAAGAAAAACAAAGGCTGTATATTTCCCTACACTCACCATTTCTAATCTGAAGCAGTGATGGGGGAGAGCATCACATTCTTCAAAAGGTCTAGAAAAGCTTGCCAGAGTTAATTGGGGAGATGGATGAAGCTAAATACAGGGCAATTTTGAAAGAAATTCTGTAACTGTAGTAGCTGCTTGAAACTGGGGCAAAGGTTAAGCTTCCAGTATTACAAACATTAAAAAATAAAGTCAAAGATATTATAGAACCATTTAGATCCAAGGTTAAGCTGGGCATACACTGTACGATTTTTCCAGTAGTTGCACGCAGCTGCAGCTCACACTGTACAACGAAACTGCAGGGTTTAATCTTACAGTGTGAGTTCACAGCTCACAATACATGTTCAGCACGATGCTCTGATCCAATCTACCTGCTCACACTGCACGTCTAAAAACCACATCGGGCTCAGCTCTGGAGAAAGATGGCACTACTGGGACTCATCTTTCCAGAAGCCAAACCAGTAGAAGAGGAATATGAAGTTCGATAGAGAGAAACAAACTGCCTTGGCAAAAAAAGCCCTAAAAAGAAAAGGTGGCGACGTATTTGGACAAAGACATGCCTGAGCAAACGTGGCTACTACGGTCTGTCAATTTTACAGAAAGAACTTCATTTCACCCGCACCCCCAACATGCTTCTGTGTTTTCATCAGAGAGGAAGAAGAAGATTCCTTGTTTGCGTATGCCCACTGAGCGGTTTGCCCACCGCGGTCAACTGTAGATCACACGTTTGATTTTCTCCCGACCTCACGATTCCTGATTGGGAGGTGGTCATGAGGCTGATGGCCCCCTGCTACCCCCTGTACGCTACACAATGCACGATCAGGCTGAAAGTCAGCCCGATTAGAAAATTTTCGCACGACTGGAAAGTTGGCCCGAAAGGGGCAAAAAATCGCACAGTCTAAGCCCAGCTTTATTGGTGTGTTAGAAAAGCTAAATCAAAGTCCACAGACGATGCAAGTTTAACTCTAACCTCAGAACTGGGTGATGTCGGAGTGATGTAATCTCCAGTTTCTTTGTTGTGTTTTTGGATATTTCATCATAGTGTAATTCTAGTCCCCTTTTTTAATTTTTCACTTCTCCTTTCTTTGTATTTTTTCTATTTTTCCTTTAGATATTTCATTCAGGCATTCTGCTTCCTGTTTGTGGATGCTGGTATTTTCTGTTTTTTTTTGTTGTTGTTTTTTTATATATATCCACTACAATTACAAAAACAGGCTGTATTTTCACATTTAAACTGTGTTAGAACATTTCATCTTATAAACAGTACACGGAAGTAGGTGATGAACTTTATGATGCATAGTGTTAAAGTGTTACAGACAAAAGGGTTACAAACGATTCTGGAGTGCCCACACCTACTATTAAGCAAACTTCCCTTCTGAAGAAGTCTTGTAAATCCTAGAAGCTTTGTAGCAAGTTGTTAGTAAATAAAGCACTTTAGTGTATATTTAACTTAACAAGAACATGTGACGGGAGATATGATGTTGCACATCTGCAAGATGAGTTAAAAAGAAAGTGAAGCATTTTGTCAGGTCATACATCAACACACATACACACAGACACACACTTCCCAACACATGGTTCCACAGTCTAATGCCTAAACTATTCCTTAGGATACTCAGGGATCCATATTGCATTCTTTGAAAGCTCTCAGTATAACCTTTTGAGTAGAAATGTGCCCCCAACCAGACCTACAGCTTGGTGTATAGTAGATACTACAGTTGCAAAGCACCTAAAGGCCGAGATATACTCTTGCGTTGGGTTGTCGCACTGGACTGTGTGCAAGCCCATCTAAGCACTCTACCCTTTTATAGTTTACATGGAAGGTACAGTACTCGCAAAAGCAAAATAGGGGCAGCAATCAACATAACAAGCTGAAACGCAGAAAAAAATGAAAATAAACAGTTGACGTCCTACTTCCAAAAAAATCTCGTGCAGTATTGTTTATTTAAAAATGTATGATTATTGAAGAAAAATAGCTGTGTTACACAGAAATATATGTATCTGCAACAAAACGGTAGGTTAAGCTGCTGCACAAAGAGAGATGTGACAATGGGGAAATCAGGCCCCCTGTAAAGCCCATATGGAAGTTTTTTTAAATAAGATATATAAAAAAGTTTGTTTCATTAAGTAAAAGCTGAATGCATTGTATACTATGGGTAGTTGTTTCGGACTATATTCATGCTGTATGTGATGGCAACAGAAATTCAAATCCTTGTTTTTACCACACGCTTCACTCTCCCTTTTATGCTTTTTTTAGTCACTGACTTAACAGTAACAACTCTGCATTTAACCACACTGTTCCAATGAGGCTGGCGTACGCGGTCCGCTCCAAGTCACAAAATATGGAGGTGCGCGACCTAGCGCTGAGTCTCCACGCTTTCAGGCAGGGACGGCAAATTAGTCACTTTTGGCATGTGCACCCTTGTGCTCTGTTCAACGCGGCGATTATAAAAAAAGCTTAACAAAGATGCAGAAACAAAGATGAAAAGTCCTAAATCAGACCTTTCTTGTTTTTTTCTTATAGTAATTGTTCATGAATAAGGCCCTTTGTTCATGACTAAGGATCTGTAATAAGATACAAAGGTGGTTCTACTCTTTCCACAAGGCTATAATACTATTTGAGTTAACTCTTTAAGATTTGTATCTATTGTTCTCCTTCACCTCACTATTGACATGACACTCACTCTAAAATAATGCTGCCTACATGCAGGCGCGCTGGAAGCTGTTTCAAGCGAGGGGGGCTGATGGCTGGGTTGGAAAACACATGACGTCATTATGTTGAGGGCTGTGGCTGACGTTTTTAACATAATATTGTAGGCCTACATTTGTCGCCAAAAACTGCCATTTAAAATGCATCGGAACAAAGCATGAACATTTTAAACTTTATTTCTTCTCTTTTAATCATTCAAAACAAACAACAGCTCCCAATCAACAGGATCAGGAATAAAACATGGCCTAAATATCGCCTAAACTGAGCATTGAACGTCTTGAAAGTCCATTCGACTATGGATATGGGGAATGATTTCAAATCTGAAACAAAAAGCACACAAAAAAAAAATTAACTAATTTCATATTTTATCACTAAATAGCTTAATACAGACATAATATTTAGTGATATGCAGCCTTATTCTAGCGTAGACTTCTTCAGCCACAGGACTACGACGAATAGGCACATAACGCTAAATGCGGCAGTATAAGGGAATTAAAACCATTTCTTACCTCGAAATAGTCAGAAATACGTTTCTGCTGCCTATTGCTAGCCATGCCTAAACGAATGTGAGGTGGAGGAAGCTTCCGGGGGAGTAGCCTAGTTTTTTATGAAATATTAAAATAATGAATCATTAGTTTATGTCTTATACACAGCCCATCATTTTAATCCCATATCAAACACAGTCTTTTAAAAAATAAATACATAAATAATTTCATGTTTTTAAGTACAATATTATGTTACTCCACAGCCCCCCACCATGGGGGGCTGATGCTATGACGAGGGAGGCTGCAGCCCCCGCAGCACCCCCCTTCCCGTGCCACTGCCTACATGGAAATATAACACAGGGTGTATTAACTTCCAGCAGCACAAGCTACTGACATATTTTCCATCTTCAAAAGAAAGTGATTAATCACTCAATATAGTAGATAAAATATGAGCCATATTTTTGCTACATATATGAATCATTTTTTAACACATGCCTGTTAAATTATTGCTTTCCAAACAAGCTGTACAAATTGAAAAAATATAACAGTAGCTACAGTACAAATTACAGCAATCCTACCAGGCAAAAATTACAATACAAATGGTACCCTGCTTATTTATACCTAATACTGCAAAGTATATTTTTAGCAAGCTACACATACAAACATGTTTCATAATTTACAGTGTGCTCCTAGGTCTTGGAAATGAAATAAACTGTATTGCACGATGTATACCAGTGTTGTTTTATGTATTGGGAGAGTGAAGCATCATTGAATCTTTAACACTGGTTGCAGCTATGATTTCATAATTTCAGTTGCAAAGAGCGCACCGCTCTGTTCTTTTACAAATCTGCTCCCTTTTATTTTGCCGTTTCAGCCGCTTTGTAAACTTTACAATAATGTAGGCCTCTGTTTAAGATGTGCTGTTTTGTTGGTCTTGAGGACCAGATGAATAACAATGGTTGGCTGGATTTATCCCACAGGTCTTGCATTTGACACATGATATAAACATGTTTATGTGTTTATGAATGCATTTTTCACCACTGACAAGGTTAAGGTTTTTTTTTTTAAATAATTTCTCACAGAATCCATGTGATTAAATATGTTTGTCATATAATATCCTGGCATTGTTTTCCGAGCTAAGGAGGATGCTGTCCTAAATCTACAGGGGAAAAAAATCATGCATGTCTATCTGTTATCTGTTTGTCAATTCTTTAAATGGTTTGTTTAATGGTAAGGAGTGTTTCACTTCAGGGAAATCCGATCACTGTTGTTCAGTTTCTGACATATCTACTAGAATAATTATCAGGTCACAAAAATGTCAGTTATAAGAAAGTATTTTACATAGAAACAATAAAATAAAGTGTGTTGAAAAACAAAATATTTAAGGAGCACAAGTACCTAAGGTACTGCAAACGTGTGACCATATTTCCATTCATAACTGACTACGTACTCTGTAGTACCACGTTGATAATGGTGACTCTTAACTTCTGTATATTTTTCCTCAGATTTATGGATGTGAACCTGAAATGGGCAATAATAGTTCCTAAAGATATTTTGCTCTCTAGACGTGCAGCTGATCTGCATGTCAGAGAAAGGCCAGACCACAGACTTTTTGTCAATAAAGATGAACTCCTTGACAAACAGACTCTCTCTGAAGTGTTTGTGGTCTGTTTGATCTGTGATCATTATAACCAGTCAGCTCAATCCTGTAGCTCACAAACTTGTAGCTAAAATTCATTCAAGATGTCTCATCATTAGAGATCAACAAAAGAGCTATTTACTGTATACATCAACTTAGCAATTATACCTGCAACATGTTCTGTATCATATGATTTGCTTGTAGACATCCATACAACACTTACTAGACCATTTAAATTCAATATTTCTATTGCTAGTAGTTTATCTTGGTTTGTAAGCATTATATTGCATGTCACTATGTCTTTTTTGTTGTCTTGCTACATTTTAAAGAATGATGTAAAAATAGCAATCCATATTCTCTGTTATTTTTCTAATTCATCACTTCTGCTATCATGCTACACTTGCTCTGATGGTGATAAAAAAAATATTTATCTGTTTACCAAGGTTTTAAATTGCTCTTCTGGTATAGGTTGTAATTAGATCAACTAAGATCAAAGTGTCATGACTTATTTCTTGCCTGAGCTTAGCTTACATTAGCCCAAGGCAAAAATCTCTAAAAGCTCTAAAACTCAAAGAAACAAAAAGAATCAATCATAATGGTGAAGATATAAATCCTGTTGCTGTTTAAGTACCTATGAACAGCCCAGATCGTCAGATGAGATAGACTGTGTTCTTTCTCAAATGTTCAAATTATTTTAGGCCTTTGCTCATGGTTGGTATCATTACCAGCTAAAAACATCATATGTTAACCTGGGGACACATTACAGGTTTTTTATAGTCGTCACAGATTTCTAACTTGAAATTTACACAAATAACCTTTTTTATTTCAGGACTGGGGATTGCACAAATATCAATTTCACTTGCTGGATGATCACAGACATTTTTTTCTCTAGTTGAGAACATGATGAGAACCCAGCTAATATTACATTTTCTATATCCTGCATTTCCAAGCCTTCCAAAGTCAACTATTGGCTAAGTATGATCAAATATTGCCTTTGGCTAAATCAGCAGGCTCTAATTTGTACATTACCAAGAGTGATAGTGTGATCCAAAATAGATAGTTATTGGTGTAACATTTCTTTCCCCCAGAACGTCAAATGAGGTAAAGAGTCTTTCTGATCTGTATTACTTGTGTAAAGGAATGCGAGCACCATTAAGGTTATTATTAACACACTTCCTGCCACCAAAGCCATGTTTATTGCATATTCAAGAGGAAATTATCATAAAATGCAGTTAAAGCTCTGTAAATAGCCCATTTAATGTGACCAAAACTTTTTTCCAAGTAAAGTAGCTGACAGTGTAGTTGCATAAGTGGATGATTCAGTGAAAAAAATCTTTTGATCTAGTGATTCAGTTTACTCAAAAGAGCTTGGATTCCCATGACTACCAGTGTAAGGAACAGTGATAGTTGGACAAACTGATAGCATGACTTTAAGAGAGCAGGCCGATGAGGAGGAGTTATGTCAACGTCAGCAGTTTGTCTAAGTAAACAAAAGGGGAGAGGTGATTCCACCTGTTTGCAGGGTAATACCCTAGTTGGCTCAGTACATAAGGTGACTTCTGGTGATTGGAAAAGTCTTGATAAACACAATTCAAAGCAAACTTATTTCTGATGAAGAATTGTTGTGGTGAGTTGCCTTGCTGACTGACCATAACTAGGATGGACTTCCTTTTCTGGGATGCTGGGCATCCCAGAAAAGATCTGGCAAAAAGTCACGTGGCATCGCTGCTACTTTAGTTGAGAGTGCCTATCTCCTTATTCGAAATGTGAATTATTTCTTCTGTTCATACATTCAAAACAATGACTTTAGGACAGTGCAATGGCTGTAACTTTTTGTCTGTTTAGAGCTACCACATTTGCTACCCTATTAGTGATTTACAGACATCTTTCTAATATTTGAATTTTGTACAGAATATCTTTAAGGTCAGTCAAGGTCTAAGATTTAATACCATAATTTTAGGCCTTCATAGTATTAAACAGACCTACGTGTCAGTCTTTCATGGGTCGCATGCTTTAATCAACCAGCAGAATTTTGATTCCAGCCTGTGTCACTTTCAACTTGAAACAGGGGAAAAGAGAATTAGGTTTAAAAATTAAAATGTTTTATCCAAACAAATGAAATCAACTTTTAGAATCAAGGTTTTGTCACTTCATTTCACAAATCTGAAATGCATAAACAGCCCAATCCATCCAAAACGTATTATTGTTTTTCACATTTTAATCATGCTAAAAAATAGTATTAGAGAGCACTGATTAAATTTCATATTTCTGGGCCTAAACTGGATCTGCATGCCTTTTACTGGTTTCAGACCATTTTTTTGTAAAAGGGTTTAATGTGCTTGGTTGAGATCTGGCAGGCAGGGAAAGAACATTGGACATTTACCAATACAAGGATTCCTAAAATCTGTCGCTGTTTGTCAGTTGAAGCCAAGCTAATAAAGGCAGCTGAGCAGATGCAGCGAATGAGCCTGACCCTTCATTCACTTCTCATTCACACAGATTCCTTCCTGCATGTGTCTCTGTTGCAGCACAAATAGAAGCTTTTCTAGTCAGTTTGGTAATTCCTACCAACCCTGTTGTACTGCAACATGATGCATAGCTCCCCTCGGTCGTCCATCAGATATACAAATCAAGTGTATTTGTGCCAGATGAGAGGGAGATATTTAAAACCAGATGAGCCACAGAAAGTCAGAAATGAGGAGAGTAAAGCAGATACAGTAAATATTCAAAATGCAAGGCTATGAACGCAGGAGTCTTTTACTATCCTATCTGTACCAGAAGCACAATCGGGTCATCAGCTCATTTCTACATGTTTAACCAAATATTACTCCAGGTCACTCAGCATAAATAATGTAATTATAGTATTGTAAATATGAATTCTATCCTAAAATAATCAAAACCACATCGTATACAAATTATTAACAAACAGGACTGCTGCCCTTCAAGTTTTTGCGCTGGATGACGCATCAGGCATATGAAGTAGTATGTGTGAAGCCAGCTTGAATGAGTTTGTGCAACGAGCAGCCCACACATGCATCTGAATAAGTTGTTAGCTAAAGGGCAGGCTGAGTGTGGGGAAATGCAGAAAAACTAGCCAGAATCCAAACATTTAACAGGAAGCTAATCTATCTTTTAAGCTCCACATGTTAAACTGCAGATTCCTGTAGATTAACTAAACTAGAGTTTGTTTTCATTTATTACTTTTCCATTTTTAAGTGGTATGAGGAATCATCTCAAAATTTTATATATATATATATATATATTACAGAGGGAAATTACTTTTGTTACGCTCTCCAGATATATAAATATGTTTATATATATATATATATATATTACAGAGGGAAATTACTTTTGTTACGCTCTCCAGATATATAAATATGTTTA
>NW_015150559.1:41154-68991 GCF_000732505.1 Cyprinodon variegatus
ATATATATATATATATATATATATATATATATATATATATATATATATAGTGAAGTTTATATAACGTTTAAACCCCTAATATATTGCCTGTACTGAAGACCAAAAATCCAGAGGATCTCAGAAGCTATATGCTTGTAGCACTGACCTTGCAACTGATGAAGAGCTTTTAGAGGCTTTTTCTCTCCCATCTGTGCCGTCTGCTAACGTTGCCTTTGGATATGCAGCCTACCAGCCATCATCTACCTTCTGCATTGAGCTCTGATCTATAGAAATGCCTATATGCAGTATGAAGGTCGTGTTCTTTGATTTTCCAGTACCTTTGATATCATCCAGCCCTGAATTCTGGGGGACACACTGGAGCTGTCAGGCATAGATCACCACCTGGCCCAGTAGATACTGGACTAACTCACTGCCCATCCGCCTATGCTATAGACTTCTCCATCAATTCCCCAGGCTTCGATCTAAAAAACAATAAACTGGACTGGAGTGTCAACAGAGATGCTAATTAAAGGTTATGCTCTGTACAAAAAAATGCTACCTCATACTCTTCCCTCTAGCAGCTGCAAGACTTTATATACATCCAATAAACTCTAATTTGATATCACTCCGGCTGTTAGATGTGATCTTTTTCCTTTTCTTTTAAATTGTCTATTTCTGGTTACATACCAATATAGAGACACATTTCATACTTTTTTCCTCAATCAGCACATTTATTTTTCAAAATCCGACCTCTGGCCATACAACATCATGATTTAATATCTCATTATGCAAGGCCAGAGTATTAACATTTTTCAGGCTTTCATCTCAGATCAGCATTTATCACATACAGATGCCTATTTAATGCTATTAGTTTAGCCCCACCCCCTGACTTAGACTTAGACAGATTCTTTTGTCATTTTGTTTACACAAGTGTAAAACAAAAAGAAATTTCATTTGGAACAGCTCCCTGGACAATGTAATCATTTTTTTTAAAGTGCAGCCTTGAAAAATACAAAAAAAAAAATATAAAAACAGTAATATAAACATATGACTCCACATTTTTTAAATATAATAAAATACAATACAATACAATAACCTATTTTACAAAACATTCAAAAGCATTCTAATGGCAGTGGGGAAGAAACTGTGGTGGAATCTGCTGGACCTGCATCCAATGCTTCGAAGTCTCTTCCCAGAGGGCAGCAGTCCATGGTGGGGGTGTGAGGGGTAATTTATGATGTTACGGGCTCGGGACACGCAGCGCTGGGATGAAATGTCTTTTATGGAAGGAAGAGGAGCCCTGATGATCTTCTCTGCTGTTCTCACCACTCTTCTCACTTTCTTCCAGTCTGAGGCGCTGCAGCCTCCACACCACACAGTGAGACAGCTGGTCAGAACGCTCTCTATGGTGCTTCTGGAGAAGGTGGGGAGGATGGGTGGGGGCAGGTGGGCTCTCCTCATCCTCCACAAGAACTACATGCGCAGGCCCTAATGAAGCCTGTGCTTAGACTGATGACATCAGAGGTGTTCTGTCCAACCTGGACTGACTGAGGTCTGTTGGTGAGGAAGTCTAGCAGCCAATTGCGTAGTGGTGTATTGATTCCCAGCTATTCTAGTTTGCCCATCAGATGCTGTGAGATGATGGTGTTGAAAGCTTGAATTGAAATCCAGCAACAGCATCCGCACGTCAGTGTTCTTCTCCTCCAGGTGTGCCAGGCTCATGTGGAGAGCAGCAGAGATGGCATCCTCAGTGGAGTGGCAAACTGGAACGGGTCGAAGGTTGGCGGCAGACTGGCGGGAGACTGTGTTCTTTAACCAGCCTTTCGAAGCACTTCATCATGATTGGAGCCAGTGCGACAGGCCGGTAATCAGTGAGTTGACCTGAGGCTTCTTTGGGACTGGAATAATGGTGGCTTGAAGCATGCTGGCACTATGGATTGGAGAAAGAAATTTCCCTGAGAACAGGAAGTCTCAGTCTCAGGCCTTTCCTTTTCTCAGAGCTCCTTATGGAATAGGAAATAGCTAGAACTGCTGTTAGGAAGGGCCTTATCGGTGTAGGCATGGGGGCATTGGTGCACAGGTCCTGCAGTCATGACATGCCGAGCAGTACTGAGCTGCAAGGGCCACAAAATGTCAGTTGTGACTTAAAGTTTCTACTATGTTTTTGTACTTCTATTTAGATTTTACTTTGTTGCCTGTAGACCTGTATTTACTCAAAGAATATATTTTCCATTGAAAAAGAAAAAAAAAAAATCCAATATGTGGTAGCAATCAGGTTTTTGCAGGCCCTTCTTTAAACCTTGTCTTTTTAATGACATACAGTCTGCTTTAAAGCTCTTAGGGAAAAAGCCAATTTTTATGAAATTGCTGTACAGGAAATAAAAAAAACAAACAGAAAAAACAGTTACATAACAAGACTGATGGAGAGGAGGCTTGTTACTGATTATGGTTGCAGACCCACAGGTTTCACAAAGTCGGCCTATTTCACTGCAACCTAATATTGTTGACTTTTAATATATAGCTCTGTAAGCTAAATGTGTTTCTAGTTTTGGAAAGTGATAAATACCCATTTGACTGAACATGAACCATAGATTAATTGTCTCAGTCATATTGATTAAAAAAAGGAAGCAGAAGTTCTTTCATTAAAATCAATAGGAAAGCTTTATTTCTGTTATTAATTTGTATTTATTGCAGTTTTGTAATGATGCAGTAGCTACCAACCACAATCTTTTGTGTCAAGCTTTTGAATACATTTATGGACAAAAATAAAAGCTTTTAATTTATTTAGTCTCTCTACAGTCTTTGATGGTGGACTTCAGATCATTTAATATCAGGAGATTTAATAAGCTCAAGGGAGTGGACTCCCTAATGACTTTTTGCCATCATAAGGCATCAGTCATCTAGTAAAAAGACAATGATACATTCAGATAAACTGTTGCCATCTGGTTCTGAAATAACTTCCATTAGAGGAAGCACCCTGCATTTTTGAAGTTTGTCTAATGTCCTCATATTATTCTAATGCTGTCTGAGCACATCGTTTAATAATTTAATGTCTTCTCTCCTCTGTTTTGCCAAAGAGGCTGTTGAACAAGAAAAATCTATACCACAAGGTTGAAACAGCTTTGGATTAGAGAAAAAAGCAGTGTATGTATAAAATGTAGCTGTACATCTTGGACATTCTATTTTTAACAGCAGCTGTATGCCTTTTTTTTATCTAAATATAAAATTTACTGAATGAATGCATGGTAATAATTATGATAATAGATAATTTCCCTTAATATTATTTTCTTTTTTTGTTATTATTATTTTAAAGGAAATAATGTATTTTTTTTCAAGGGCACAACATTTCATATTTTCGCCAGGTGTTCCATTTTGACAGTAACTGGATAATGCTCTGTGAGACAAGCTTTGCTTTTTATCAGAAATATTGTGTTTATTGTAATGCCAAATACTAGCAGGTCTCACTACACTTCGCCACAAAGTAGGTTCAGTATATAATTCTTTCTATGTCATTTTTGACAGAAACTGATGGATGAAATTATTGAATTCTAAATTGTAGATTGCACAGAGGCCCAAATTTGTACCAATGTATCTAAAAAACAGGGATATCTTTAAAAAAGTTTCAGGTTGTTCAATTTTTGAAGTGCACTAAAAACCCTCCTAAGAGGCAATAACAAAGTTATAGACACTCAACGTACTGCATACACTTGATAGGACCTTTGTCAGACAGATTTCACTCACGCACAACAGCCAAGTGATAAGATGCAAATTAAAATCACATGCCTGCTAATCAAAATTTCAATGACTAGTCCTATCGAAGCATTTCCAGTTTGAGGATCCAAGCACTGCTATCTTACTCACAGATCGTACAACAACAGTAAAATTACTCAAGATTTTGACTACAAAGTGTTCACTACAAAACCCCTAAGCATAAAGCACCCTAAAACAACTAAAAGTGAATGACTGAAGATATTACAATTCCATTATACAGCACAGTTAAATGCAGGTTGCATTAAAACTGTCTGAAGTTGAAGTGGGCAGCTTCTACAGTTGCCACCCATCCCATAAAATAAGATCCCTCCTTTATATAGAGTTTAATGTTGAATCCCGTTTGAACCAATACAGGATCCAATATGTTCTCTATTTTAATAAATGTCTGATACACATCTGTCAGACAAACATAAACACTAAAGCTAACAAAAATTATCAAAACAAAACACATGAAACACTAAGACCAGAAAAAATTAAGTGACAGGATCTCCCCAGCTGCATGTTGGCTGTTATTATTGTTGCTTAGAGATGTACACCTCACAGCCATGCTGCTCTCTGTCACCTGAGTTTAAATCCGTTATTTCACCCCAAATACAAATGTGGAAGGTAAGAGGCAAATGCTTAGCTGTACAGCACCAGTGTAGATGAGTATGGAAAATTATAAAACATGTTGGATGATTACAGTAGTGTACACTGGGCTAATCATGGAGCAGGAGAGAAAAACACTACAGACTCATAAGAAAAACACCCAGCTCCTAACAGTTATATGACACGGAAAATTATGATTTATATGATTTTAGTTTTTAAGATTTTGAGTAAGGATGCAAAGGATCTAATAAATAAGCTAAAGGTAATTATCTTATCAATCGAAAAGTAATTAATTGAAAGGTGGCCATTTCTTATATCAAGAGGATGTTTTTATAATTTAAAGAGCTTTTATCTTGTTTTAATAGACCAAGACAACTTTTATTGTTTGTTTAGTGCAACTTTTCAGATAGTAAATTAATAATATGATAATGATAATATAGAATAAAAAGTTAATCATGATATTTAGAAAATTCCTTGTTCTGGCTGTATTAGATACGAATCTATAAAAAAAAACCATTTTTTTTTGTGTGCACATTATTAAACTGTTCATATTCATAAGATAAAACACACTGACACACAAAGCTTTTTCCATGTACTGTGTTTATTGCAATATGCTGGTGAAGATTCTCAGTGATCCAGCTATAGTCATTCCAAAAATGTTAAAAAACAAACCACTGGACTTCCAAGTTTAAAGACGTTTGGCTTCCCATCCAGGAAGCTTTTTCAATTCAAAATGTCTGAATTAGCATCAAGTTCAAAACTTTATAGAGTAGCCCAACAAAGCTTTTCTTTGGCTAAAAAAAAAAACATGCAAATCTAACAGGAAGAAACGGTCTGGCCCTTAGTAATAAGGAGTCTTTGTTAGCCTGCAATAGGCCACTGTCATGTATTGCAGGCTAAACTACTTCTTAGTTTATCTAAACCTTTTCAGTCCTAATGTCATGATCTGGCCTGTTTGCTCTCCCCTAATTAGTAATTCCTCTCACCTGCCCTCTTCCTTCCCAGCCTCAATTATAATTTATTCCTCTCACCTGTTTCCTGTGGTTTATATTCAGTTCAGCCTGAGCATTCAGTGCCAGATCATTGCTTGTCTTTCTGTCAGTCTTTCTGTTCAGTTTTTATTTGGTTCATGTCCTGGATCCTAGCTGCCAGTGGAAAGAGGGGTTTTAGTGTTTGTCTCGTCTCCTGATCGTCCACTGTTCCTCCCCTGCGGAGTCCTCTGGGTTTTTGGCTCATTATGGGGGGAGGTTCAGTTTTTATCTAAGTAAGCCTGGCTCCTTGGTGGAGACCAGTTTAAAGTCTGCTTCAAGTTCCAGTTCCACGTCCTGTCTCGGCTACCCTCTTCCACTGTGCCTGCCTGTCTGCACCTGATCCTGTCTGCTCCTGTGCGTGACCAACTGGTCATGCTTCTGGTCCCAGTCAGACTCTGAACTCTCCTGGAAGCCTGTGGATGCATGGAAGTCTGGATCCTGCCACCTGTCTCTGTTCCTGTCTGATCTGGATCCTGCCTGTTCCTGTCTGTTCTGGATCCCTCACCAGGATCAGCTTCCACCATCACCTCTGGGACTGCAGCACTGGGGACACTCATGGTCTGGACTGTTAAACCAGGTAAGTGACCAACTCAGTTAATCTTCTGTCAGATGATCGTGGTCACTTACCTGTGTTTCTCCCCCAGAGTGTCTGAGATTGGGCGGTGCCCCGCCCCCCCGCCTGCAGTGTCCGCGAGCCACAGCTCCGCTTTCGTTTTTGTTTTATTTTAATAAACCTTTTGAACTTTCCTACTGACTGTCTCTCCTGAATACTGGGTCCATCTGTCCTCGCTTCATGACACCTAAGCGCTGTTTCAAAGGCCCAAGTTCTATATCTGTTCATGCAGCTCTAGCTGACAATTCTGAATACTTTTTCTGTACTTTTTTTTTTTTTTTTTCTGGACTCGAGTCATATTGATTCTAACCTTTCTGATTATGACTCCTCCTAGACATAAACATTTTGGGAAATTATATATCCCTAACATCAGTACTCAGAGAACACTTTATAAACAATGCATGGTTACCAAGGAAATATTGTATATCATGGAAAATGTAGATTAGTTTGCTCCTTGCTTTGTGGTGTACATAGAGCAGTTTCATGAGACCATGTAGTGCAGGCAATATTTCATATTTAGTAAATATTTCAAACGTTCTTTATTGCATACCCGCTCAAATAGGCCTTCGGATGCCAGTGCTAATGCCACGAGGTAGATTAGATAGTATTTTTTTAAATTAGTTAATTGTGCAATAAGTACATCCTTTTCATATTGCACTTAATCATATTTCGCTTATTGTTTGGTACTTTATGCTCAGCGATGCTTTATAATAAACTGTCCCTTGGTAATGAAGGACTTTAAGCTTTATTTGGACAAATTGCCTTTTCAATAATTCCTTAACAAATAACAGCAGCATGGGTATACCTAATTTTTATTGATGAAATGTGGAAACCCTAGTAACTTCACCCAACGCAAAAGCCTAACTCTCAGCACCACAACATAATGATGCAGCTCATGCAAACAGTATTTAAAAAACGAAAAGTTTATTTATTCTCTGGCAGCACAATTACATCAATTTATATTTGAGAAATTTTTATACAGCCACTTCTTTCTCTTCATTTTCCATCTTTCTCTTGGAAGCCCAACTGCTTTTCTGATTAGTATCGTCCATTTTCATCAAGAGGGGTGGTGGTAAGCTTTATGTTGCACAACAGTATAGTTATGAACAATGGAGGAAAAGAAGGCTGTGGCAAAACAGTGCAGCAGTCCTAAGTCCATGCGTGCAGGATGAAGCCTTGCATCATCTCTTATTTTTAAAATTGACAAGATCTCCTTTTCAGCTTATCTGGTTTTTAGATGTTGAAGCATTTTGCTAGCCATCCATCAAAATAGATTTGACTGTATATCCCATGGATGACAGAGGGAAGCTGTGTGTTATGCTGCAAAACACAGTTGGTAGAAATTACTACAATAACTCGAAAAGCTTCTATTCGTGACAGTACAGAGGATGCCTCATTTTGTGTGAATGAGGGGTTACTGAGAATACAAGCATTATTTAGGGTAAAAAAAAAAATTGGTTAAATAAGTGGTGAGCAAAACAAAGGCTGACCACAGGTGAAATGACTTGGATGATTAATGTCAATGGAAAAACAAGAAAAGCAAGAGCTGAATGTGATTGAACTGATTGAACTGAAAAGGAAAAAAAACATCATGAAAGTACTAAGCTAAAATATAATACATTTAATTAAATGTTTAAAGAAAAACTCTATGTCATTTTAAAAACTGATTAGGTCAAGAGGGGCAAGAGGTTTTATGGCAAGAGCTAAACCAATAGCAGTTTAAGGCAAGACCAAAACACAACATTCCTAAAAAAATAAAAAATATCTAAAAAGAGAAATCTCCCAACAGAACTGATAAAATTTAAAATGTAAACAGAAAATAAATCTAGAGATTGAAATAAATGTAAGGATATTAGGAAAAGAAAGAAACCTCGAATTACTCACTCACAAATAGAACTTGGATATTTCGCTTTGACAAATATGGGGTATTCATTGTATGTGGGTCTCTCATTTTAAGTTATTCATTCAGAGAGTAAATTAAATATTTGAATTGTAATCTATGAACCTTTAAGTGAAGACATTTTCCATAAACTTTCATTCTTAACATACTTGTGTGGTAAGACTGAACACCAAACACAGAAACCTATATCTGTGTTTGACTACCCAGTTAACTGGCCCGAAATAAACCTTGTAGAGAATCTAGGAATATCGATAAGAGGAACATGAGAATCAGCAGAACTCTACATTGCAGACTTGCTGACGGCTGCTGTAAAAATAACTTGGGCCTCGTTAGCTGTTCAGTTGTACTACAGGCTGATTGCCTCAATGCCATGCTGCATTGATGCAGAAAATCAATCAAAATGAGCCAGACCAATTGCTGACTGCTTATATTGTACTGCCTTCTTTTCAGTTAGCTTAAATAGTCTGAATTCAACATCATTTCTTAAGATTTAAGCTGTAAGTTTTAATTTTATGAGAAATGTCTTTTTTTATATGTAAAATAAACATGAAACAAGAAACTGTATGTGAGATGAAAAACACAAGTTTACCTTAAAGAGAAATAAGCCAGACAGAGCTCAGAGAGGTCTGTCTATCTGTGGTAAAGACCACTATCCCCATGGTCAGGACAGAACTGATAAAATATTGTTTTTTTGTTTTTTTTTGTCTAGTCTTTGAACAGGGCAACCTTGTCAAACTAGGGAGTAGACTACATTATATGTTTTTTAGAGGAAAGGTCAGACAGTTTATTAAAAAATGTTTGGTTTAAAACCTTGGTAGAGAACATTCAGCCTGCCAGAGTCTGCTAGTATCTAATAAACAAATCACTGGATGAAAAGAAGGCTTTAGGCTAGAGGTCAACGCAAAAGTGTCATCTATACTTCCAATGAACATTTGAATATTGAGATCTGTAATCATTTGTATATTAATAAAAATATGTATTTATGTTTAACAGTAATCATCTAACAATAGACAATAACAGATACATCACTCTTACCAAAATGTTTGTTTTGTTTTTCTAAAGCACATCTTTTCTTTAAATATGCAGTTTCTACTGATCGTACTTCTGCTTTTTATTTTTTTATATTTGGCTTTTATAAAGTAGGAATATGCTATCTACATATATTCTTTATGAAAAAAGTTTTATATAAATGAAAAACCAAAACACTGTGTTTCTTAATTTGTCATGTGTCTGTATTTGCATACTGCTGGTTTGATTCCCTAAGGTGGCACTTTATGACAAATTCATTAGGCACAAATCTGACATGTTAGTAAGACAACACATCTAGAAAATTTGTTCCAGGAGCTGGTGGAAAAACAACTCTCAAACACCAAGTTCAAAGACCCAAACATAAATGGAACTATAAAAAATAGAACTATGAAAAATATTTCAGATTTTAGCTAAAACAAATTAAATATTGATATGTTCACTTTTATGATTTTTTTTTAAATATTTTTGTTTCATGTCTGCATTAAAACAATGATAAAAGCAACATAATATTGGTCCTTAGTTCTAAAACGGTTTCTACTCTTTCAATTGATGAAGCCCTTACATTTGATGTCAGCAAATACTGTGCAGCAGGCCATGGGCAATACTTTGAAGGAAACCTGTACTTTTGCTCTTTTTCTTTCAGTATCTGCCTTACAGAATATTGAGTTTGTATATTTCCTTTTAGTCCCATTTTCATAGGTTTGGAGTTTAATAACTATCATATTTCATTAAGAATAAGGGCCCCCTTATCAAATCAATGCCATTATGTATATGTTTTTTTATTTACTATTAATGTAAAATCTCCTGTGTGTGTTTATATTGTTTTACTTTGTGTATATATGCAAGCTTTTGATTGCCTTTTACTTGCTGCTGGTACACCTAAATTCCAGCTCTGCGGGAGAGTAGAGGACATTTCAATTCTCTTTCAAATTGTGTCCAACCTGACCAAATGTAAAAACATGAATGCCCCATGTACCTAATAACAGCTTGAGCCAGCATTTGCAATAAGAAATTATTCTTTAACATCAGGAGAGGGAGTTCAGGCCCACTCTTCTTAGTGGAATTGTTTTAATATAACCACACAGAAGGGGTTTTCATCATGAAGAGCCTGGTCAAGGTCACACCACTGCAACTAAAATACTATTTCCACAATTTGGATAACTCAACAGCCTCATTTGGTTTTGTTTTATCCATTTATAGATGAATTCCGTAATGTTTTTCAGATAACCGTTTTTAGCTTCACCCAAGCTTGAGCTTAATGGAACTGGTGGCCAAATATTCTCCTTTTCTGATAAAGAACAGAACCTGCTTCTCCCCCTTTATGGCACTGACTCACACATTAAAGACGTAAAGCAGCCCTCATGCCGTCACACTCCCACCATCATGTTAGACTCTCTCTGTGTCATGATCGGTACACGAATGTGACCCAATTATGCAGAACACCACGACACAGGAAACAGATGAAAAGTTAACAGAGTTTATTGAATACAATCCAATGATAGTATGTTCTGGTTCTGGTCCAGGGCAAACGGGTTCACCGGAGTCTTGTGGGTCCTTGAATGGATCTTGGAGAGGAAGGTTGTTGGAACTGGAGAGAGTCTGATTAGCTGAGTCCGTTAGCTGCTTCAGCGTCTTGTTTCTAGAAAGGTAGCAGACCTTGACTTTGGATTTCCAGCTCTTGGTCCAGAGCTGCAAGAGAATCCAGGGGAAGTCTTCAGGTTTGGCTCTGAGGGCAGGCTCGGCGGGTTAAGCTCTACCAGAGCTTCACGAAGGAAGATCAGGTTTTCCTGGAAAGACAGAGACAAGATTAGGATCCTGTCAGGATCTCAGAGCAAGCAAAGTTCTCAGAGGTTCAGGGCTTAGGTGCTAACCAACTGGCTCAACACTGCGGCGTTGAGGCAAGGTCTGAAGACAGCTTAAGTAGAGGGGCCTCCTGATGATGGTAACGAGCAGCAGCTGTGCAGAGGGCTCTGCTCAGGAGGATCCACGGCGGACTCTGCTGGAGAAGAGAGGTACTTCTCCAGCTTCCAACACTCTGTAATGCTTGGACAGAAACTGGTGACCTAATAATCAAGATAACAAAAAAGTAAGAGTTCAAAGTATTAATTAAAAAAAATGGGTACAGGAAGTGAAATTACTCTGGCGAGGAGAACACATTTAGTGACCAAGAAAAACTCAGTGATGTTGAAGATTGACAGATTGATTAACAGATTGACAGATCCTTGACAGTGTTAACGCTGACAGGAAAGCTGTAGACAGTCCAGGGTCTTAGACAAAAAAGCAGTCCACAGGATGGAGATTTCCAAAAGGGCTAGATGAGAGACAAGTCTTAAATCAAGGTGTGAGGATTTGTAAGAGGAGGGACATTAAGTAAGCAGAAGTTTTCCAGTGGCAGGAGGCAGTGTCGAGCTCCAGGCTTAGGTCATACATGACTGACAGAACAATCCAGACGAGGCAGAGGCAAACAGACCTGGACAAGAGGCAAGGATGTTGATGTCAAAGATTGCTGGATGGTCTACTCACATGATTTTCCTTCAAGAATCTGGAGGTTACCCACTGGGAGAGGCAGGAATAAAGTTACGTAGTGGGACTGAAGACTGCAGCTTCACAGATGGGAACAGAAAGGAGTCATCACAATTTCTAAAATGCTGTGTTTACACCAGATGTTGAGGTGCATTCAGACTGAGCGAGGTGTCAGTGGTGATATCCGTGAGTCACACGAGGAGTTCACCATTCTGCATTTCAGATGCACAGCAATTACAACCTGAATCACGTCATCTATTCGGAAGAGCTTCAGTTACATTAAGCTTACACCCCGAGCACGTGAAAAAAATCAGCAAGTATACTAAATGGTTAGTGCTACCTTAGTGCAGGTTTTTGCAGTGAAAATAATCATTGTTAAAAAATAAAAAAATAAAAAAATAAAAAAGATAATGTGTTCTACTTTTGTTTTAGTTATCAAACATGTTTTTTCAGATCTTCCACAGGTCAATCATGTCCCCAACAAGCTCCAATGACAATGACATTGCCATCCCAGCAGAACTTAGTGTTACACTTGTTTCAGTAAATAAAGTCATTGCTTTGGATCTTTTCATTAGTTTGATTTCCATGTTATGTTATTCTTTATGTGCACAAGGAGAAATGGGCTTGTTTATGCTCTCACACATGTTTAATAGGCTTTCCCTTTTGGGAGCGGGTACAGGTTTGTGCAAGTGCATTTTTTCAAGTGGAGAGGGTGGATCTTTTAAAAAATTCGCGAAAATCCACCACTATACCTTTAAATAGAAAAAAAATTGTTCTAAAACAGTTGCTATGGGCTTTATATAAAGTGTCATAGCAATGGGAACTGAATGCAGAAGTTCAGAGATACATTTTTTATTCATTACAAAAAATCAGAAAATCATTTTCTTGTTCTTCAATCATACTGTATGTAATTCAGGAAAAAATGCAAATGTACTTGGGGACTCTCAAAAACCCTGAAGCAAGGTTTGTTATTTATTTAACAGAGGAAGCAATGGTCTAGTTTCTTGAAGAAAGATTATAAAAAGAACATAGTATGACACATTTAAGTGCTTCAGGATATGACACCGGTGATTCCTTATAATGCTATATAAGATTCACGTCTCTTAAAAAAAGGCTTAGAGGTGAAACATAATTTATAAACATTTCAATTTATAAAATTTATAAAGACTTCAGTTACCTTTTACTGGAGCACTTTAGATTTTCATGTCCTGGATGACTGAACATTTATAGTACATCAGTATACAGCATGACAGGACAATTTTTTCATAGTACTGTATAGTGTTTAAGTAATCATCGCTAAAATAAGGCAAAAAACAGCTGTCATGGAAAAGAGCATGGATTACCTATTGATTTAAAAAAAGATGGCATGGTCAAAGAAAACCTTTAAACAATAAGTAGTTAATTATGAGCTGTTATTGAGGATAAAATAATTTTAGTCAAAACCATTTTAGTAAAAAAGGATGATTTTAACCAGCTGCAATTATGGTTCAATTTAGTGCAATTTTATATCTGGCAGTGTAGCTCTGCTGTGGGACCTCCCTGCCCTTCTGTGTGCTAACATGAAGCGCCAGAGGGAACAAGAGCAGCAGCAAAGACCTCAGAGTCCAGCATCGATGACAACAGACATTGATTAATGCAGACAGCTTGAAAATGAGGAGCTTGCATGGGGGGGAGTTAAGAAGAAATGTGCTAAAGATGAAAGCAAAAAAATGGCCCAGAGCAGTATGGACTACTCTGTATGAGATTAGCCTGCTGAATGAATAGTAGAGAAACAGCTGTACACCTTTTTTTAAACTAACAACAGTTTTAAATCTTAGACTTAAATGTTTATTTTGTGTTTTTTTCCACATATTTTAAGTTTTAGTCCCTCAAAACTTAATGAAATGTATTTTCCTGTCATTAAGTTGGTAATGTTTAACATCTGCAATTCACTATATCAAATTCTGAGGCAGATAATTTTACACTAAGCCCGTACATGCTGCCAAACTCAATAAATTAGGAAGTGTGTACCACTGAGGCTTGTTTGTCTGATAAAAATAATTTTCAAAAATAATCTAAGTAAGTAGGTAATAAACATCCCTTTAATTAGGACTACATTTCTCCGTATGGTTCTGATGTAATATTGTAATCTTTAAGGTTGTGTTTTTATTAGCTTTATGGTGTAAATTATCTTTATCAACAGAAATGAAGGCAGTTCATCTATTTAATGTATTTCACCATGTGAATTGAGTTATTGAAGTCAGTAAAGATTTTAGTATTATTCTTATTTACTTAATAAAACTATATTACCCATAAGAGGAAGGATCATAGATATCATAAAATGTCTTGAAGAAAACAGATGTTTCTACTGGAAAACAAATTGAAGACAGAATTTAATGGAACAAATTTAATCTTTTAAAGAGGTGTAATGTATCACCCCTTGTTGTAAAGATCTTTCTTAGGTTTTTGAAGGTTTTATGGTAAAGTTATCAGTCTGATGGATCTTGGGTGATTTAGCAACAGACAACCTTAACAAATGAATCTAATGTGGATATTAAAACACTGTGTTGACTAAAAGATTGCCTGTAATGACTAGGCAAGAAGTGTGTATTACCTATTGACTGATAGCGTCAGTGAGCATTTTCACTCTTAAACCTCACTTAAGCCCATTTTTCTCAAAATTACATACTCCGATTACAGAGTCTCTCTACAGCCACAGGGTCTATTTCAATAAATTTGATGTCAAATTAAAGACAACATTTAAGATTTATAGAGATGTGTAAATATTAGCATATGTTTTACTGACGAAGAGTTAATGAAGACTGCACAACAACATTTCAAACCTTGCCTGAAAGAAAACACTTTCAGCATCTGCAACTCTCTGAAATTAAGCTTTAAAAGCCATTGCTCACTTTCAAACTAAAGTACAATATGTTGACATTGTTTCATCAATTACATCAATTTCAAACAGATGGTATTGGTATGGTATCAGTATCGGCCGATACTGTGAAGCCAGGTATCGGGGCCAAAAACTGGCATCGTCGCAACACTATTAAATGGTTAATTATTCAGATATGTCATGGTTAATGCTGGTTATTGAAAGTTTATCTCTGTGCAAATGGATTTGGCTGACGTTAAAACACTGAATCCAATATCTTTGCAGTGTGGGGACTACAAATCTGATATTTGCAACAATAGTACTACTGCTGAAGCTCCTCAAAAATGTAATTAGCACACAAAACAATAATAAGAAGTTTGCCATGCATTACGCTCAACCAAGCATGTGTGGATTTATTTTGACTAAGGAACTTGAAAACCTGGTACTGTTTTTGAATTCAACTCACAATTATGTAGACATAGACGTAAGAAAAAAAAACATTTATGTATCAATAATTTGCATTTATTCATATATTTAGTCAAGTGCACAATTTGCCAATGGAGAAAGGTAAATCCCTTGGTGTGCAAAAGGCAAGTGCAACTGTGTGCACACATCATGATTTTCATTCTGCTTTTAACCAGGAAAAAAGCGAGACGCTTACATCCCTTACTGGCACATAAATCTGAACTCTTCTCTGAGTCATGAACTCACGCTTGCATCACAGGATTACCATCAGCTATTTTATCTTTCCTTCACTATAGTACTCTTTCTCAAAAAACTCCCCAAAAATCATTTTATCTACCACAGCAGAAGGAGAAAGATGGAAATACTGAAGATAATTTAACCCATTAGTATCCTTCATTTTCAGCTTCATGGCGTCTCACACACTGGGAGACTGTTACATTCACCAAGAATAGTACACATAAACCATGTGTCATATCTTTTTTTGTTCATTTATTGAAATGTGTCTGCCATTTGGTCTTCATAATTATACTATATGATGCATGGCTCTCAGATGTATGTATCAGTTTAAGGCTGCTAGTAAAGCTCTGTCAATAGAGCCCATTATTGTTGAACTTCTCCAAACCAAAATAATTAATTTTCAAAATTCATAAGGGCTCATGTGTAGTAGTCTCCCCCTAACACCCTGCGTGTTAGGGGGAGAGGGGGCTCTGACGTGAAATGTTTTATTTATACATTTTACAGTATTATGATGACGTTATATGATGATATAGACATGCTGCTATCTATTCTTTATAGCCTACAGATATTATTCATCACCTTCAGTAAGAAGTCTAGGAAAAAACTAAACTATTTAAAAAATAATATAATTTATCAAACACGTTTAGTAGTACAAAAAGGGATAAAATGAATATGTAAGATTTTAAAACATTCAGTTGCTTTACAATAGGTTTAAACTCTTTTCTTGAGTATTTTCATGTGCAAATGGTGTATGTTACAATTAACATAATTGTAACATACAAAATAATGGCTCATTTGTTTCATAAACTCAATTGACTAAGTCATTATATAGATTAATTATAGGGACTAATGTTTACAAGCCCTAATTTCTGCTAATTATGATGGCTTTTCAAATTACAATTAATGAAAAAACACAACATTTAAGACTAGAATATTGCACTGGAGAAAAACATTTTATATAGAAGGAAAAATGGTTCAATCAAAAGTATGTTCAATAGATTCTTTAAGGTTCTTCTGAAAAAGTACTTTTTGTCTACCTTTTTCTGATCAAATAGGCATATTTTACATATTTTATCTTTATGGAAAGAGCTCTGTATACCAAATATAAAACATATATAGTACAACTGAAAAAAATGTGAGGCCAAAGGAATAATCTTGAGTCACTACTTTAAGTCACTAAATTACATAAAACATTAAAAGAAAAGAGAGGAACTTATACATTAGTGTTTAAATTTTAAGTAAAGTATAATTTGATTGAGTTGGTCTTCTGATAATAACATTAAAAAGTCCTCAACTTTGGCTGGCCAGTAAAATATTTATACCCAGACTAAATGCACACTTCCAAATATTATACTACAACAAAAGATTTCAAGTTTTCTCTATTCAGCATGTTTAGTTTTTGATGGATATTACATTCTGCCCACTGATAGTTATATGGAAAAATTGAGAAAAAAAATGCTCTGTGTGTGTGAGACTTAAAAAACAAAACAAAACAAAATATCACCATCTATTCAAACTTGTGCAAAGGTATAGTTCAGCACTATAAACTTATATATTACAAATAAACACATACGCTAAAGCTGAATCAGATATTGGTAGAATGTGCCAAAAAAATTCAAGGTTTCCTTTCTTTCTACAAATATGCTCAGAATTGCATAAAAGGCTTATTTTCACCATTTTGATTCACCTGTGCAGCAGCTCATCGTGGATCACTACCTGCAGTTCTAAACTGAAATGGATTTGGAATATATATATCACCATTTTCCACATATCTTTTTTGACAAGTTCCTCCTTGCAATGTCATATTCATGTTTATACCGTCACACACTATTCGAACAGCAACACTTCCACGATAGCAAAAAAAAAAAGGCTTTTTTTTCCTTCTGGTGGCTTCTGGGCGGGTGGTAGTGCAAGTCTGTCAACTCATCCAAAGCCGAAGGTGCAGAGCTGCGCAGCAGAGATAGCACAGCCCAAACCAACACATCCACAGCCACACTACTTTATGCATTTCCATCTCACATTGTGAATGACCTCAGCTTTGCTTATGAATGAACTGCTCTGGCATCTAGCAACAATGAAAGGAATGAGGACTTTAGAAAACCTCTTTTACTTTGAATTTGTTTACCATACATCATTTCTGGGAAAGTTTAAAATACGGAAAAATACAACTTAATCTTACTATCGAGTTCTAGTCGAATCTGTCAAATTTCATTCTTAATACACCTATAATTATTTTGTTTTACATCTGATTGCCTTAAGGTTTTAAGATATCCTACACAGTAAAGATTTCAACAAATAAAACTGATGATCTTCACTTTTTCCAAATCTTGAGTGTTTTAGTCACTCTTGCTACACCACTAATGTTCCAATTCAGAATTAACCATCATATGAATCGGATGTTAATCCAGATTAGTATCATCCATCAGATGGAAAACTATGCCCATACACACAAAACTCTCACACACATATTGTCAAAATATCCTTGTGGGGACTTTTCATTGAATTATATTTATATTGCATTCATTTACGTGGCCCAACCCTTACCCTAATCATAATCCTAACCATTTCCAACACATAACTTAACTTAACTGGAACTCAGTTCACACCTTAGTCTTAAACCTAACACCACCTTAAAGAAGAGAACTCCTCCTCATAGGGATCAGTTGCTGGTCAGAACAAGTACATATAAGCCCCCTAAATGTAGCACATTTCTGGGATTTTGTCACAGGGTTACAAAAATGGCCCAAAAATGGCCAAACATTTACACACACTCACTGAAATACACGTGGCTGAACAATATAATTTGTTTGGTACACAGCTCTTCGCTAAGCTTATGTGCTGATCCTCTCATGTGAGCCACCTTCCTGAGAAAACAATGTCTCATACTCACACAGACCTAACAGGTGTCTCTTTATAAACCCAATTGTTTTCCTGTGCTTTGTGTTCACTCGGCCATGTGAGCCACACCCTCTAGAGTATTTTATCATACAGAAACAAATATATAATTTCTTGTTTGCCTGGCACTCTGTAATCTGAGCATGAATAGGCGACTGAAAGACTGAAGTATTTTTTATTTTTAATAGAAGCTGTGGACCGAAATTTGGAAGAGGAGAAAGAGGTTTGTTTGAGATTGATGAGACTGACCAGTCAATGGATGGAGAGGGAGGCGTCCCTGAAGAAGACACATCTGAAAAGTGGTTCCAGTCCATGGGTGGAGAGGGAGGCGTCCCTGAAGAAGACACATCTGAAAAGAGGTTCCAGTCCATGGGTGGAGACTTGATCTATTCTCATTCCTCAAGGACAGATGGTGTTGAGCAAGATTTTAAAATCCTCCCTCTCACATATAAAGCCTTAAATGGCCAAGCTCTATCTTACATCAGTTTTGATTGTTCCTTATGTTCCAAACGGAGCACTTCAATCTCAATCTGCAGGTTTACTAGTGGTTCCTAGAATTTCTAAAAGTAGATTCAGATCTTTTAGTTATCAGGCTCCTCTCCTGTGGAACCCACTACCAGTTTTAGTGCGTTAGGCAGACATCCCGTCTACTTTTAAGTGTAGTCGTAAAACTTTCCTTTTTGATAAGGTTTATACGTAGCTGGAGTGGCTCAGGTTATCCTGAGCTATCTCTATAGTTTTAAAGCTATAGGCTTAGACTGCTGGAGGACATAGGGACCCTTTTTTCATCATTCTGATTCATTGAATCTCTATTCTCCCACTCTGCAGTATTTGTTAGTGTCTAATTTTATGCTCTCTATGCTTTTTCTCCTAGTAGATTCATCTGGCCTTTTCTTGTTTGGATGTGACACCACCCTGGAGAGAAATATCAGCTGTGTTGCTGCCATCAACACCTTTGTTCATAGAGGTTTCAGTGTAGTTTCCCTGACTGTGACTGGCTGGATGTGCTCTCTTCATCCTCTGATGTGGGAGGGGGCTTGGAGCTCGTCTACCTGGCTGTGTGTTTCCTGATGGGGCCGTCTGTGGAGCTGGTTGACAAGTTCCTTTTTATCTCGGCTTCTTTCTGTATGTCTGCTTCTGTCTCTCTGAACCCAAGTCGGCCTCGGCAGATGGCCGCTCACACTGAGCCTGGTTCTGTGAGAGGTTTCGTCCTGTTAAAAGAGAGTTTTTCCTCCCCACTGTTGCTATAAGCATGTTTGGTGTGAGGGATTGCCTTCAAGTCAATGAGTCGATGCAATCAACTGGTTTTCCTTAGATAGAAAACTTTGAATCAATCTGACTGTATGATCTAGTTGAATCGTCTCTGTAAAGTGCCTTGAGATGAGGTTTTGTGAATTGGCGCTATATAAATAAACTGAATTTAATTTAATTGAAGAGTAGAAAATATAATAAAGATCAGGCCAGGATCAACACCCTATAAAATATCTAAGGTTATAATGAGTGAATCTTTCAACTTTAAACTTTGACCCCTAGGCCATTATAGGAGTTTTAGAGTGGTAGACCTCGAAGCCTACATGGGTCTGTTGATTGTCACAGTAGTGTATATCATTCAAACAATGACGCTACAAAGAGTCAGTGGGATGCAGCCTTTAGGTCCTATATTTTGGACAACTATGTCCTAACAGCATTGTTATTTAATTTTAAGATGCCACAACAAAAAACACACATCTACACCATCCCCATTCCTCACCACATACAAGGCTCCATGTAACAGCGTTTGCTTTTCAGATATTATATAAAGAATTCTTTTTGGAATGCCTTTTCTGTGCCTTTTTGTATTTTCAAGGCAGTTGTTACTCTTAAATGGAACTCTGAGACATTGTTAACAGCTAAAGAATGTTAAATTAAAAAATGGCATTCAAAGATTTTTTGTGTGATCACCTGAGAGCAGCTAAATCACACCGGTCAACATTGACTGATCAAACTAGAATAGGGGCTGAGAAATAAACACATAAGGCTGAAATATTATTTTTAAAAATAGGATGTTAATGTTACAGAAAACATTAATATAAATGGTAGACTCCTTTTAAGCTTGGCTTTATCTAGCTGTAATTTTTTTTAACATATGAGTTTTTTCTATGGTAAATGTTGTCTTGTTTTCCCTGATATCTATAAAATGGCTATGAAGTGCAAAAGTTAGTCTAGCAAAACACAAAGATTTTACCACACCAACAAAGACAGCGGAAAAATGCTGCAAAGGAGAAGCTGTGAAACCAGCAAAGTGGAAATGCATTTTAAAGAAGGTTTGGTAGCCTTAGGATAGTAATATGCCAAACACTGAGGTAGGCTTCAGCAAGGCCAGGATTAATAGTCCCTGTGCATAGGCAAAGAACAGTAATGGTGCGTTCACATCAAATAGGTTTTCAGTGACTGGAGTGATTGATTTACATGTTATCCCTTTGTAAAGGTGTGTTCAGGAGTGCTGTAATACAAAGCAATGCAATAGACTAATTTCTAGTGATGCCACAGACACGATTTTGGCAATGACAAACCTGCGATGGATGCAATGTAAAGTTCACTGGAGCAGAGAGACAAAGCTTTTTCAAGCAAAATGCAAGAGAAAAAATAATATTTACAAAGGATGAAGAAAGGAATGTTCCTGCAAGTGTCTTGCATGGCTTTTAAAATAGAGTCGTAGAAGGACTGTTAAATCATTTATCTTTTGTCCCCCTCCCTTGGCTCCGCAACAGATCCTAGCTAGCCATTTGGCTAGTTCCATTCTCTGCTTACCATCATTCACTGTCTTCCTCTGATCTGCCCATCTCTGGTGCACTTTCCTCTTGGATTCTATCTCTGGTTTACTACTGTAACTGTCTTCGCTCCAGAACGCCGCTTAACCTTACCTCCGTTGTCTGGGTGATACTCCCCTGAAGGGTGGTAGATTGTGGACAGCCACCATGATCCAGGATCGTTCCTGGACACCTTGAATCTGGTGGACCAACAAAGGCTGGTGCAGCTGTTCAGCTTTCCATGATGAATAAAGCTCAGTTACTTTCTCTGTAAAATCCAGTTCTGCCATGCTGAGTTGAACCTGGCAAGCAACAAATAGAACCTCCTTCTATTTGATAATGTGGTGAAGTGACAGGAGTGAAGCTTGTTGCCCTCCGAGTGAATCGCTCCTAGACATTTGTTGCTGGAATGGTGTTCAAACTGAACTCACCATAGGAGAAGCATGATTGCAACCCCTTCCCAAAGGCAGACCTTGAGTCTAGTCAGACTCCTAAACATGACTTAGGGGAGGGTGGGTTCAACAGCGCATTAGGTTGGCCAAGAGACACATAAGGAGATTCCTACACCACAAGTCCCAAAAAGTGGATGATTATTTTATTACTTCCAACTATAGCATATAGTTTGTAGAATAAGCTGAAACAGCCTAAAAAATTTTATGTGATTTTACTTGGTTGTGCAGAGCTTACATTAAAGCTATTTACAAACTCAAAGGCTTAACTATGTAGTCTGAACTGTGCTAACACTCAGGGCACATGTATTCGTATACTGCCAACTGAGCTGCTTTAGTATCCTGCAGGGATCCATTTCTGTGCAAGCTGGATGTCCAGGGTTAGACTTGAACCTATTTGTAGTGATCTCAAAGGAAAAATGTGTGAACTGCAGCTTAGCATGGCAACGTTAATGTTCTCCATTGGTAGATAACCCTTCTTTAGCCTCTATGAATCAATGACATGTTTCCCAATGCATTTTGCCATTAGTCTTTAATATCTACTCTGAAGTCCCATATTCAGCCCAAAACAGATAAAAACAAAAACAAAGTACCTCAAATTTTAGCCATCTGCTACGCAATTTGTCAAAGATAGGAAGAAGTGTATTGTAAACACAGGATCAGTTAAATCTCTGTTCTGCACAAAAACATATTATCTCTGAAGGGAATAGCCTTCATGTTGTGAAACATTTTATGCTTTTGAATTCCCAATGTGAACTGTGTTTTCCCCACATCAAAAGTTGTTTCGTGTCACTTAGGCCTGTAGTGATGAGTATTTTAGAATGCCAGCTTGTGGGACTTCCAAGAAAATATTTCCACCCAACCTATCATCATACCTGAATGTTGTCATTTTAAATCCAGTGCGGTTTCTTCTCACTGCGACTGTGAAGTTCACTGATCGCCTTTTTCTCCCTGTATGTGCCAGGCCCTCTGGAGGTTTGCCTCTTGGTTGAAATGTGAATGAGCGATTGATCCATGGTTGCAGATTCAAAGGTGAGTTCCCAGCTTCCTGCACTCTCACTCCAAAGAGTCACGCTGCTTTGACCTCACCGCAGTTAAATCATTGATTTTTATTCCCCAGACTCATGTTTATTTTAAAGGCCTCAGTGGTTCATTACACAGGAGAACACAGCCTCATACACAGATTCTGAGGCTCATTAAGGTTGTTGGTGGAGCTATATTTTAAGAATACATTTAAAGCTCAACATTTTTTTTTTCTTTTTCTATGCTCACAGACTTTTACATAAACCAGACACCTATTTTTAAACATTATCCTCCAGAAAGCTCGGCAAAGAAATTTCTTATGTGATTTTCTTTGTTCCTGTATTGTTAATGCATCTACATCAATGTTTATTGATATATCATCAGAAAATAAAAGTAATGAGAGCATTTTCTACTAACTGTTTCATAATGTTTTGTATTCTATTATATCCTGTTCAGTTGAATGAGAGTCAGAATTCCTTCTGTTTAAGAAACCCTCTCCATTGCTCACTGGAGGCAACTGTTGTAAACCTTGAAGAACCACATCATCTGCAAAAAGCAAAGTCTTTACCTTGAAATCTTGTCCTTATACCACTAAAAAAAAAAAAAAAAAGGTTGTGAATAGTTTTCTTGACTTGCCTAAGTTTTTTTTTTCTGCACTTTAGTGTTTTGCTCAATTTTACTCTTTTAAAATTTTTCCTAATTGCCTGGTTTGATTATGAGCATCAGCTTGCATATTATTTACCTGAAGAAATATGTTTTATCAGCTTCAACTGATTAATTTTCTAGTTAATCAGTCCTTCTTCCTATCTTAGAGAGTTGTGTTGTCTTTGGATGCTTGCTGGAGATAATGACCTATAAACAGCAACAGAGACACATCATTTGCAAAAAGCCAATGCCCACTCCATAACTACGATGTAATGTCATTTTCAATTAATACCACAAACAAGATTGGGGATAGTCTTGGTGACTTTCTTTTCTTTCTACTCTTGTTTTTTTTATAGTTTTCCATTGCCTGTCTGTAAAAGCACTCCTTTTTGCTATTTCTTTTAGTTTTAGATTAGTAGATTTAAGGATTATAGATGAGTTATAATTCATTATCAGATATCAGGTTACTGTACCAATCATAGCGTTTTTAAGGTAATATCTAAGTCGCTATTCCCTGACTAAGCTTAGCTCCTAATTATTGATCTTGGTGCACTGTATGTGCATTTTAAGCTGCTACCTTATGAAGTATATTTAAAAATAACAAAACAGACTCAACTTTGCAATAATTTCTTTTCTTTAGTAAAACAGGTATATTAACTTGGGACGTTCTGGTCCGAATATGTTTTTATTCTCATTACAAATTAGAGTAATTTATTGGTAGGGACTGGCCGATCCCAGACAAAGGAAATCTGATCCCTTGAAAGTGAAATAAGAAATGGATGTCAGACATTATTGCAATGTTTTAACTTCACATTTCTTTATCATCACGGGGCTCTAAGTTATATCAAGTATTTTTCAAATTTACTCTCCCATGTCATAACATCATTAGGCACCCATGAAATACTGGCATGTGCAAATGAAAGTCGGTTACTTTATAGTGCTGTTAAACAAAAGGCTGCATTCATTCACTTACCAATTACTTCCCAGACATAGCAGTCTCTTCTATCCTCCTTTCCATTAATGCTTTTCTTGACAGTGACAGATGTTTTATTGCAAACAGGGTTGCGCTTAAGAATATAAAGTTATGACAACATGCCACCTAAATGGAGCATATCTTTATCATTTGTTGCTAAATGTATCAGGCTTGACACATACTGTTACATTTCTTAATAACCTATCTCTTATTCTGCTGTAATGTTTACATTCAGAGCCCTTGGCTGAAGTGGTACACTATTGGCATGTTCATTATGATCTGATAGAATTTTGGTTCTTAGCATATCTATAAAGTTTTATACACATACAGAGAAAAGTTGTGTTCCTGAATAAGAAGTCCTACAATTAATGATTAATGTTTACACACTGAACTCATCTGGCAAAGCAAATGACAGTGAACTACAGTAACTACTGCGGACCCGCTCTGTCTTTCACTATAAAAGTCGTTGTAAAGAGTGAATCAATACAATCTAAGCAGAAAACTCTATATTTGATCAAGAAATCTATATCCAGAAGTGATAACATGCTTTTGTGAGCCCTGTTTAAGCCGAGGGAATAGAGCGTAATCGAAAACAAAAAAGAAAATGGGTCTCTGTGCCTCTTGCTGGACAAGGAAAGAGGCAAACAGCAGAACAGATAAGAAAACAGTTAAGGATTTAGTTTAATGATGGATTTGCAATCTTTTAAAAAGGATGTGATTAGGACCCTGAATCAGCTCTTAGATGCACATTTCTTCATTGTATTAAATTTTGTTAATGACGTAAATGACTCTAAAGTTGTGTTGTAAATGTACCTTGAAACATCAGGTTGCCCTGCAGAAACTCCTACTTGGGCAATATGTCTGTTGCTGTCACCAAATATTTTCAATGGACTTGGTTTGTCTGTTTTCAAAATAACTAAAAAGGTTATGGATTAAAGACCTTGGCGAAGGTCTGCACTCTCCAGCTGCTATCTTTATTGTACTTAAAAGCTAGAGATTACTCAAAACACACATTGGCCTCTATGTATCATTAATTAATGATTTGGAACCTAATATCTGCAGATAGCTGTTTTGAAATTACTTTTAGTTGTATCTTGAATTAGAAAAGACCTCCTGATCAGAAGGCTTTATGTTTACATCACTTAGTTGATGCTTAAGGTAATGTCTTAGAATTGAGGCAATTCTCAAAGAGGAATTAGCTTTAATTTAATAATTAAATACCTTTATTGTCCCACAATGATTTTTTGAGAAACTGATCAGATTTACTGCATTTAAACAATGAATTGATGCATTAAATATTTTATATTGGTATCACAATACAAGAATTGTTGATCCGGTGCTAAAATCTCTTATAAAAAAGCCTTTTTTCGTCTTACATTTTAAGAGAAATGTTATGCTGATGGTAATGTCTTAGAATTGAGGCAATTCTCAATTCTCTTCATTTGACCCATCCCCTTGGGGAGCAGTGAGCTGCCATTGTGTGGCGCCCTGAGAGCAGTGTAGGGTTTAGGGGTCAGAGACCCAGGGTGGAGGCTGTGGGGATTAAACTGGGTACTTGCAACCTTCTCAGAGCACAAGCGCACTCCTCTAACCCACTAGGCCAACACTTCCTGTGTTTATATATATTGACCTCAAGGTAAGAAGGATTTATTTTTCAAGGGTTCTCTCAGATCTTTTTTTTTTATGATTTCTGACAAGAAACCTTGGTTTGAGTTTTCTTGAAATCTTGAAAATGTGAGTGACGTTCACAAAGCCAGGAGAACTGTTGTTCATAATCACTTTTAAAAAGTCTTTGAACTTGCAAGCAGAACAAGAATAAAATAGCGGTGTGATTTCAAAGTTCTGCACTGTTCTATATATACCCGCTTTAATGTATTTCAGATGAAAGGGGAAACTATGGATAAATAGAAGGAAAAAAAATTCTTAATTGCTGACAGAGCTATAATTATATACATCCTTCTTGTATAACAAAGAGCCTTTCCTCAAATATAGAACTATTTCCTGTTAATGAAAACAAAACTTGTTGCTTTTGTGCTTCAGGAAAGAAAAAAGTATTGCCTGAAGAAACAAAACAACCTTTTTTCTGGAGCAAGTTGCACATTTTAAATAACTTTCATATGAAGCATGAAAATTATTTTCTATACAATTGTAAATTCAGTAGCATTCTAATAGTGTCTTAGTTGTACTGTGGATACTGTTTGTAGTTTTTTAGTTAAGGTCAACAAAAAATATTTTATACCTTATCTAAGTTTGTTTCTAAAGCTTAGTTAGAGGCTGAACAATAACAGGAAACAATTTCATGTCTATCGATTGTCCTGCTTTTATTAGAAATTATCGGAATTAAATTTATCGGCTCATAGTTGCTCCATTACTCAGGCCATGAGGGAGTGGTTATTGAAACAACAAGAGCAGCCTGCTTGTTTAAGCCTTTTCTGCTCACTTTAGATGAAAAGGTTAACAACATAAGTATTGGATTTCTCTGACAAAATCATGTTACAGAGGCCTGTGGCAGACGGTCAAAATGACTTTGGTGGAGTCATTTTCAGTACAAACTAAAAAAAAAACATTGCCCGCTGACCCGAAAAGTATTAAACATCAGTCAATTATTTGGAAAACAAGACAAAATTTATGTGCACGTTGCCATTCATTACATTTTATTTACCTAAAGAGTAAAATATTTGAGAAACTGATCAGATTACTGCATTTAAACAATGAACTGATGCATTTAATATTTTATATTGGTATCACAATACAAGAATTGTTGATCCGGTGCTAAAATCTCTTATAAAAAAGCTTTGTTTTGTCTTACATTTTAAGAGAAAGGTTATTGACAGGGGCAGTTTGAACAAAACTCTGGGAACATGATGTGCTAAAAACAACTTTGTCCAATTTATATTTTCCTCTTGGCTGACACTCCAATTCTGCTTTTGAACTCTGCTACCACTTTGCCTTTTTAAATCAAAACATTTAGAAACCAAAGAGGACAGAAAAGGATAGTTTTTTTCTCTTTTGAGCATTCTTTCATAGTAGAAGCAAAATTGAGTTATTTGACCAAAAATATTTTAATATTTTGCTGCATTTTTCCAATATTTTTATACAGATAAGCATAAAAATGTTGCAGCAAAGTACATAACCAACTATACAGATGACTAGTTCCATTAAATAAAACACAAGCAAAATTCAAAAGCCAAAAGACAAGAGTAATAGCTAAAAAAAAAACAACAAAAAAACAACTGTTATAAAACAATCAGATGTTTACAAAAAATGTTTTGTTTGAGAAAAAGATAATTATAGACGGAAAGAAATCTGTTGTGAGCAAGAAAATTAGAGACTGAACAGACTATTTTCTTAATTTTTCCATCCATCATTTTTCAAATCCTATCCATTGTTAAATTGCCCAGTGAGGATTTTTAAAAGAGAAGCCTCCACATGACTCTCTCCAGCAGCATCCTTAAGTTCATTGTTAGACCTAAATGCTTTACCTGATCATAGAGGATGTGCAGATATCCCTCCAAGCATATTCTGTATCTGACCCTTAAAGATTACAAATAAGAGATGCTAAACTGTACCTGCATTTTTTTTTGTAGTATGTGCAATAAGTGGGGATGTTGCAGGGGATCTGCAAAGTCTGCGTAAATGTTAGGATGTGCAAAATGATTAGTTTCATCCAATTACAATGAGCAGATTGCATTTTCCACTTGTCTTAGAGAGGCCACAAAACACAGGTGATGCTGAAAGCCTTGGAGAAGAACGTAGAAATGGGCTTAATAAAAAAAAACAATAACAATAACAATAATACTAAATAATATTTTCAAGTGCTTCGTGCTTGGTTATGTTTTATTAGACTGAGGGAGAGAAAAAATCTCTGTAAAGAGAAGCACAATAATGCAGATGTTTCTTTTTGTCAGATTGCACCTGACTTTAGGAAGTACTAAAAATTACAACTGTGGCTACGGTTGAGTTCACATATTGTAAATGTTTACATTTGCATTTTATATATATATATATATATATATCTATCTATCTATCTATCTATCTATCTATCTATATATATATATATATATATATAT
>NW_015150559.1:69007-90774 GCF_000732505.1 Cyprinodon variegatus
ATATATATATATATATATATATATATATCTATATATATATATATATATATATAGATATATATATATTACGATTTTGGTACAATTTCTGCTCTAAGTGGGCCACTTTGTTAGCTAAAGGCATGTTTTAGAGTCTCTATAGTCCAGTTAACGTTTAATCGATTACTAAATTAGTTGGTGAATATTTCAATAATCAATTCATCACAATTATTCTGATTAAGTGTTTCAGCACTATTTTGCATATCCTTCATACATGAATTTGTGCAGTTTGGTCATTAAAACTTGATCTACATACTGATAAAGGAACACGAGGAAAAAAGTGCCAGGCTAATTTTAGGATTCATCTTAAGATTATTCCGTCTTGTTTTTAAAGTCTTTAAATTACCTTGTCCCTCCATATATTGCAGATCTCTACATCCTTATCCGCTTCGTTCTCTTAGCTCAGTGGATCAGTTACTCTTGTCAGTACCTAGAACGAGGCATACACTTAGAGCAGGCATTCTCTGTAGCTGGTCTAAAACTCTGTAATGATTTACTACTGTATAACAGGCAGGCTTTCTCTTTAACCATTTTTAAATCTTTTTTTAAAGTCTAATGTTTTTCTCTCAGGCATTTCATACTCAAAAGGATGTTGGTGTTTGTTGATTTTATGTTTTATTTCTTTTATTTTTTCTATATTGTTTTCACTTTGTTATTGTTAAATTAATTGTAGTGCATTTTACAGTGTTTCTATTTCGGTTTGTATTTGTAATTCTGCTTTTGTGCAGCACTTTGGTCGTTTTTTTTTTTTTTTTTTAAGTGCTACTGTATGTATTTTAGACAAAATATACACAGTATTGCTTTAAGCCGATTGTAGGTCATTTGTTGCTATATCCTATTTATTGTGTTTGAGTTATCTCAAGCAGGGATCAATAAGAAAGGTTTAGGAATCACTGCTTTAACAGGACAGAAACACTAAACACCTAGTCAGAGTTACAACAGGGTGGTTTACTGTAAATCAAAGTCTAGACCCGATGATCATAGATGTTCTCTATTCAATTCCACTGAGTCTGATCTGATTTGCGAGGGAGAAGGGGCAAAAAGTTTCAATGGATGTGTTAAATTGTTAATGACAGAGAAAAAAACCTTACTGTAAAAAATGGTCCTACAATAGAAATAACTTCTTCACTATTTACATATACCCAATTTTTATTGTTTTTGCTTCACCACACACTAATACATCACTCAATATTAGACTACATTCAATCTGAATGGGACATATCAAAAATTGTGGTCCCACCGTGATGAAAGAAGGAAACGTCTAAGGAGAATTAATACTTCTGTAGAGCACTGCATTATACTGCAGGCAGCTATGCTGTTGTCACTCAGTTATAATGAGTGGGTAGCATATGTATGGCAGTACTGGGTTAACAATGCCACAACCCTGTCTAAACCACAACTTAACCCCTTAGCGCTTGTCAGATTGGGCATGAACATCAATTTAACCCTTAACTCTTTAACAGCAAATTAGATTACAACAACAAGCTGCTTCCAGGGTGGAGAAAAGAAGTGATGAAAAATATATTTGAATTATGTTATAGTTTTCCATGTGCTTTGGCAGAAGAGTGAAGCTTTGCTTGTCTTGTACATGTCTTCTCTAAATTCAGTCCGGTCTGATGTGACACCAGTCACTTTATTAAAGCCAGGATGGCCTTGACAAGAGGATTCCGATTTGATACGGATGCAGCCTAAATCATATGATTCTGACAGAACTTTTTGTTTTTATAACTTGTCATGCAAATTAAATACTCACTCTTGGAAATTATCAATGCCATATGGACCTATATTGAATACGATGGCCTTTGATATTAAAGCATGTCCCTGATTAAAAGCAAAACTCCAAATTTTAAACGACTTTGTGACTTAATGGGATGATATTATCAAGTTAGTGAGCCACACCCTATCACGACTCATGCTATTACTAACTTTTAAATCAGAATTATTGTGGGGGTTAATGTCTCAGGAAGCAGAAATTACCCCTGAACACTGTAATTTCTTATGGTTTATGACGTATGGAATATTACATGCATCGATTTGATGTTTTAAAGTAAATAGAGATCATAAAATGCCAAAGCAGCTAGTAAAAAGGTTTGGAAAAGAAGAGGGGTGGTATAAAAAAGCATATGTCATAGTAATGAGCTTCAGCTTCGCCTCTTGATATTTATGTAGCCAGTAATTAAAATAAATTGCAAGAAAGCTGTTTTTCTTTAAACACAGCTATCAAATGGTCTTTATCTTTTAGTTAAGAACTGGAGCAGTGGGCACATGACCTTAAAGTCTTTGCATCATAAAACTGACCCATAATTGAAAAGGCTGTAAAAACACACAGTATGCTTCGCCACACTAAATGATCACCTCTAAGGGAAAATCAATAAGCTTTGTCTAGTTTGTCACTTCTGCGTTTCCCTCCTCTCCCCTTTAGATTTCATGTTCTCTCTTGGTTAATGGAGGGCTGGTCTTAAAATAAGGGATCAACATTTCTGACTTTTGTGTCCTGCTACAAAGAATCTACTCATAAGGGTCTGATACTGAAACCCAGGCTATAGGATCTGCAGTTGCATAATTAAACCATTGTGCAGACAAGCACAAAGATGTTCATGATTGTGCAACAACAACCATACTTTTACTCAGACAGAAGCATAACCACGGTAAGACCAATCAGCCTTTCTCCTCTCAATTGGCAAGTCTGGAGGTGGGAATGGTTGTTCTGCTGTTCAAGTTGAGAGACAGTAGAGTGTGGGATAGAGTAATTTTCCTGCTACTTTGTCAAAAAGCCTCCACAGTCAATCTTGTTCTCTCACAACCCTGAAAATGACATAAAAACTCTTTGTTACCTTTCTATTTACCTTCTTCCAAACAGGCTGCTGCACTGCATCTCTCAGGTATAAACTGGGCTATACCGATGATAGTATTTCAAAATGTGGTTTTAAAGGAAATCATGTACAAAGTACTACATTAGTCATACAACACATGAAGCACTTTTTATGGTAATTTTTCAAAGCTGCTTAGAGATAAATATCTTACACTAATATCTTCTTTTAATCAGTCATTACACTTTCATGCAAGTTAAATCACGCAGAGTGACATAAGTGGACATACTAAATGCTTTAATGCTGTTTGCCTGGTGAACATCTTGCCCGAATAGCTCAGTAGGGAGGCTACTAACTGTCTGACACAGAACATGATGTTTTTTTTAAACAGTCCCCTCATTTGCATTTTAACTCGAGGGGAAGGAAAACAAATCAGGCACAACATATTGTAAAAGACCACAGAATGAGAACAAAAGCCTTTCCTCTCAAATAGGCACACAAACCACTCCATTCCACACCTCTATCCACAACAAATAATTTTATCTTTAGTTTGAGCCACATTCAAAGGGAGTAACTGGTGATAACTGTGAGACAACTGATTTCCTTTCGTTGCTGTTGATTGAGTTTCAGTTTGTATGGTTCTTTGTCTTTAGAAAACAAAATCAATATTGGGGTTTGGATCAGGCTGTTAGTCCTTTAGACAACATATAATTACACATGAGCGGGTGGAGAAAATATATCTGACTCTGAAGTGGTTGTGAACTTAAGAAGTTTTAACATAAACTATTTTATTTATTTACCTTAAATGATGTTGCATGTTATTTAGGTTTCGATTTTTCTGAATAATTCTTAAGACACTGCAGAAATTTATAATATTTGTCGTTTGTAAAAGTTAGTTGTGTTGATTATAAAAAACAGTTGGTGCACTCATCCACAGTTAGTGTATTTTATCTTAAAAACTTCTATTGACTCTTCTAACCCAGAAGTTCACAGCAGAGAAGATACGTAATTTAAAATATCAATTACCATATTTTCCAGAGCACACCTCACTATAAGCTGCTCCTCCTAAATATAAAAAAAACAACAAAAAAAACTGAAATCATACATATGTAAGCAACGCCAGGCTATAAGCCACAGGTGTCAAACTGGTTCCAGAAAGGGCCGTGTGGCTGCAGGTTTTCTTTCCAACCAAGTAATAGCACACCAGACTCCATTCATATCATCAAGTCATAATGTTCAGATTGGACTCCCTTGATGAGATGACTGGAGTCTGGTGTGCTATTGCTTGGTTGGAAAGAAAACCTGCAGCCACACGGCCCTTTCTGGAACAAGTTTGACACCCCTGCTATAAGCCATTGATTTCTACTGAGCTGTCCCACACTAAACCTGTAGGGGGAGATTATGGACGAAGAAGAATGCTAGTTCCCATTAGCTTGTTGGCTCGCAGCAGTAGGGACTTCGAATGAAAGATGAGGCTTTATAAGCTCTTTATTTCCGCTCTGCAGGAGTTGTGCATTGTGGGACAATTAAGGGATTTTCTATTATATTCTATTATGGTCTTTCTCCTGTTAAAAATGGAATTTCAGCCCCGATCAGATTAATTTAGCATTTTCAAACAGGCATTATCTAGGAATTCCTGAGCATTGAGCTCCGTTCGTCTTACTATGGACTTAGTCTCGCTTCCCTATCCCTGGTATCTCCACCGGAGATTAACCTATACATTGGCTGGCCAACATATTTTGCCCTATTTTGTCTTGTATCACTATCAGCTAAAACATGCATGAAATGGCCAATTCAAAACTAGATTTAGCAGCCGTGCCTTGAGTGTGTGCACTCCACATGATCTCAAGGCATGTGGAGTGCATGCACTTCCACTCTAAATCATTGTTTTGTTTGATTTGTTAATAGGTGTTTTTTTTCCCGTTTTTTTTCTATTGAGACCTGTGCAGCATTTGATATAATATCTGCTCACATCGGCAGCAGATATTAGGGATCAGTTAGACTGACAAAATAATTGGTGTCAGCATCAGCCTTAAAAAAAACTGTATCAGCTTCAGAAATGTCATGATTCACTATGAGCTGTACATAAAGCTGATTGGCATTCTCTGAGTGAATGGATGAATGTATCCATCTCTTCCTCTGCCAATGGACTGAACCTTATGACTGGTTAGTGACTCACACGTTCATAATCATCCTCCACCAGATTAACATGGTCACTACCCTGTTTTACCTTCCTGCAGATGTTCCTGCTTTAGATGAAATAGTTGCCCACTGCCATCTGTTGTTTTTTACATAAACGTTTTCTGAGAAATCTGTCTGTCTGCCTTGATTAGTGGATTCTCTTTTCTTAACCCTGACAAATATTGTCTATTTTTTTCCTGCAAAAACATTTATCTTTTGCATGTTCCTTGGTATTAGGCTCCTTCAGCAGGGAACCATCGTTATTCTAAACTACAGCAAGATATTGGGTCATTTTCCTTTGACATTATTTCAAACCGTTCTTAAGAATAAAACACAAAACTGTATTATTCAAGGCCCAATTTCATAAATTGATTTTCTTTAATATATTTGTTTGTTTTTTAAATGGATTTGAATGAGTAATTGTGTTTAAGCGTGCTTGAGATTTTCTGTGCAGGTCATCCTTGCAAATTAGATAAAGATCTTATTAGGATTTTAATCTGATCAACTAACATGACTTGTAGAAAACTTAAAATATGACTTAATTTGTTTTCTCTTTCTTGTCACACCTCTGTAAAGGCCAGCTATGTGAACTATACAACTAATAGAAACCCTGTCAAAAGATTAGGTTTGGATCTCTGCAGCTCCTCATAAATTACTCTAGACCTCCTGCTGGCTTTGCTGAATATTTCTTCTTACTTTTGGTAAGATGCAGCTGCTGCTCCGTGGCTAAGCAGTCATACTGCAATCGAAACATTCGGAGTACCTTTACAGTTTCCTGTTAAATTGGGCAAAGCACTTAATCTCTACTTGCCTATTGATCTGCACTGTGCATGAATATTTGCACATTTGTGAGTGTAAATGGGTGAATGCTGCCTCACTCTAAAGTGCTTTAAGTGGTCACTCTAACAGCGAAGGGGCTATATTAGATCAGACTATTTACCCAGCTTTTAACTAACATGAGTTGAAGCTTAGAATTACACTGCAGTTCAGTTACATTAATTTGTAGTGTAGGACTAAATGGCCATTTGTTTCAATCCGTAAATAAAGTGCTTACCTTGCAAACAAGATGAATTGTCGTAAAATTTCTGAATTCACAAACTCCTGAAAATAAATCTTGCCAGAAGCCAAAAGATTGCTTGATAGAAGTGTTTTGAACCAATGAAATGCAGCGACATTTATGAGATCAAAGTCTCAACCAGTTAGCATCTCCACTATCCAGGCAGAACATCTTAATGAGCAAGCTCTGTGCCATCAATAGATCACATGGTAAGCACATGGTGTCGTCTGGCCCTTCAAAGAAATGCCACCCAACACCATCGCTGACCCACCGCCAAACCAGTCATGCTGAAGGATGTTGCAGTCAACAGATCACTCTCCACCAGTGGCAATTTCTCATTGAATATTAGGGAGGCTAAACCTCCCCTATAAATGTCATAAAATTAATGGTATAATATATATTGTCAATCTTCATAAATGTAGTCATTGAACGGCATTACATTTGTGCTAAAATGCCCCTGATTTCATGAGAATGTTATGCATTAAGCAGCTGATTAGCCTTCTCTCAGACATGGACTCCCCTCCATTCTGGAGCAGGAGGACACTGCCTGTGACCCTCTATGAGAAATCCCTGTTCAGGTTTGAGCCTCCATCTACTGTTGTAAGCAGTGAGAAAGTAGAGCCCTGATTGAATAAAAAAACCAAAACACATCACTTCTAGTCACGCTGATTGGAAAATATACTTAAGGAGTTTTTACTGACAGCCACCAGACTGTGAGGAGGTTTTTCTAAAGAGTCGAGAGGTAAAAGTTATCATTCAGTCAAAACAGCCATCTTGTGCTGAATTATTGCTGTGGTTACTGGAGTTTATTATTTTAGCATGTCTCCTCCATGTCTCCTTGTGTACTGGCCTGTCTCTTGGTAGTTCCTCCGGCCTCTGGACACTACACTGAAAGACGCAGCAAAGCTTCTTGAAAAAGCTCACATCGATGTGCCATCCTAGATGAGCGGCACTACCTGAGCCACTTGCATGGAATCTGTCTACCACGAGTTTAAACTCAACATTCACAAACATGATTCGACTAAAGTTATATTGTATTGTTGTTCCCTTTGTGTATTTTCAGATTGAAGGCAATACTTTTCTAGATGTGCCTTCACATTTATAACCCCTTTTTAAATATGATTTCAGACATGTCTGTTTATATATATTTTTTGTGCAGGTTAGTGATACTTCCCTGTTCAGCAGAAGCAGAACTTATGATTTTTCAAGTGTAATGTATAAAAATAACAGAATATGCATGAAGTCAAGGGGGAGTTTCATATGCAAAAGTAATCAGAGAATTATTTACATACTGCTCCACCTTGATCCTCAGTGTATCAATTACAGAACACGGTGTTCAAGTTGAAATCCTGCCAGCAATTCTCCTTTTTGTGGTACTCATTTAGGCAGAATAAATGTATGATTCTACTGGAAGGAAAAAGAGCAAGTCTTTAAATTCTGTGTTTTTTTTTTTTTGTTTTTTTTTGTATGGTGTGGGTTTCACAAATGAACAAGTACTTTAATGAAGGTTACCAGTGCAAACTTTACCTTGCTTAATCTTTGTCTTATCTCAACTTTGAAGGAGATCTATTCAAATTTTCCCCTTAAAAATTTGACACTAGTATGATACTACCCCCAATCCACACACTTATAACTTACACCCCCACACATGCCAACCAGTGGCAATTTCTCACCGAATACTAGGGAGGCTATCTCCTGTAAAATAATTTATAATATATGCATTGTGAAACTACATAAATGTAGTCATTAAACTGCATTAAGTATGCACTAAAATGCAGCTGATTTCACGTGTTTGTTAGAATCAGCTGTTTATTCTGCTCTCAGAGCAGCTTGACGCTGCCGGTCAGACTCTATGAGAAATCCCTGCTGAGATTTGGGCCTCAGTCAATTAAAGCCGGGCATACACTGTGCCATATTTTAATTGTTCCACATAGCTACAGCTCAAACTGTACGACGAAAGCACAGGGTTTGAAAATTCACAGCTCATCATGCATGTTCTCACACTGTGCGACCCGACGCTCTGATGCAACCTTACGACTGCCGACTGAATTTCAAACATGTTTGATATTCTCCTGAACTTGTTACCCCCTGTACACTACACAATGCATGACAAGCCTGAAAGTCGGCCCGATCAAAAAACTCTTGCACAACTGGAGAATTGGCCTGAAAAGGGTAAAAAATTGGACAGTGCATGCCTGGCTTTAGGTAAGCAGTGGAAAGTAGAGCCCTGATTGGATAAGACACGAAAAATACCTAACTTGCAGTGGGGCTCAGCCTCCTAGGGGGTCTGTGGAGCAGGGGCGAGTCATGAAGCTGGTTGTGGATGCTGACTGGCAAACATTCTTAAGGATTTTTGAATGACAGTGGCCAGACAGCGGGGTTTTCCTCACACGACGAGAGTCAGAACCAGGATTGTAGCTAGGAATATTTCATAGGAAGTATACCTAAATGCATAACATCTTTTGACATTGCGCCGTCAAGCCATGTGACTTGCGCAGCATGGTTGACCGTTGTAGGAGGGGTTGCGGGATATCCTCCCGAGGAAAATTTTGAAATTTAGACTAAAATCAGAAAATATAGTATAAATATATAGTATTATATTTTTCTGAGAGAAAGTCCACCTCAAAACATGAGATCAAGATTATGATCCTACCTTAAAATATTATTTTACTGTTGGAGTCGCTTACACCCACAATTAGTGGTGCGCTGTCACTGGGAATCCCCTTATGGGGGTTTTTCCCTTACAGTTACTGGAGTACGGAAGTAGATGTTAGCGTTATTCATATATGTGGTAAAAACTGCAGGCAAGAGTATAATAAAAGGTAACTTATTTTGCTGGCAGGTTTCCACATTTTCGGTTAATTTAGGCATTAATGAACAGTGTCAGTGGAATGATCATAGCGCTCTGCATCAGCTGTGCCATGTCTGTCTCCCTGACACTAGAGTAGCAAAAATTTAATTTTTCGAACTCCAGCACCTGCAGCTTGTGAAGAATGTCATATGGAACGGCAAATTTTTAACATTTAAGAGAAGTCTCCATGGGAAAATTAGGGAGTACCAAAGCCATGTATCTGAAAAAAGGAGTACTATTTCTAATGTTTTCAATAAAGGGCGTGCAATATGCGCCTGTATGCATTGCTAGCTAAAAGCCTGGCCAGAACAGTCTGCTTGTGCTGAACTCTTGCTGCGGTTCTTACTTCTGGAGTTTACTATTTCAGAGCGCTTCATAACAGCTATTTTCACCCCTTGTAGTAATGTGTTTTAGTTGTATCAGAATTTGTTAATAACACCTTTGAGCCTTCTGTGTTTCAGAGACCAGCATCCACCACTGATTCCCACACATGTTAAAAAGTGTGGAGAAGCAAGTCAATACTGACCAAGGTAAATGAGCTGCATGCTTTTCATCTTCTATATCCACACACTTTCATCTCTGCACTAAAATATAATGTTTCTCTCACTCTTTTGGAAAGGTTGTGTACTTTATTGACTCAGGTAAACTGCAAAATAGTACCTATTAATTCGAACTCGTACTCGTCGTCTCCCGCTTTATCCGCAACTGGGTCGCGGGGGCACCAGACTAAGCAGAGACTCCCAGACTTCCCTCTCCGCAGACACCTCCTCCAGCTCTGTTGGGGGAAGCCCTAGGCGCTCCCAGGCCAGCCGAGAGACATAGTCTCTCCAGCGTGTCCTGGGTCGTCCCCTGGGCCTCCTTCCAGTGGGTACCTATTAATTCATTCAGGGTTTTTTCTGTCAGATATTATACTCCATACTTACTTGTCACTGTATGGGTATAATTGTTTATGTTGCATGTTATCAAAACAACTGCTGATGTCTCAAATTATTTCAGAAAATGGTCAGTATTTCAGAAAATGGTTTTCATCAAGATAATTTCTGTGGTTTACCATCTTATAAAGTATCCACTGAGCAGCAGTGTAGACAAGCATGCACTGTTGATGTTTAAAATGAAAGAGAATAGGCATACTGGTTTAGGATGATCATAATAAGAATAATAATTAAAAAAAAACACCAGTAGTTTTAACATTAAGTGCCACTTCTTGCAACAAATAACACAAGAGATATTGTTTCACAGTTTCCTTAGTCTGTCTTACAATTGGCCTTGGGTATTACTCAAAGCTCTTTTTTGTGTCACTGATTCTGTGCCAACATGTTACTTGAACAAGAAGCACAGACTCATCAAAGGATGGACTCAAAAAGGTGATGTCAGAGCGCTCCAGTAAAATTAGACTTTCAATGAGCTGCACAAAATTAGTATAATTATTATTTTTATTCAATTATTCTCTTGCTTAAATTAATGAATAATTCCCCTGACCATATACACAAAGCCCCTGTCAAATACATTCTGAATAGATGTTATCATCTTCACCCAAGAGAAAGGCTGCCTGCAGTAAAGGCAGACATAGAGACAAAATATGATCCCTCTACAAAACGCCTGAGGCTGGCTGAAAACCCAAGAGATGTATGGTTTTACCCAAAGCTTAAATCAGCTTTATTAACATCAATAAGTGTCACAAGAACACACACACACATTGCTCTCTCACTTACTAAGTAGAACGGTATGTGTTACGAAAAACTGGCTATCAATTATCATAGGCAAGGTGAGTTCAATTGATTTCTCTTCATTGTATTTGCGCATGTGTTTTCTAACGTTTTGTTTTATAGATGGTTAATGGCCTGTATAGCATTTTATCAAGTCCGAGGACTCCGAAGTGCTTTATCTGTTCACACATACATTTACACATTGATGATTGTGAACTGCATCAAAGCCACAGCTGCCCTGTGACCACAAGCAGCAGGCAAGGCAAGGCAAGTGTTTTACCCAAGGACACGACTACTTAGAGAGACAAAGCGGGGGCTTGAGTTGGCAACCCACTAGTTACAGGGCAAACCCTTACCTCCTAAGCCATAGGCCACTAATAGGGGACCCTGGTCTGGATCAGGACCGAAGTGATGTCTCATCTCACCAAAAACTGATACCATAACAGAAACAACATAAAATCTTTTTGAGCACTTTCTGGTTTACCAGCACAGCTTTTATATAATCCTTACGGAAGTGGTTATGCATCCATGTGAGATTGACTATACCACGTGATGCCAACAAGCAGATCCGACTAGCCTCCCGATAGGGAAGAATGGAGAAAACTGATTGCCGAGATGGAAATTAAAATGGGCAGAGAAGAAAGAGAAATACAGGCAGACAATACAGAGGAAAGGACGGAGACAGATCCTGGAAACAAGGAAGAAGGGAAGAAACTGACACAAATAGGAAAGGGACAAATGGCGGCATCTAAAAATGAAAAGACATTTCTATTTATACTTCCTATTGGCAGCGCAAAACCAGTATGTCTAGTTTGTTCAGAAACTGTGGGAAATATAAAAAGTGGAAATGTAAAACATCACATGAGACATAAAATTTTGAAGAAACATTCCCACTAAAATAAAAAATTTGGTAAAATTTATATATAATTGAATACCCCTGTCCTTGGCCATCATCACCCAATTATGAAAATTACATGTTAAAGTAATTGGAACAGAGAACACCTCACTAGTATAACTACATCAAAGCACATTCTCTAGATTTAAATGTTTACATTATGTAGAACATGGATGTATTTTATTCATTTAAAGTAATGCAACCACCAACTTAAAGAGTAGAACTGGGCCCAAAGGAGACCGGATTGTAACTGTAGCTCGGGTGAGCTCCAAGGGCGGCTGAATGAGATAAATCTTAGAAAAAAAGCAGCTGTCCACTTCCTCAAAACGTTTTTCTATGTGCTCATAGAAATATAGATGGATTAATTTTAGACTGTGAGGTATACTGTTTTCACCCCAACAATCAGGGGCTTAATGATTAAGCCATTTTTAATGTGAAAATTGATTAGAGGCTTCATTTATAAATAGGCCCCGGGCCTTTAAATTTATGTTAAATAACAAAATGTATTGCTCAAATATTATTGTTCTTGGATAGCAAAGTGTTTTTCTTTTTACTAATATAATTTTTTTTCTTCCCATGCATGTCCACTATGTCCAATATTTTCTTTTTGTAAATGTAGCTGCAGAAGTTACATACAGTAATTGTAATTCTGTCCTTTTGAAAAACGCAGAGAGGCTGCTTTCACTGAACTTACTGGCAAGACAAGTTTTTGACACCAAAATACAGCCATGTGAAATCCCTTTTCCCCTTTCCATAAATAAATTCATTAACTTGGCAACTTGGATTCATTAAACATATAGTGAAATATGTTAAGCCTTTATTCCTTGTAACTTTGATAATAATGTCTTGCACATAACCAAAATATAAACCTTTGTCTCTGAGAATCAAAAATGTTAAGTAGGATAAACAATGACATAACATAATGAACAAAATGTATATACTAAGTACTAATTTCTATGTACATGGTTTAGACTCCCTCAGCCATGGAGGCTATCAGGTTGTAATGAAGACAATGCTCATTAGATAGAAGCAAGTTTATCCTTATGTAGGATCTGAAGTTTCTCCTATATCTCTTGATTTTCTTCAAGAGAAAATGAATTAGAGGAGTTTGCATGCCAGTCAGGCACAGTCACATGGTACCTTTTGCAAAGTGGGCAGGTACCAAGTCATGTTGAATAAATATTTTAGTATCTCCATAAAGATTGTCTGCAATATGGATATACAGTGCTTAAATCAGTTGCACTGACAGTGGACCAAAAACCACCAGATGACGATGCAACTAACTCCTAAAATTTCTCACTGCATTTAAAAAAAATGCATGTCTCTTCAATCTTCTTCCAGACTCTGGGACCTTGCTTTCTTTTGAAAACAAACTTAATATCCAGCTGAAAGGAGGATTTTTGACCGCTGAGCAACAATCTAGTTATTTTTCTTCCTAGCCAAGGAAATATGTTTGTTGCTAATTGGAAGGGCTCAGCTGTGCAAATCAGTCCTGTCCTGTTGAAGGTCCTACAAATTCTTAAATGGATTTTGCTGTACAATCCTGTCAAGGCTGCAGTTTTCTATGCTGCTGTTGCAAATTTTGCCACCACACTTTTTTTTTATCACCACAACATCTCACTTCTTTGGCAGTAACCTTTTGGAACTATTCTCTTTGTGCCATTTTATTGACATCTACTGTATCAAGTCTCCCCAATGACTGGAGCCTGCTTCTCCAGACTGAACCTCAGAAATCTTTGTAAATTTTTTTTATTTATTTCAAAAGGATTATTTCTCAAGATTCTAAATAAGAAGATGAAAAAAAATAACTCTAGGTTGTTTGTATTTAATCTCTTTAGTGTTATGTTTTGTTCCCTATAGTATTTCCTTCATGTTATTGAGTTTTTTAGTTCTTTCTTGCATCTTGTTCATCCTGATATTTCAGTCAGGTATATCTGTCTAAATCTTACCTTTGGTAATTATGTCCACTGTGTTTCCATCCAGGTTCTCCTGGGCACCTTATTCAAAATTTCCTCAGTTGCCTGCTTGGATTCCCCATATGTAGCTGCTCTGAATTCTGCTCATCAAACTGACCTGGTCTCCATGTTACTCATCAGATTTCCACAGTACCGTATTCATGTTTCTGTCTTTATGATCCCTGCTGAATTTTACTGTTACTATCATCTTGCTTCCAGTGTATTTTCCCTTTATGTTCAATAAGGGCATCCGGTTAATTACCAAATACTAACTTTACTGTGCATCTTCCTCTGTACTGCCGCCATTTGGGTCCAAATCAACAACGTCCATCATGACAGCTTAGTTACAAGGGAATCAAACTCAGATCACAGCACGTTTATCAGTGTACTGGCTCTGACTAAGAGTTGTCTACCTGTCTTTATAGGTTTGGTGTATGATTAAAAAACAATATGTTGAAATATCAGAAAAAACTTCACTGTTAAGGCTGCACAGTGATGCAGTGGGTAGCACTGTTACCTTGCTGCAAAAAGGTTCTTTGTTTGATTCCTGGCCTGGGTTTTTTTCTGCATGGAGGTTGCATGTTCTCCCTGTGAATGCTTGGGTTTTCTCCAGGTACTCAAACTTCCTCCTTTAATCCAAAAATATGACTGTTAGGTTAATTGGTTCCTCTGAATTGTCATTAGATGTCAGTGGGTGTGTGTTGGTGTGTGCGTGTTTGTGTGTCTCTGTGTTACCCTGCGACAGACTGGCGACCTGTAAAAGTTGGACCTTGTCTCTCGCCCGTAGACTGCCTGAGTTTGGCACTGGCCCCAATATGAAGTAAGCAGGAGAAAATGGATGGATGGATGTTACTGTTAAATGTGAAACATTCTATCAGCTATTTTGATTTAGCAAGTAAATGAGATTTCTAAAATTGATTATCAAAACCTCCAAAGTACTATGTCTTAAGGATATTTCTTTGTTTATAAAGAAGATAAATATATATAATTGGCCACACACTGTTTTTTCCTATAATGTACTTAATGAGAACGAAAAAAGATAAAATACAAATAGTCAAAAAACTTTGCCATATACTTGTAGGGATTTTCTAAAGTAAATACTTTGCTCCTGAAATTGTCTCTTGTCAATCTTTTTGGGCCCTTGATGAGATTCTTCATCTTGTAAAAGGGCAACATCTTAGTTTAGAGTTCTTCAAATGACTTTAACAACTTAACTTCAATTAAACAAAATAAATAAAGTCATACTTTTGTATGGCTTTATAAAGAAAGAAAAACACAAAGGGATTTAAAGGACTTACTTTCTACTTTTAAGACATGTTATACAGGTAAGGGCTGTCCCCCACTTCAAGATTATTATCCTTTCCCTCCACTGACTCGCTTTGAATATTTTGGTGATCCTTTCAAAGAGATAGGCTGACTCAGAGCCATCCTCTGTTTTTTTTTTTACAGGCCTCAAAGAGGTTTTTAGATCTCAGCATGATGACACTACACATTTCAATAACAAAGTGAGCAGCAGACACTGAATATCAGACGCACAGACAGCCTTCTCCTGTCACTCTGAAAGGACGTAATAATCTTTGGCACCAAATCAGAAGTGCTTGATTGCAATTCATTGATTTTTAAGGTGTACTAATATGTGGAGCCACTCTTTGATTTCATCTTTTTGTTAAATTCACAGCATGAAATAGCAGGTTTCACAGTAGTAATACTCAAGGATATAATATCATTAGTTTTTACCAAAATATGTGAAGATGAAACCATAAAAGTGTGTGTACACATTTACCTGTTTAAAACAGCTTATGGAGTTAGAGATTTTTTATTTTTATTTTATTTTATTTTTTCTATTACCCTTACCCAGTACTGACTTCTTTAACTGGAGCTGAACTCAAGCTCAACACTAAGGCGATTGCAAGGTTATATAATGTAGCACAGCAGAAATATACAGGAGCAGGCAACTGCTGCCATGCTGGCTTAGACTGCCAGTAATGATAGTGTGGACCTGACAAGCCTGCATGGCCATTTAAAAGTGAGATGGGGAAAAAAGAAATAATCTCAGAAGTATTATCTGCACCTAATAGGAATAAGTCATGTTAGTCTTTTGAAAAATAAAATTAATATTAGAGGTTACCTTAAATTTGTTTGTTCTAGTTAATAAGGTTTCACCACAAAGTTTGTGATAACGTATGAAAGGCTACTGTTTTCTGCTGCTGTATGCTTGCTAAAATGTGGGTTTCTTTAACCTCTTTTTGTCCTTTCAACAACAAACAAGTTCAGCTTATTTGCCTTGGAGTTAAATGATTAGATCAACACAAGTCTCACTTAAGACAAATACTGCAGGTTTTTCAATTTTTTACAAACAAAAAAATTTTGGCATGCATATTTATTTAGCCTCTCGTATTTATACTTTTTAAACCAGGTTTAATTTAAGCTCCACAGTTTTTAGGCATTTTGCCTGTTTGTACATCTAGACGTTGAATTTCAACTTATCGTTTTTGTAAAATGTTTGTGCAAACATTACATTGGCAAAGATTGTTATTGATATAAAGGTCTAGCCCCATTTAAATATGATTTCATCTAAATCATTTATTGTAGACTTTGCAGTAAGTTTGGTGACTGTCCTGCTGTGACACTTATATCCCGTTTTTAGCCTTCTGCTACCCTTAATAGGTTTTCAAGAATGATAAGAGAATTTTCTGAGAGTATTCTCTGCCACAGCCATGATACAGTGCATTTCAAAAAGCTGTACATGAGAAAAAAAAAAAAAATACATTGCAGTACCATGGAGGCAACACTGATAGTGAAAGAGAATAAAAGTGAGGGATATATGATAAAATAATTGATTACATGTGTAGAAAAAAAATGACAAAATGATTTTGATAATGGAATGAAAATTATACTGAAAACTTAATCTTTTGGGAAGTGGGACTGGATGCAGGTCAGCACTTCCAAAAGGATGGAGCTTGAAAGGACATCAGACCTGCTGCCTAACTTGCTATAACGCCTTGAGACCCTTACATCCCACTTCAATTGGGACTCCCAAGGTAGCCAAATTGGGAGTCATGTTTCTATCTACAATATTCTTTGTATTTTACTAGAATGTTTGTCTATTCATCCTTCTAGAACTCTTGCACCTGAATCAGGCTGTCTTGCTCACATATAATTTTCTGCTCTGCCAAAAATTTTTTAGATTATGAATTATAAAACTAAGATGAGGAGTCTTTTAAAGTTGCAAAACTATTTGTTGTGGCTAAGCCAAAATTAAATAAGTTGGAGGTATGATAAGTGAATTAAACTTAAGTTTTCCTGGATGATTTATTTAGATGCTTTTATTATATATTACTGTTTATATATATCATATTATTACTATATAGTGTTTTTCTTAGTATATAGTGTTTTTTCCACATGATGCCATATATTTTATGAAATGCATCACTCATGTCAGCAGAAACTTGTGTGACCAGATCTAAATTGCAGAGAAAGAATCTGTATATGCTAAATGTTTTAATTGATGTATTTGTTTGAAAATGAATTTCCCCTAAATCAAACTGTACTGTTTGGAGTGAAACTGAATAAAATATACGTGATAAAAAAAAAAAAAAATCTAATGATTAAAAACATAACAAATTTGCAATTGAATTAAAATTTTATTGTAGTTAAAATTCAGTTGGACTGACGTCATTTTCAATTCTAGAATAATAAAGCTAAAAAGCTATAAAAAGCTATAAAGTTAAACATTTTTGTCTATGATTTCTTTATCTGACACTTTTAATGCATGTAATACGTTTAATACAAACCCGAGAGTTTTGCTGCCAGTTATTTGACATTGTCATGATTCTGTACTTGTTGGTTCTGTTTAATTTATTTATTTTTTTTGAGTTTTCAGTTTCATATTGATTTATGTCATTCTGTGTTTTCTAGCTAATTGTTTTCATTTCCATTTTGTGTCATGCTGATTGTACTTGAGTTCTTATGAATTTCTTCTTTACTCTCTGTTGCCCTCTAGTGTCAGTCTCCTTCCCCTAGCTCCCTTCTAGATTCTTCTGTCCACACCTGCTTCCAATCAGTTAATTACACCATTATTTGTTTTGTTTGGCATATATACTCCTTCTCTGCAGATACTCTTTGCAAGATTCTCTTCATTCATTCATTCATTCATTCCCTCCTTAAACCATTTGTTCCCCTTTGTTCTGTTTCCTGTGTTTGGTGAGTTGTTATTTCCGGAATTAAATTGTCTGTTCCCACATTTGTTATTAAATGTGCAAGAAACCACCTCAGCTTCTGCCTCTGCATTAGGGTTCTCTTCAAACCTCCACTCAACCTGACAGACATGATGCATAGTATCTGCCAAATTCCACTTCTTCAGGTCTAATGCAGCTGTATAGCCTCACCATATGCATGTTGTAAATCTGGGCTCAATTACTCTTGTCTTTCTTAAGGATCCAGATATGTGGCTGAAGAAAAATCTAAATGTTAGGACTGAAATTGAAATTAGTCAAACTGCATTTTTAATTAAATAAAATTAAGTTTTAAAGTAAATTAATTAAATTTCTTACAGTTAAAGGTATAGAGGATTATTTTTTATTTATTTTTATTTCCAGGTGGCTCATCTAAATAAGTGGTCCTCCAAATTATCAATCATTCTGGTGATATGTTTACGTAAGGCTATCCTATGTGCTCGTCAGGCATACATGTGTGGTGACATACGGACAGTCATTGAAGCTCACCGTGGTCCTTTGAAAATGGCCAAGGGTTGTAAGAAAAAAAGTGTCTACGAAGTGCATGAGAAGAAATGAAAGGCTTCAGAAGAGGCAGATATATGCTTTGACAGTGAACTCTTCCCGCAAAGCATTATGGGATTTGCTGTCACAGGAGTCCGTGGTTGCCATAGGCTGTCGCAACCCGACAGCGGCAACTAGTAACATAGATGGCATGGGCATAACGCAGTGGAGAAGGAGGTCGAGACCAGCGGGGAGCAAAAATAAGTGATCATCTGTCCAAATGGTCAGTTAACTGAGTTCACTATATAGTCCCCGCTCTATATAGTGATTGAGGGATTTAGGGGTTAGGGCGGACATTCGGACACAGTAAGCCTGAATGAGCTATGAGAACAGCAAGTTTTAAACAGTGTGTGTATGAGGAAAAATGGGCTCTTGCCTGCTCTCGCACACGTTTAATAGGCGTTCACTCTCGGGACCGGGTACAGGGTTGTTCCCGAAAATCCTCCAAAATAGCCTTAAAAGTCATGTTTAATTAAAAAAAGAAATGCATTAAAATTCAAATTTTGCATTTACTGGTTCACCTTGGAAAAATCCAATTACTGTTTCTCATATTTAAATTCAATTTCATATAGGACAAGTTTCTACCCATATATTGCCAAAAAAAAAAACCTCAGAATGAAGCTTCCTATTCATTTCTTCACAGTTCGAGTAAGGCATCTGTCCCTACATTAATTTGTAAACTATTTGTTGGGGTTTTATCTTTAATTTGTAGTAATGGCCTCTTAATTGTTCAAACACCTCTGCATCCATAAATTTGTGCCTTATTTCCAGAGGTATGATTTCATCACAAAATGTTGCAGTGTGTATAAGGTACCACTTTCAAATGCATGCACTGATGTTTTTCTATTTAACTAAATATAGTGAATAACCACTAATGGCAGTTCAAGGTATTACAAGCTGTTTTGCCTCACTGGCCAAGAATTTAGCAAGATAAAATAAGTTTGGTAATAATTTAAGTGACCAAATAACTGGAAAGAAAATCATATCTAAAGCTAGAAAGTAAGAAAAAACAGTAGTTTTTGTCTTTACATCGTTTTGCAAAGGGTTGTAACTAAATGTTGTAAAATATTTTGGCTGGAATCATCTTAAAAAGCTTGCAAGGACTCCTCCTCTTGAAGTTTCTTTGGTTGACTGAATAAAGTCTTAAATAATAAATGAAATTACTGGACATCTCATGAGTGTTATGAATAATGTAAAGTTTACAACGGTAGAAGAGAAACCAATAATATTTAAATTGATCATTTGCTTCTTTGTCATGGGTTTCAATGAATGAAATGTTTAACGTAACAGCTCTGCAAGTCCAGACACCATAATCACCTCATCTCAAAATAAATATGTCAGGCTTTATTCCTGTGAAATCCTTTTCCAATCCACCTCTGAAAAACTCTTGTCGTTCACTACAAAGTACCCAAGTGGAGAAAAAACTTAAGTGGAGAGATTTCTTTTGAAATAATATATTAGTTGAAATAAATCTTCAACATGTTAAAGTGCTGTGACAGATCCACGGGGGTACTAATAAATCATTGCTGAGGCTTAACCAGCTGCAAAGGAAGAGATCTGCGTAGAAAACTCTGGTGACTATCAGAATGAGCTTCCCAAAGTAGTCAAGTGGGACACATACATTTTGGATCCTCAGCAAGGATATCCATTTAAATTTCACGCTGTCTTTCTTCTCTGTTTTAAATTTTTTCTTAAAGGCTATGACTTTAACTTCTAAAAAGTAGTCTAGAGGACCGAAGGGAAGGGAAAAATCCCATTGAGTTAAAAGAAAACCATGAACTGAGTGGAATACTAAGAATCTTGTCATCTCTACCCCTCACACCTAATATAAGACCAAGGGAAGATCTTTCAAGTACATCTGTGGCGGCTGCAGTGGGAGAGAAGGCCAGAGATGGGATGTGGGAACAGCATGAGAGAGAGTTTAAAATAGATAGAAAAGCTGGGAAAGCAGACAGACACTTGTTTTTTTTTGTGCAGCAAGAGCAGCTTTCCGGAGAACTAAAATATATGTTTGACTCTGATTAGGTTATCTCTTGTTGGAGGCTGTGCTGTCAGTCTGACTTTTGTCTCCCATTAAGCTGTTATATTAGTGTCATAGTTCATTTCGCTACACAAAGGCAATGACTATAAGAAGAGTGTCTCACCTGAGGACCTACTGAAATCATGCTGTGTGGGCTCGGTTATAAAGACTCTGTGGATTAACCTCCTTCAGATAACTTTTGAGTTCTTCTTGTAATTCTTACCTATACAATGAGAACGATCTTAATAACTTGTTTTTTTTTTATCTTTTAAACTGTTGTGAGCTTCTCCATGTTCTCAGCTTACTTTCAGCATTTTCAATTTAATGATGAATTAGGCAAATCACACTGACATGCTTCTACTTTAACACTAACACACACAGGACTGTGCTGTTCTCTTTTGCAAAGAGCACTTCTTTGCAGGTAGGTAGATTTCTGAGTTTGATTCTGCAAATTATCTTCCCCTTTCAAACAACCACATTCACTAATGAGTGTCTTCCGGGCACAGCTGGAGTGAAATGTGGCAGACACAGAGAAAGGGTTCAATAGCACCAATCAGGGCACCAATAACAAATGGGTGAATAGTGGCAGATAAGCTCATGATTTGTAAACATCTCTGCAGGCAAAATTATTACTCTACAGTTCAGGCTAATGCTGTATAATAAGGAGTTTGTGTTATAATAACGAAATTGTACTCTATTATGAATTAACAACCATATTTTCCAGATGAATGTAATTATCTTTTCAATCTCAGACAGGTTTGTAATTTCTCTCTTTCATTCTGTTGAGAAGTCATTCATGACTTTTATAAGGATATCATACTTATTACAAGAGTGGCTGTTTACTGTTCATTTACAATGAAGACAAGACCACTGACGTGTGTAAAGCAAAATCAAAGCTTTGCAACATCTACATGCAATTCTTTTATTTTTCATAACAGCAACCACAAGCTCCTCTCAATAATTCACTGTTTAATACTTACTGGGTTGTGGTAAGGGTAGGGTACAGGCAAAAAGGGAAACAAAAGACAAGAGCTGAATATTTTTTTACTTTTCCCAAGTGAGAAACAGATTGCCTCACAAAAATGTATCCAGCAAAAGTAATAAGAGAGGAAATGTTTCTGCACTTTTTTTTTTAAATCACAGTCCTTTTTTTTTTAGCTCCTCTGCAAATGTAGCCATGGGCTATCCCCTCTAACTTTTGACACCTCACAATTAATGTATGCACTACTCAATAAAATTTAAGAAACACTTTATAATAAGAGTATAGCATCAAGTTAAGTAAACTTCTGGAATATTGATTTGGTCAGGCAAGTAGCAGAGGGGGTTGTTAATCAGTTTTTCAGTTGCTTTGGTATTAATAAAATTACCAACAGGTGCACTAGAGGGGCAACAATGAGATAACCATCAAAGCAGGAATATTTTTACAGGTGGAGGCCACTGGCATTTTTTCCCCTCCACATCTGTTCTGACTCTTTTTT
>NW_015150559.1:91099-92958 GCF_000732505.1 Cyprinodon variegatus
AATTAAGTTTTCAGATAGAAAAATAGAGCGGGAGCAAAACTGAGTATGATTGTGCTTTATTCATGTATTTATTACAAAGTATTAATCAAACCCATCAATGTCATCATCCTCTGTTTCTGAATTAAACAGCTGCGCTAAATCAGACATGCCAGTTTCCCCTTCTTTGCTGTCAGAGTCACTTTCCCTGCCGTGCCGGTTCACACCGATGTCAAGCGGTTGAATAACAGCAAACACAGCATTTATTTGTTTCACCATGTTTTTAACATCAGCTGTGAGATGGGCACGCACGGAGTCACAGATTAACAGCAATGGTGATGAGTGGAAAAAAACCACCTGGTCTCCTTACATTCACCTCCCTCAGCCACTCTTTTATCATCTCCTCAATGAGGTGGTCTCAAAAATCGCAGTTACAACACACATAGGGCGCACCGCACCAAAGGGCGCACCGCACCGCACAAAAAAAAGACATTTATGTGCACCTTATAGTCGTGAAAATACGGTAATTTGGACAAGTTCGGGGGGCCTGATTAAAAAGCCTAACGGGCCGTATACGGCCCGGGGGCCGTAGTTTGCCCATGACTGGGCTAGGGTCACTGTCACTACTGTTAGCATGAGGTGCTACCTGGACCCTACAGAGGTTGCACAGGCAGTCCAACTCCTCCAGGATGGTACATAAATACATGCCATTGCTAGAAGGTTTGCTGTGTCTCCAGCACAATCTCAAGAGCATGGGGCAGATTCCAGGAGACAGGCAGGTTCTCCAGGAGAGCTGGACAGGGCCGTAGAAGGTCTACAACCCATCAGCAGGACCGGTATCTGCTCCTTTGTGCAACGAGGAGCAGGAGGAGCCCTACAGAATGACCTCCAGCAGGCCACTGGTGTGAATGTCTCTGACCAAACAATCAGAAACAGACTTCACGAGGGTGGCCTGAGTGCCCGACGTCCTCTAGTGGGCCCTGTACTCACTGCCCAGCACCGTGAAGCTCGATTGGCATTTGCCACAGAACACCAGAATTGGCAAGTCCGCCATTGGCACCCTGTGCTTTGCACAGATGAGAGCAGGTTCACCCCAAACACATGTGACAGACGAGAAAGGGTCTGGAGAAGCCGTGGAGAACGTTATGCTGCCTGTAACATCGTTTAGCATGACTGGTTTGGTGGTGGGTCAGTGATGGTCTGGGGAGGCATATCCATGAAGGGACGCACAGACCTATACAGGCTAGACAATGGCATCCTGACTGCCATTAGGTATCAGGATAAAATCCTTGCACCCATTGTGAGACCCTATGCTGGTGCAGTGGGTCCTGGGTTCCTCCTGTTGAACGACAACGCCCGGCCTCATGTGGCGAGAGTATGCAGGTAGTTCCTGGAGGATGAAGGAATTGATATCATTGATATGCCCCCCCACGGTTGCCTGACCTAAATCCAATAGAACACCTCTGGGACATTATGTTTCGATCCATCTGACACCGCCAGGTTGTACCCCAGACTGTCCAGGAGCTCACTGATGCCCTGGTCCAGATCTGGGAGGAGATACCCCAGGACGCCATCCGTCGTCTCATCAGGAGCATGCCCCGATGTTGTCAGGCATGCATACACGCACCTGGGGGCCATTCAAATTACTGAATACCATTTTGAGTTGCTGCAATGAAATTTCAGCAAACTAGACTAGCCTGCGGCATAATTTTTTCCCTGTAATTTTTGGGGTGTCTTTGAATTCAGCCCTCTGTAGGTTGATAATTTTCATTTACATCAAATGATGTGGTATCCTTTTGTTCCTAACACATCACCCAGTCCATATCAGTATAAATAAGCATTATGATTTTTTTCCCCATTGAGATCTGATGTGTTTACAAAGC
>NW_015150559.1:93717-117960 GCF_000732505.1 Cyprinodon variegatus
ACTTTTACTTGAGTAAAGAAGTGTAATCAGTACTTCCACTTTTACAAGGAAAGTGTGTGTGGCAAGTATCTGTACTTTTACTCAAGTACGGAAAGTAAGTACTTTTGCCATCTCTGCTATTCGTAACACTCCCCTAAGATCTTCTGTGAAACTTTTTTAAAGTTCCAACAATTTTTTGGTAAGATACAAAACCTTAAAAAAATAAAAGATTAAAGACACAAGATCTTTAATTGCTCAGCCTTTACACAAACCTTTCACCTTTATTTCAATTCCCGCCATCTTTCAACCAAAACGGACCCATGTGGTTTAAGAGTTTTTCCTGTCCAGATTATGTTATTCTAATTTGCCTTTTAAATAACATTTTAAAATCTGTTGGGTCACACACTTTATGGATTTTTAGCAGTAGTCTGAGCTCAGGTTTTGTTCCAGGCTGTTTTAAACATGCAGTTGTGCAACCGTAGCTGAATAAACCCAATCTTTATTCTTCTCTTCTTTGAAATCTTAAGCCCATGTCAAAGCATTCTTTTCCATCAAAGAGTTTGGAAAGGATATAATTTATTCAGTAGCAGTCTTTTTTTAGATACTCACAGCATCCCTGAAAACGTTTTATGTAGTTTTAAAACCCTTCACAGCACTGAAACGGCATTAAAATAGGTCTTTAATGAAATATTATTAGCTACAGATTTAGAAGACTCAGTTTTCTCCTCTGTTCTGACAGTTGCCTCTGATACAGTTGACTGCAGCATTTTGATCTATATCTTCTCAAAGGCTTTGCACAAGACAAGTTCAGTTCTTGTCAAATAGGAGTTTCTCTGTAAGTGCAGGATAAACTGCTTCCCCCGCAGCTCTCATGACATGTGGAGTTCCTCCAGGATCCATTTTTGGACCCATCTTATTTTCCATCTATATGTGCCCTTTACGTTCCATTTTTTAGGAAATGCAATATTTAATTTCACTCCAAGGCAGATTATACTAAGATTGGTTTCCAGTTGAAGCAAAAAGCTTGTCTGACTTCAAATGTTTTAAAGTTCCATTAAAGTAAAACGTAAGTTTTTGGTCCCAGTAAAGAGTAGCCCATCACATTTTGATCTCTGTAGCCTCGAACAGTTTTTAAAATCTCTTCTAAAAAATCTTGGAAATAATTCTTGATTCCTGTCTTAATCTGGAGAAAAAAATTAGTTATAATTAATGTAAAAAGATCCTTTTTAAAATTTTATCCAATGGAAAATAATTGTTAACTTTCAATAATTTTGAATGGGTGATTCATGTTCCCAACTTGAATATTGAAATTCTTTGTATTGTTGTTGGAACCCAAGCCATCCTCTCACAACTGCACTGAAAAAGATTTGGAGTATTATTTACTTAGAGAAAATTAGCTTTTTCCATTCTCTAGATATGTTAGATCTAATGTCCATTTGTGTTTAGTTATCCCAAGGTCCTGGTTAATCCTCAGAGGTGATCGGGACTTTTCAGTTGCAGCTGCAGCTCCTAAACTGTGGAACCAGCTCCCACTTCATATTAAAAAAGCTCAATGGCCATAAATCTAGGGCTGGACATTTGTTGGAACCAGTTACAAGACCTTTGGAAATAATGCACCAAAAGATGTTGTTAGCCTTTTGAACTCTTGTTAGTTTAGCTGCAGTTTTGCTAGTTCCTACTTTTGCTCAGGGAGAGGTTTCCTATATCTTTGAAATATTCTGTGGGTGTTGGCATTTTTTTATAAGGTGCATTTTGCAGTCACATGTTTTAACAATATGTAAAAAGGTTTATTGTTTTGCCTTTTTGTGTGGATGGGTCTGGCCAACTCTTTTTCATAATAATTCATATAGGATATTCTTTGGGATTGGGATTTTGTAACTGTAAATTGATATAGTGATGCCTTAAATGTACATTTGGAAGGGGTGGTTGTGTATTGCCTTTCTGCATATTTGAAAAGTGATTGTATGTAGTTTTTATGTGTTGTACTTTGATTTCTTAGTTTTTTGCCTTTTATTATTATGTGCTATGGGCTGTTCTGAACGTCTTTGTGTTTTCTTTTAACTCTTGGTCTTTTTTAATCTCTTCTTTAAACACATTTGTACACACTGGTATTTAATAGAGCATGGAAGTTTTTCTTCCCCCCTCTATTTTGTACAGTTTTTGTGTTCTGTGTTTAAATTATCATTTTTTGTGTGTGCAGTTTGATGACTGATTGCAGTTAAATGTGCCATACACTATGAGTGAAATCAATTGATTTGATCATATTTTCCTACAAGCTACAGTATACAGTGGACACATTGTAAAATATAAGAGGTTGATAAAAAAAAGAATACTGTGTTCTAGAAAGCTAACACTGCACAACATCTTTAACACACTACAATGTGGTAGAAGTATCATGCTGTGCGAAGGAGAATCTGCATCAAGGACAGAGGAGCGGATTACTGTTAAAGCCAAGATGAATACATTAAAGACTGATGTGTATTTTCACTGTAAAACAGGGCAGGAATTGTATAGACATAGCCAGAGATATAACATTTTAAATCACATGTACATTAATTTGTTGGGATAATCCAGTCAAAGTTTATACCTAAATACAATTGAAAGCTGCAGTGGTAAAACTCTAAAATTGCTGTTAACAGTTGCTTTTAATCCCATCAGACCTACTGTAGCATGACCTATTTTGCCAAAAGGGAACTGCAAAAATGCAGGTTCCTTGACATGTTAATTCACTAGCTACTTATTCCTCACTTTAGGATTTTGTATTACAAGAAAACTAAGTAAATTCATAATTTTATTTCTGATGCAATACATGTATGATAATATGTGTTGGGCTGTGATAAATAGAAAAAAAACCCAGAATAGACTACAGGTTGCAGCAAATTATGAATAAGTTGGGTATAAATATTTTACAAGGGGGTTTATTTTAATTAAAACATATTTGATTCTGATAGAGTAGATGCATATTAAAGGAAAAAAAAAATACTAAAAAGTTTTCACTGAATTTTTTACATGCTGGTGTGGTACTTACAGAGAAGCCTTGACCTTGCTTGGATCCCGTACTTCACACAGTCTGCACTATTTTATAATAAGCCTTTACTCAATGTTAAAGAGGCTGCTGTGATGCCTTTGGTGGTATTCAGAGTTACCTTATGATTTGGATAACTCACATAAACCTTTGCTTTTGGTGGCTGTCAGATTCTGCAACTCCGGCATGAGATAAATCCGATCCTTTTTTGCAACTATATACATAGCTCATATTTAAATGTTTATTTTTTTTTCCATTTTTTTTTTTTTATATTATCCAATATAGGGTACTTTTTCACACAGTAAAGCTAAAATACACAATGTTACAGATAGTCAATGTTTTCATTATGTTAGTTCTCATTCTGAGGGTGGTCGTCCTTATTTTTACCCAAACATTATTAATCTATAATGTTACCCCAGGCAATGTGTTTGGAAGTGCAAGCCTTACGTTACCTCTTGTGCTGGAGACACTTATTGCTATTCCCCACATCTCTCTGCTTGACATGGATGGATTTTCAACTTGTCTTGGGTTTAACCCTTCTCTAAATTGGTTTGGGGGATTAAAAAAAAAACATCCAGGGTCACAAAGGGATAGACACACCCTTCAGTCAGCTCAAAATGGCAGATTGTGATGGCCTGATACAAGCACAAGCCTTAATTAAGCAATAAATTAACATACATCTGTTGCATCTGCAGAACACTTCCCCTGGTCTCATGGTATTTCTTTTCAGTAACACCGCAGTTATTATAGAATCTATGTATGTCTATTGCTGCAGCAAATGATCTAATTACGATGAGTATATAAGTACATTTGATTATGTGCTGCAGGCTCTGTCCAGTTCTTTTATTAGACCAAACATACAGGCTAATTAAGTGATTTTGCTGTGGCACTTTTTTTTCCCCACAGTACATATAGGATTGCAATTCCATTTGTAAGCTAAAATTAGAAACACAATTCCTACACAGACAAAACCCGGGTTATTTCTATGACACTAATGATTGGCTTATACAATTTTACATATGTTGAGCAAATTCTAATCGCTGGGTCAAAAATGGTGCCCTGTTTTGTTAATAAAATAGAAATGGTTCTTCTCAGAATGAGACATTTTAGCTAAAGGTGAAAGTGATGGTATTCCAAAGCATGACAAGGGAAATGGAAAGGTGAAATCATACTAACTGTAATCTTTATTCATATCAGAGGGTTGTGTTGACGACTGGACATCACACATGGGAACATATTAATTCCAAGTTAACAATAGCCTTCTATTTTCAAAGTAGCAACAGCAAGATAGTGCTGCTTTTGTTTTGCAGTTTACAATGATAAACTGAATTATCTTCTGAAAGTTAATTCAGTTACATTCTGTCATTTTGTCTTTAGAAGTCTCATTGGAGATTAAGAGGTTGTTGTTGTTCTTGTTAATCTGATTTTTACTAATGCCTGATTACATTTAAAGTAAAAACACTCTATATTAACCAAAACAGTTACTTGTGTTCACATTAAGGTAATGGGTTATTCTTTTTATCTCAGTCTTTGGTGGTCTTGGCTTTAGACATTAGTCACTTTCACCTTTCTAAGGATTGGAAGCCTTACCCAGTATCCTGGTTCAAAAGTACAAGTGAGGTCTGCTGTTATATCATTGGTCAATAACTTTTTCTGTAACACATTTAATAGTCATTCAAAAACTGCTTTATATATCTATACTATACATTCCCCTATCAGACACTGAAAATGTATTTTAGGATCCCAAACATTTATGTGTGATTAAAATGGAAAGAAAGATGTATTTTTAACTGTGGATATACTTTTTCACAGCACTCTAAATGATTTTGGTGAGAGATTGAACTGAGAGAAAGGACTCGTCAGATAGATCATCAAGACTGCAAAGACATCAGGCAAGAGTTGCGGATTGGATTGCAGATGGTAAAACTGTCTTGTTTAATGGTCATTAAACTGGTATTTTATGCCATTGGATTTTAAAGACCAAATCTTAATATCCTTTTCTGTCCTGCTGTCCTTTCTCTCCCTCTTGCTCATAGCTACTAACATACATGACTCAGGTTTGACTCAGTTTAGAAAGAGAAGTTTCTAATGGAAGTGAATCCTTTAAAGTTGGTGTAAAAACGTTTTCCATCTGGGACCCTCTCATTTAAAGTGGCCTAGTTATATACTATGGCTTTACAAATGAACCCTTTATCTCAGTCTCTCTGTTTATGCACATGTGAGACTGTGGAATGGTGATGGCTACAGATCTGCATAAAGGAACTGAGCATAAAATGTGGATGACTGCAAAGCATGCATGCTGAGAGGTGGACGGGTTGGAATGAGTTGCATAATAAAGGCTAAAAATCTTGAACCTTTTCTGGAATCTATAAAAAAATATTCTCGCTGTCATTTGGCATACACCCTTCTTATTTATGCATTAAGCTCTCCTCCACAAAGCATAAATCATGATGCACTATGCATTTAAATATCTGTCTGTATGCAGATTATTAATAATAGAGAACCTACTTTGATTTCAACATACCTTCTGCATATGGTAATGGTTCAAATGACAGACTAAGATTCAGCATAAAACCTCTTCACAAAGTGGAATATATCAATCAGAGATGTAGAGTTATTTCAATTATGCTTTTGATTGTAATGCCATATTAAAAACATTTTTTCATTTGAATAGTTTTAATACAAAAAAGTCAATGTTCCTAAATATTCAATTTCTTGTAGAGAAGGCCAACATAAAACATTCTTCTTGCAGGTTAATAGAAGATCTACGGTATTCTACATGAACATTGTCTCCATAGGCAAAAAGAGGGAGAGGAGCAACTTTGCATTAAGAAATCAAAAACTAAAAAGAAGAAATGAGGAACATGTTTGGACCTGTGTGAAGTTAGGCCACATTCCAAAATGAATAATTCATTGAAGAAATGTTTTCATGATGTTGCTTCATAGATGAGTGAAATTAAAGAATTTTTTATACTAGCCTTCCGGATATTTTAAATATTTTATGCTCATCTGCTGAAAAGCCAACCCATTAAGGCTCATTCTAATGTGTTAAAAAAATGTAAAAGAGATTAAAAGGCTACTCTTTATCTTATTTTTCATGTAATTTAACTGACAGCGTAATTTACATTTTCATATTTAATCAATTATTGACTTGCTTAACTAAGTTATTCGTATAACTTATTCGTATTTTTGTAATAAAATGCCATATTCAGTTTTATATATGTGTTTTATATATATATATACATACCGTATATATATATACATACATATATATACACACACACACACACTTTTTTTTGGTATTTGAGAGAAGTGCACTATCGAAAATAAGTAAAACTGTTAAGTCTAAGATAGAATCTAATATCTAATTGGGTAATCTGCACAGCAAGTCCATTTCAAGCCAGTCATATTTACTAAACCCCACATAACATACATTAGAACATTATGGATTTTGTTCAGGCTACATGGATGTCTACACCTGAAGTTCACCTGGGTACATATTGAGCTTCCTGTATATTATCATATGAGTTGATTAAATACAACCTGTATTGACAAAAAGGTTAAGCATTAAATGTAGTCCTTAGCTATGTCTGACATGTAAGATATGTTTAATTTGAAAAAGACAAGACATTGGGATGAAAGCAAACTCCACTTTATCCCATTAGCTGTCTGGGTTTAAATGTAATAGAGGGTTTAAATGTAATGGAGCTATTAGCCAAAGGTTGTTGCAATATGAAACCAACTACGCATTTTACTTGTTTCCTCCTAAGAACTGGAGACCATGTCTCCCATACACTAAAGTGCAAAGGATTTTTAAACTACTAGAAATTATAACTGAAATGTGTATGTCAATCTACATCTATGAAATTATGGATACATATGCATGTACTTATCAAACGTATTTATTTTTCACCAAAATTAAATGACATGTAGAAACCGTGATTTTATTCGTTTAATGAATTGAGGGACCTCCATTGTTGCATCTGTCAGGTTTTATCACCGTGCGGCACTGATGGAGCTGTCCAGCCGACCGGTGGTGCTGAAAGTTTCTGCTCTGTGCCAACGACAGACTTAACCAAACAATTAAAAGGTATTTCCGTTTGTATGACAACCACGAGAAATATCCTTTAATTGTAAGACTATGCCCATCGAGAAACTCCGATTTTCATCTCTTCTGAAACGCACACAGATGCGTATTGTGAAAGTATTGCCCAGATACGGATTTGCAAACCTGTGGTGCACAAAATCACAATGATTCCGCAAATGTCTGAATTTTGAGCAATCCTTTAAACGAGCAGCTGTAAACAAAATGATATGTTTGCTCTTTTGCCTAAATGGTATAGTAACTCCGAAAGCCTGTTCTCCGGCGTTTTGGATTTTGCCACGTCTGCCTGTCATCCATCAGGTTTCGCAGAGGAGGGATCGGAGCATGGAAGTCCATTTTTCCTGCCACCTCATCTGCGCTCCGCCGCTCCGCTTCGCTCTCTCGCGCCTCATCCGAATAGACAAACTTCTCTCAAAGTGAACTGTTTCCTTCACTTTTCAGCTCTTTATTGTCTGTTGTCGGCTTTCCTCTCTCCATTGAGAAATCTTTTTTTTCCCCGCTCACAGTCTGCCGTTGCCGGATTTCTGCGCTTCTCTCTCCGGCGAGTTCAAATCATTTCTCCTCGGCTCGTCGGGACGGCTGCAGAGTCGTGAAGTCTCTGCAATCACGTGATTGAGAAAGGGCTGAAGAGCGTTCTTTTTTTTTCTCTTCTCCCCTCTCGTTGGTGTGTACGTGAACCTCTCTCCGTGGGTAGTTTGAGGGGTGTCCCTCCTCCGTGTTTTTTTTTCTTCTTTTAGCTGCTTGCCATGCTTTAGACGCTGGAGCGCTGGGAGAGAGAAGCGGGAGTGAGAGAGAGGTGCGCCGGGTCTCTCTCTCGCCGGGTTGTACCTGTTTCCTCAGTCTTTTACCTCTGGTTCCCATCGGTTGCTCTTCGTCCTTTTTGAGCTCACCATATATTTCACTTAATTTTGTTGCTTTTGAAAGAGAGAGAGAACGAAAAAAATAGAAAGGAAGCTTTAAAAAAAACACTTATTTCTGGTTCTGAAAGGAAGAAGATCGTGGATTTGATATTTATTGCTTGTATTTTCTCCTTTGGGCGCTTCTTTTTGGACAGTGCAGGACAGTTGAACCAAGCTTGGATGAGCAGCCTCGCTGACATACCGAGATGGAGTTGCTGCTGATCTGCTTTTCCCTTTGGATATTGCACTGCAATCCAGCCAATGCGGACTCAATCATTCATATCGGTAAGCGTCCGATGAAACGGAATGCTGAGGCAGTTGTAAAAGGATTAAAAGCTCAGCCAAACACATCCGACTTTTATGAGTGGGTGGGAATAAATTGTTAACTCAGATTGTCTCCTGTCTTTAAGCCTATCAAACCAATAAAAAAGTTGCATCTAACGCATCTAACACCTAACCACGACTATTTTCGTACTGCTGCCTATTATGTTTTAGACGATCTTTTCGGGGGGCGCAGGTATATCTGGTATATCTGGTATCATCTCATTTGCTGTTGCTTGAGATCAAAGCCATAAGGCAATTCTGCGCTTTTAAAGTGCGTTACGTCTGCATTCAGAACGCGGAGGCGCACGTTTTAAATAAAGCTTTGAAATGATTGATGTCCATAAGGCAATATACTCAGGTGTTCCTTCCTCCTCTCCTGCTTTTTTTTCTGACTCGACTACATCGTGTGCAGTCGACAAGGTTCAACTTTCACTAAAACGTGACTGCAATGTCAAATAACAGAGAGAGAGAGAGGGAGGGTTAGAGGAGGGGGGCGTCAGGGGAGTTTTAGAGATGCAAAAGGGCATAGAGCGTCTTTGTACTCAAACTTCAAACCAGGGGTATGCAGAGATGGAAGCATCCTTTATCAGAGGTTGTTCAAACAGATTCTCTTCAAACAACCCATTAGGCTTTATTTTTGTCCAAACAAATAATTTGCATTAAGTATTTGCATTTCCCCCTTTTCCAGATCAGATCACAGCATCAGGCTTTGTAATCTCAGATAAAAATGTCAATGTCACTGTGATCAGATTTCTGTTACATTGCTGCTGCTCACAGTTTACTGCAACAGTCTGGCAAGCAGCAGGTGCTCAGTCACTGGCTTAATACAGCAGCAGGACTCTATCCAGATGATATTGGCTGATGCTTCACATAATGTTATAGGGTAGCCCACCAATATTTCCTGAATGCCCCTTTCCCCATGTGCCGATTTATGTGTGCTTTCAAATGCAGCTGATGCCATTTTGATAAACAGAAGAGGTGCAGAGGCAGTTAAGCAGTGTGTGCCTCTGGCATTGGAGGCCATAATGTTTATTTGGTCGTGCAGAATTGATCTAATGAATATTGGCTCCTGTAGATAATATTCTTAGTGTCTAAAACATTGCAGTCTTAAAGATGTAGAGGACATCAAGTCATAGTGTACTAGAGTTTTGCAGATTATGTGAACTCTATATCGTATACATATAACTGAATGTTATCAACAGGTTATTGAATAAACCACCATTATGTACCTCTTACCTGTAGATGGTTTCCACTAGGCGGCTAAAGGTCTGCTTTGGTATGTCTACATGAGCAGCCTAGATCCTTCATTATGGGACACCTTGACCAGGCTACAGCCCCATATATAAAAAAATATTTTGAAGTAGTAATCTGAGACATATATTTTAATCACAACCAGTGTGATCTTCAGTAGTTTAGGCCACAATAGTTCATTTGTTTTGTCCTCAGGCACATTCATACACTTAAGGGCTGAATCTGTTCTCATTTTTTTTTTTTCATTTCTCATTGTCTCATAATCATGAATACTCCACAATAGCTGATGAACATTCACTAACCAAGTTGTTTAGCAATTGTATTTTAGTACTGTATGTTCCAAATTCTCCCTATTCTTTACATTTTTCCTGCCTCTAACAGACCAAATTTGAGGAAGCAATGGTTACCTACCACCTGATATATTACCCAATGAAAGATGTAATGATAGAGATAAAATCAATGTTATTCCCTTTGCTTGTCAGTAGTCATAATGTCGTGAGAAGAGTAAATCTACCTATCATAAGGACCAATATTAAATCCCTTTTTAAAAATATTTTTATGTAACTTTTTTTTTTTTTTGGTCAACAGGTGCCATATTCGAGGAAAATGCTGTCAAAGATGATGAGATTTTCCAACTTGCCATCTCAGACCTGAGTCTGAACGATGACATTCTGCAGAGTGAGAAAATCACCCACTCTGTGAAACTTATCGAACCCAACAACCCCTTCCAGGCTGTGCAGGAAGGTATGAAACCATCCCAACCTCCCAGCAACATTGTTTCTTGGTGACTTATCTAATTGCTTTGGGAATCTCAGATCTTTGCTTGATTGGGTCTTACGCAAATTAAACATCACATCTGTTATTTTATTGTTAAAAAAAATCTATATTAGTCCTCAGCAGACAAATTAAAGTGTAACTGAAATAAGATGATGATCAGAGATTCTCTGGCTTTTAGATGGATGTTTGCATGCAGTGTTACCAGAGCAAGGTGTCTTCTGTTGTTGAAAAGCTAGGTGGAAGCATTGAGTTAGAGCACAACAGCGGAAAGATAACATGAGGTACAAAAAAACTAAGGTAAAACGTTTGAAGATGATCAAGTGTTGCTTCAGTGTTATGCTACTGAAAAAGACAGAGTAATGCTGGCTTGCTCTGCCTCTTTGAATAATGAGTGTCACTGACTTGTTCACAACCACAATCTCTCTGCTTTGGCTTTTTTATTTTTCAGATTTTTGCTGGACATATTTTATCTCCCTGATTTGGCCTCCACACACTGCTGAATGGTGCACACCCACACATATAACACAAAAAAATATCGTTTTTGTTTTTATCATGTTCTGCCAAGGTCATCTTTCTCAGACATTAAAACATGGTCCTGTTGACTGCAAAAAAGTAATTAAAAAATCTTCCACTAAAATGAATCATTAAGACTTTAATAGGTTCCCGGGGACCTTCAAAAGCTGTTTATGTCCCCTACACTTCCTTACAGAGTCTGTACTTTTGTCCCCTGATGCACAAAGGCCTTGATGACTCATTGCTATTCACACTACTCCTGACAGGCTCAAAAACTGATAATATGTCTTGGCTTTTGCTATGATTATCCTGCTGTCATTTAGCTCTGGTGTTAAGGGCTTTCAGAGATATCTGGTGTTCTTGTTCACATAGTCTGTCTAATGTGTGGCAGACTTCAACTTGATTTGTTTAAGGAGCATAGATAAATTTCAACCCTTTTCCTTTTTAATTGTGTTTTTGCATGTACCTGATTATAGTTACATTTGTGATCACATTATGCAAGGAATTTCAACCTGAACATCAATACATCATTACACAATGGCGATAAAGAGGGCAGCAGTGATAGTAAAACCTCCACTTCAAATATATGACTTCATCAAGTGAGGAGTTATGAAGCAGTTTTCTCAGTAAGGAGAAGAAAGTTTGAAGAAATGTTGTCTGGGAGCAGTAGTTTGGAGATCTAATAAACTAGAACCCTACGTATTGGTTTAAAAATCTCTGTTACAATCCCTCAATTTGACTGGATTTCAAATCAATCACAAAACATTGTTGCTCTGAGGCACAAAGGTGTTTGCTAGCACATTCCTTTCTACTGGAATAATCCTTACATTAATGAGTCATAGATTTACTCACTTTTCTAGATATCAGCCCATAATTTAGTCATGATAGTTTATGTGATAAGGTAATGTATTTGTCAAAATGTTTTGTAAAAAACAGTTTTTAAATCTGTATATAGCTCTTACATGGATGATACCCTCGGTGAGAAAAAATAAATCAGAAGTGCAGCTAATTATTGTAGGCAAACATGCAGAACTTTGTTTGAAGGTGGTGCTTGTTAATTTTGTTTTCAATAACACGGTCTGCACTCATCAACAGATGGCTTGGGCTAAGAGAAAACACACAAACAGTTAAAGAAACAAACAAAAAGAAAAAAGAAGAAAACCATGTAAAAATAGGAATTGTTCTAAAATAAGTTTGTGCTCAGAATCTGCATCAGCAGTCCCCTAATGGACCTGCTGCTGACTGTGCTTGGGCTGTGTTCAACAGTTGCTGTTCTAAGCATAATTTCCTACTTCTTCGTCTTTCGATAGTTCCTTTCCTCGATACCAAGATCCCTGCTGTTCTAAAATCCTAAAAAAAATTGTTCCAAAAAGGAGAACAGTCTTTACTGTTTTAGGATAAGTGCTTAACGCTGTTCTTTTTATGTGAGCAGCTAACAGTCGTTACTTTTTCCATTTACAGAAATAAAAATTTGATACCATTCCAGATAGTACAATTACAAATACTACATCGTCACATATATATAGAGTCACCTTCCTGTCTTTAAGAGATTTAGCTCCCTAGGCTAGATTGTCACACAATATAATTATTATCTGCTTTCAAATGTGAATTAAAGAAAAGCCAAATGATATAATTTTACACGCTCAAGTGTTATCCAGTTCTTTAATATTTATTAACCTAAGTATTTACAGCAGGCATCCCCAAACTCGGTCCTCGAGGGCAGCTGTCCTGCAGGTTTTAGAGGTTTCCTTGTTCCAGCACAGCTGATTTTAATTGAAAGCTGATTAACAGGCTTCAGCTCTACTGCAATCATGATAATCAGCTGTGCTAAAGCAGGGAAACCTCTAAAACCTGCAGGACAGCGACCCTCGAGGACCGAGTTTGGGGATGCCTGTTCAAACATACTGTGGAAATGACCTTGGTATGTATGCCTTAACCTATCCAAATAGTGAACAAACGACCACTAAATTTAGTGGACTGTTATGTTTTTTCTTTTAAATGATTAACTTGTCAGAGTGTGAACAAGGGCGGTTTACACATATTGAAGAATATTTATAACTCATTTTAATTAACAAAGCTCTCTCTTGATTTCTCTTAACATTTCAGCCAGTGTGTAAAATTTTCATATGTTCATGAGAAAGCTTTTTTTTATGTTTATCTCCTCTGTTTGTAAAATGACTCTGTATTTCTATCTGATTGAACTTCCTTTTGTCAGCCTTGATTGTATATCATTTAACATCCTTAATTACTGTTTACAGTTATGCCCCGAAAAATCAAATATTCACAGAAGCAAGTGATTTGAAGGGAAGGAGTGGATTTGTCTATGTGTGAGGGGGTGTGAGGGTGGGCATCACTTTCAAGAGAGAGTGAGGAATAATGTGCACTCGATGATGTGAGGATCGATGAGTGGCCTCAAATTCTTTCACCAGAGGCAAGACGGGCTTGAGAGTGTTGAGTGACATGGGGGATAAGTTAACCTTTTGGCTGTGCTCTTTTGTTCACTGCCATCCCACTGTGAGCTGCAGTTAGGACCTTGTAGACCGAAGAAGGGAGGAAGTAGGAGAAGATGGACATAAGCATGCTGGGAATGGGTACAAGAGTGAGGAGAATTAGGATGAGATGGCAGAAGTAGAAGATGCAGAATAGAAAATGAAAGTGAGGAAATTAGATTAAGGCTGGGAGGAGTAAAGAGAGGAATATTAGAGACGAATTAGGAATGGTTCATGGTTTCATGGTTACAGTCTTCCATTCCGTTTCCCCTTTTTAATCTGTTTTTGTCAACATTCCATTAGTATCATTCATCAGCAATAGATTATCCATTTACCCCTTTTAAAATGTCAGCTATTCTCATGGAATTGAAAATACTGTGATGTAAAATAGGATGAAGCAGTCTGGTATCAGGCTAAACAATGTGACAGTGAGGACACTGACAGTAATACCTTAGAGTGACTTTTATGTTCAGTAAATGTAGAAACATTAATAATTTGAAATGACACCACTATGAAAATATCTCTCTCTCTCTCTTTATTATGTTAAAAAAATGACCATGTTGCTTAGGTCCAAAAAGGAAAAGAATGTGATTTTCACAGCAGCATGAGCACTTTAATTACATGTTGAAGACCTGAATAATTTATAACCGCATATGGTTGCATACATGCTTAGATTATGAAACAATATCCAAAGCTTTGAACATCCTACAGAGCACTTCTAACCATCATCTCTGATATATGTCCAACTAAACAGAGCTCATAGACAAAAAGGGCATTGCAGGAGCTGCAGAGATCCTGCAACTCAGGATTTGTCGGATATTTATTCGTTGGATAGTTATTAGGTTAGTTATTAAAAGTGCACCCTATACTTCTTTATTTTATCTAGCAGGTAAGTTAACAGAGTCAGCACCTTAAAGACTTGTAGTTATATCAAAAATTGGTTCTTCAAACTTTATTTAATCTTACCATTAAGCACTTTTTTGTTGGTCTGTCACATAAAATTCTCCTGAAATAATGTTTGTGTGGTTGCAGAATGACAATATGGTGAAACCATTGAATACTTTTAAACAACACTTCATCTGTAGAAGTATGTGGGTAAAATAAAAGGTACCTTTTTCAAAAGTAAAACCAAAAATTTCTTAACACGGGCTAAACTACAGACAAAAAGTGGTATAAACATAAAATGGATGTTGATGGTGGGCCTCAAACTAATTATTCATAAAATAAACAATCTTAATAATGAAATCACAGACTCACTAAATGATAATCTGTCAAAACAAGAAACGTGTTTCACAGTTTTGTTTTTTAAATAACAGACAACAAAATCCTAGCAACTCAAAGATGCATTCAACACAATGTTCATTCACAGCTTAAAGGATCAAAACAAGTCTCCAGAACTACAGCCTTTTAGCAGGGGTCAATTTCAATACACAGCTTTTCTGAAAATTCTACATTTTCTAAACCTGAAATCAGGGAAACTCTGAGTTTTCCGTTTCACAAAGAGAGTTTCCTCAACCTCTGTTTCAGTTGCCATAGTAACATTCTCCCCAGAGCTAACCTGGTCGGGGAGCAGGTTTTCTTCAGTAAACTCGGAGTGTCCTCTCTCTCTGCTCTCCTTACAGCCAATCAGCCAGTTATATTTCCTGATCTAGTCAGATTTTTGTCATAGTTTGTTTTCATAAAAAACAAAAAACAAATAAACATTTATTCCTTGTCAAAATGGCCATTTCAATCAAAATGATACTCGTCATCATTTGTATTATTTTGACCGTAGAGAAATATATTTCAGATATCATAAATGCATGTTCAGTCAAGGTGGTAAATGTTAAAATGGCCACTTAAACTTTGTAAACATTCCCAGGTATAAAAAACTTAATTTTTAATAGCACTATATTTTTGTTTTTCTGAAATTCAGTTTCGGCTGCAAAAATGTAATTTAGAACCTCTATTATTACAGCTCCAACAAGGAATGTGATTTTGACCAGAAATAATCTTATATTAGTGATCTACAAATGTAACAACAGAAAGGAGAGTGCTTTTAATGTTTAATGTTAAAATGGCCTGCCATAGTCCACTTCATATAAACCTATCTGTCTTTTAAACATATTCTCCATTTTGTTTTATTTGTTCATTAAAATCTTTAGTTCCAGTGGGGTGAAGTACTGTAGGATTTTCCTGTTGCCTGTCGTCATGGTAACTCGTCAAATTGGTGCTCCACTGATAATGGCTTTTCATACTTGTAACGCCTGTGTTTTACTCTGAGTGGACCTACTTTGAGTTGACTTAAGTAATTAATAGCAGCGGATGTGAAACCGAAAACTCAGAGTTCCCGACCTTAGGGGTTGACCAATTTAGAGTTGAGGATTTGAATGAAGTTTGTTAAACCTGTTTATTGAAACACACCCCTGGACTGAATATAAAGTCAATCTGTGACTAAATTGGGGTGCAGTGGGTGTCTCTTTTCAGTGTTACTCTTGTATTAGATGCACATTCTGCAATTAATTGATATGGTCAAGTTACCCATTCTCTATATGGGTAAACCTGCTCTATTAATAATAAAGACATTAGGGGAATAAAAGCAAAAACAATGAATTATTATAGCCTGTCAAGTTAGACTCAAATGTTAAAATGTGATTTAGCATTTCAATTATCGTAGGTAGGGTGTTCACTATTTCCACCTTTTACTATGATAGCTATAAAAACTACTGCAAGTAAAATATGTTTTTAATCAGTAACTTTTGTCCTTGTGACAAGGTTTTTATATTTTACTATTTGTCACCTGACATGGACTTGCCATCAGTGTCAGAGTTGGGCTGGATGCCGATTGCTTTTGAATATCCACAGAATCCACCTTGAATATAACGCTTAAATTATTTGCTAGGTTGGACCCATTCAACATGGACGTGCTTAAGGTCACATCCACCAAACAGCGCGGGGACTTCTGACCTGAAGTACATTCAGACAATTAGACTACAGGCTTATAGATTCATCAGCGCTGAGCTACTGAGGTGTCAGCCTCCACATCAGACAATGTTTTAGTCCTTAAGGGTCAAATAAAAAACCTATTGTAAAGATATTTTTCAGTAAAAACCTACATAATGTCTCTTGAATGTCCCATAGTGAGCAAATTTAGGTGTTTTTAGCAACAAGGGATACGTTTACAATGGAATCAAAAGTACTGTACAGTTATCAAAAACAACATAACTACATCAAAAAAATAAATAAATAAATAAATACACTCACTAAGGTTACTTTAAAATTGCATGAGTTGTGTAAATTTTTATTCATCTTGATGGGACAGAATAGTACTGAGGTGTTGAGGAAAATGTGCTCGGAGTCATTGTAGTGTCATCCTTGCCCTTACGCAGCATCCTCTGTCCTTGAGATAGCGGAACATGTATTAATGACTATATCACAGAGACACCATTCACATAAAAACACTGACATATTCAGTCCGCCCACAATCTTATCTCTTTGAGTTGACAGCTCAAGGCTAGCTAAATAAACCGTCTGACCACACATGCTAGCATACATGATCCTATTTTTTCTTCAACAAGGTTTATTTTAATTTCAGTATCCAAATGTGCAATTCTCGATAAGTACTGTAGTTACGTGATCCTATTTATAGAACATTGATTTTAGTTGCAAATAACAAAGATTCCAGTTTTAGCATCACCAGTAAAGACTCTGAGGAAGGTGGTTGTTATTATTATTGATGCTGAAATAGGATTTGCTCATCGACTATAAATGCTGGCATGAGGAAAGAGAGGAAATCACTAAACGTGAAACAGTCGTGGAAATGATAACATGGGCAGAACACTTTGCTTTTAGATAATATGGAATGATATGAGTTTCTGTGAGAGCTGAGTTTAAGTGCAATAATGTTTGTAGAATATATTTAAAAGGAGACGTGAAAGATAACCCATATTGTTGTATATTTTTGCAGACAATATACTGTACCTGTAAAATCTTTTTGTTAAAAATGTAAAAAGAGGTAAGAAACTTAGAAAAAATTGTTAAATGAAAGGAGAGTCTTTTTTTCTGTCTAAAAACAAAGTACATCTTCAGTTCACCTGTTGATTTGTGTTAGTTAACCTCATTAGTAAACTATGACAGTGTCACAAACAAGGCAGTAGAAAATGATATACACTGTTGAAGCTAACACTAAAATGATCATCAAATCCAAATCCTCTGCTAAACTAGAGCTGTTCCACTGACTTTTTTGAAGGAATGTAGACTGCTTATAGTCATCCCTGCTCTAAATATAAAAAAGAAGGAAAAAACTTTTGATCAAATTTAAACTGAATAATGTTGTGCTTAAAACACAGTTCAAGGATGTTAAAACATTGATCATGTTTGTGAAAATATAACATCTTTAATTTTCTATTCTTTTTGGCCTTAGAAACACTATTGTTTGGGACACAGAGAAAAAGACTTATTGTCTTGACAAATCAAAATTGGACTGAAAAATTTTATTCTGACTACTGATTATTTAAAACAAAGTTTGTGGCGTGTGTGTCCAGAATCCTTATTTTAAAAAACAAAACAAATATTGCTTATGAGCCAAATGTATTACATGCACTTCCTTCAAACTGAACTACTTTTACCATGAGATCTACTGTATATCAAGTATCTATAATAGTAAAAATCCTTACATGCTAGAGCAAAACGTATAGGCACCCTCCTGCTTTTTCACTGACGAAAAACATACTCCAGTTAGACAATTATGTTATCAGCTAGTGATGATAGAAATTGCACCAGAGGGTGGGAGCATGTTGAAACCAATCAAATTGCTTACACAGGGACTTTAAGTGTCTGAGCAAATTGCCCTCCAGCTTCTGAGAGCAACCTTTGTGGCTGGGAATTTTAAAACTATTTTGTTCTCATTATTTTCTGAAACTCCTGCTGGTTTCCTAAAACAAAACAATAAAACGGATAGCAAAGCATTTTCTGCTGGCCCCATTTGAGTATTTCCTGTACCTACCGCATACAGTGAGTTGTTGAATGATCCATCCACACAGTCTTCGTTTGAAGACAAACCACCAGTGACGGGCAATTTCATCTGACCCCTGCCAAGGTAATGTCAAGGAGGATTTAATTTTTCTGCTCTTTAGACCCTTGAAAGCCAATAGTCTTTGAGGAGCTTGGAGTGCAGTTCTCCTTTTTCTTTTTCTCCTACTCTCCTTCTGAACCAATTTGTAATTGAATGAAATGCTGAAATAATGGTTCCTTTGAAGGTTTTGGGTATGCATAATATAATCTCCTCCATCTGATCTTCTGTTTAGGACAACTCATTACTCGCTGAGCTCCATATCTGATATAATGCTGCCCTTTCACTAATGTCTTGGTGAAAAGAATAATGTGTTGTAAATCTCATTAATGGATTTGTTTGCCTTTTTATGTCTTTCTACTAGCTCTACACACTGGGAGGATGATCAGGTCATTTACCAGGCCCAGTTAATTACCCAACTGTAGTTTTAATACATCATAAGCTCTTCATTGAACTGTATAAAGGCTACATGGTGCCTTAATCTGCTTAGTAATGTTGCAGCAGAAGTATTCCTTTCATTTAATCCTTTCACAGTGCAGGGTGTTTGTACAGAGTGATTTAGAGCTATACTTTAGTAAAAAAAAAAAAAAATTAAAAAACTACTAAAATATAGAAGTCGTGTAGATTATGGTACAAAAACTGATTCGAAATATAGTTTTACTTTGTTCAGAGTCTTAAAAAAACTATTCCCAGCCCTTTAGAATGTTTACACTTTATAACCATACAACCACACTGCAGGCAAAGTGTTTTATTGGGATTCTTTTTTGTACCTAAAAAGTAGCAGACAGGTTGGGGGTACAATTAAGAAAAAGTTGAAGCACTGTTAAATTATAAAATTATATTATAAGCTATAAGCTTTAGACATCCCACAGAGCTCCTAAGCTGACAGGCCCAACCAGGAGAGCATCATCATCAAAAGACCTTTATAACATAGGGGGATCTACCAATAAGGCAACTATTTGTCATACACTTCATTAAAAATTCTGCAATATAAAGAGGAAAGCAACTGTTGGGAGAAAGCTGTAGGAAGTATTTTTCAAAGTTTGCCACAAGCCATGTGGAAACATCTGAAAGAAAACACACTCTGGTCTTATGATAAATGTCATCCTTGGAGGGAAGGTGACATTGGACAAAATTGTGACACAGTAAAATGTGGTTGTGACAGCATTACGGTGTGCAATTTTTCTTAATTAGCAGGGACAGAGAGGCTAGTTTAACCTAAAAGGAATATGGAAGAAATTCTGTTAAGAAAAGCAGCTAGAGTCTGCAAAACTCTTTGGCGAGCAGCAGGGGTCCACTTTCCACCCGTGACAAAAGCCTTAAACATATAACCAGAGCAGCAGAAGAGTGGTTTAGATAAGGGGCTCCAAGTGCTGCATTAGCCTATGGCCAGGGACCTCATTAAAAAAAATAACAGGCAATAGTACAAAATATTCATAATATAAACAGAAAAATCATCTTTTAGAATTTTTTTTTTTCTTTACTTATATTCCAATTCAATTATTATTACATTTGTTTAGCATAAGTGTGTAAACCAGAATGTTTGAACTTTTGTAATATATTTTCAGTAAGCAAGGAACCTTTTAACATACGGTTGATGATAAGAACATAAAAGAAATCTGTGTGTACCGGGTTGGTTGGTCTTAATGTCAATTAGTACCATATGCAAGTCATTGTCCTCATAGTGACCTGCCTAATGATTTGTTTTGAGCACTTTCAAAGTTAAAGGGTCAGACTCACACAAGGATATAACTGCGAAAGGGAAAAGGTATTTCAGTACCCTCTCAATTAAGGTCTGATACTCCTTTCTTCCAAACTTAGACAGAGGAGGAACCTTAGTGTTAAGATTTAGTTTTTGGAGGCCCCTGGTAGTACTCCCTGACTGCCCCCACTTTTAAAACCACTGGTTTAACATAGACCTGTTTATTTTATTTTTTCTTAGATTGAATTAAGTCAAAGTCCAGAACTAAATCTATCTGACAGGTCTTATTGTTTATTTATTCTAGTTATACAGATATACCTTCTAACTGTTCACTTACTCTGTAAAAAAAAAAAAAAAAAGAAATCTAAGCAGTAATTAAATTATACAATGAGAAATAAATGTATAAACATAATTAACGAGTTTATATATTTATTCATCTTTTTGTTTTTGTTTATATTATCATTATCAGCTTTATCTAACTACTTGTAGCATATGTATTTATTTTTGTGTATACTTTTATTTATTTTTTTAGTTTAGCTGTTCGTTCTTTTACTGCATTGATACCTTATACCTTATTTATTGCCCTTATAAATAAATTTCAAAAAATTTTTGGAAATCTTCCACTAATCCTTTCAGGCATGTAGCAGCTTGTTTCTGTAATTAATTTAGGTTATTTCAAACTTGTTCTTGTTTAAAGAGCCACACAGCATCGTACTTATAAAAGTAAACACCTCGGTTTACCTTTATTTCTGAAAAATGTCCTTCTAACAAGACTGAAATCATTGTTTCCCATTGTGTTCATGCATGTGGTATTTTTTATTTGCATTCTTATTTGCACTTATAAGTATCATTCCTCGCAATGTTAGTTAGCCTTACATTTTTGAAGAGGAACACACAGTTGTGTGTTTTTTTTAAGTAGTAGCCTCATTGGCTTTGCAGACATAATCATTTTTAAAGATTTTATATGGAAATATATGAACTGAGTTGAGAGGTATACTTAGATTATATTATGTTCTATATTTTTCTGGTTGATAACTACTTTAATGTTTCTCTTTCTGCAACTCCAGGGGTACTTGTGGCTGTCTGTTTAAAAAACAAGTCAACTGTGCAGTTTGTTCTGCTGAATGTTTTGGTAAAAAAACAACAACCATATTGAATTTGGTGACAGGTGGAAAAAAAACAACTTTGTATCAACGCTTCTCCTCAGGCTGATATATATAGCATGATATTGAGTCATCCTGAAGGATCCAAGCCTCTGATTAGAGCCACATGTGCCAACAGTCCCATTGGATTTGGGTGGATTTTTGTGTTGATTCGCTTTATTGAGCTGCAAAGCAATAAAGAATATATGATTTAAGGAGCTTGGATCGCATATTGTTTCATTTAATATGTTTGTGCTAGAGCTCTTTTTAGTTTGTTATTGGGTTGTGCATTTATTGCTGTGATATATTGGTTCCCTACTCATTTCTCACTGTTTATTATTAATATTGACAATTTTTGTTTCTCTATAAACCTTCTGTTTTATTGTAAAGAAAATGCTCTTGTTACAAAGGCAAGGTTTAACTCCCAAAACACTAGTGAAAACACTTCCACTGATGAAACACAAGTGCTTGATTATAGTGGCTATATTCACACTGTGTGATATAGATGAGTCAGAGGAGAATCTTTATGACATGCAGGCCAGTGTAATCACTACAAAAATATACATACCTGAGGCTTTTTACTTAGATGAGCTGGTGCCAGTGATGTTTAAGCAGCTGACTCAGAGAGCAAGAGAAAGCAGAATACAGAAGAGAAGTGAAACATAAAGGTCAGGGCTTAAAGGCTGAAAATGTTTCTTAGGCCTTCAGCTTTTCTGCTCTGAGCTGTACAGCATCCACTGTCAGCACTTCTCTCCAGTGTAGGGAAACATCTTTGTCACATTGTCTCAGCATCTCCAACAGATGTCTCATTTTGTCTTCCTCAGAAATTCTTTGAAAGAGAAAATTATTTACATACTTTATATACAGTGATGAGGTAAAAAGGCACAAGTCTTTCAAACAAACATTAACTTTCAATTTTTTTCTTTAATCACAGGAAATGCAATAATTTAATCTAAATGCCACTTCTGATTCGTATCACTAGATGAATTAAGTGTGTGATGCTAAATGTCACTGCATGCACTCAGTTAGGAAACACTTTTCTGTGGCGGATTTTTTTGTGTGATTAAAAACTAAACTTACAGTTGAATTAAAATGGTTTCAAAATATTTGGCTTCAGATTGAGATAGATTTTTATGACATTTAGGTAGTCTCTTCTGGGAAGGTAAAACAAAGTGTACCAATTATTAACTTAAACATTACAATTTTGTAAATAACTTAAGTCAAATATACATAAAAAAAATATGATAAAACACGATAGCATCTCATGATGCCAGGTAAATATTTACATCTGTAAATCGTCCACCCATTAATTTGCATGGTTTGGTCATTAGAATAGGGTATGCATAATGTTGAAGAACCACCTTTGTGCCATCTTTGAAGATCTCCTCCACACATACAAAGAAGTTTTCACATCTTTTAATTTGTGCAAATCTTTAAAGATCAGATCCTATGGGTCTTAGCTACGGTTTGTGTATAAATTATGAAAACTTGAGGCTGATATACCAACCAAACTTGTATCTGATTTACTCACACCAAGGATTGTCAAATGAATAAATTAGCAGGGTCAACTCATTCAACATGTTTGCCCCTACAAATATATCACTATCCCCTAGTGTTATGTTTTTGCTTTTATCTGAGCTTTCATTTTGATCATGGTCTTATTAGGCCTTGCTTTACTTCGTTCTCTACTGTGTTTATTATTATTAGTATACTGTTGCTTTATTGATTCATTCCTATCTGATTAGTTTCATTTTACTAATTTCCTCTTCTTTTCTTTGTATTATCAGATTTCTCTGGCAGATACATCCATGTTTTTTTCACCCCTCATTCATACAAACTCCTTTATCTGTGCATCCTCCTTTCCAAATTGAAGCTTCCTTTGGGAAGCATTACAAATCCACTTTTTCCCCCAAGGTTTCCATGCTGGTTTCCAAAGGGGTCACATGCTAAATTTACGACAACTTTGTCCTTGTTATCCAATGGACACTTAGTTTTAATAGATTATGCATGAAAATGATTATTATGTTTTTTTATTTAGAGCAAGAAAGACCTGCGCACAGACACTCACTTTTAATAACATGAAGAGAGCGTGTTCACTTTCATTGTTTACCTGGTCTGTAATTGAATTTTTAAGTCATAACACCTTTGCTTGATTCTGTTTTCCTCAACAATCTATGATATGTTTGCAAAATGCAGTTAATGTGAATGTTTCTTTAAAAGCTTAAAAATCTGAATCTTTCTCTTTTAGTATGAGCTGTAGTTTTATGGGCGTACTCTCTCTCATGATCTACCAGTGCAGAGCCTGCTTGCGATGCTGCAGACAAAGGACTGCACAAGGCAGTTTGTATGGGTTCTTAGCAGTTGAAAGTGCAAAAAAAGAAAAAAAATATCTTTTGGACTTGTAAATCATTTGAAACAAAATACACTGACTAGATTTTATCATTTTTATGAAAACATAATTTGTTTCCTTTTTTTTTTTTTACTAGCATCAAAACCATTGGAATTTAAGATCTCATCTACAAGGATGATGTGGACAACAACAGTGATAACAAAATATTTATAATAACAGTCTAATAAAATATTCAAATTTTGATTAGAAATATACAGTATTTAAAGCTTTTGCTTTCAAATTATGGTTCGTTTTAAATGCTAGGCATTTATTAAGTCAGAGAAAGACAAGTTCCTTCAAATGTAGCTCACTCTGTAGCTACCTTTGATTAATCTTATCACCAAAAATTCTATTATACAGTTATAATATCTGTTAATTAATGCCCACCCTTCTAAACAATTCATTGCTATTTTTAATAATACACAATGCTGTTCACTGTTGAAGTGCTTTGACATGGAAATGTACCTATTAATGATGGCTTTACAGAAGACAAAGTAGACACCCCTCCTCCAAAACAACACGTGAGTTTTCTCAAAAAAACTGACCAGTTGCCTCATGCACCATTATGTCACCAGGGACATGCAGATGTCTAACCAAA
>NW_015150559.1:118026-122613 GCF_000732505.1 Cyprinodon variegatus
CATCCATCCATCCATCCATCCATCCATCCATCCATCCATCCATCCATCCATCCATCCATCCATCCATCCATCCATCCATCCATCCATCCACATCTCACACAGGTTACCAGCTCATCAAAAGGCTTCAGAGAGTCCTCAAAGGGAGCATGAGGGCACTGCATTGCAGTTATTCTGTCTCTGTTCTCTCATGCAATCAGAATTACTACATTGCTCTAATTGGAAACACTGGCAGTCATGTTGTGCCTTTGTTAGTTTATGTATTCATTACACTGCCCGAGTTGGCTCACCGGCAGGCTGCTGGAGGCTGAGTTCAAAGTATTCTCCTTGCTTTTCATGCTGCCATCTTTGATTGAGGATCCTCTAAGGGGGGTCAATGTGTGAGTGGATGACGGGTGGCCTCTGTGAGACATGATGTCTGTCTGACGCTTGAAAAACAACGTGGAACAATATTTCAATAAAAATGATACATTATAAATGATCATAATGGATCAAAATCCTCTCGGATGTTTGACTGTTTGTGCCTCCCACGATCAATCTTCCAAGCAGTATTACAAAATCTGGCATCAAATAATGATAATGGGGTCATTTTTTACTGTCAGCTGTTAATAATAAACAGGCCAAATATATCCTGCCTTGCATCCTGTAACTGTCATTTGAAACATATTTAGCACCTGCATTGATTTCTTTACTATGACAACAGGATTCAGTGTGCGACAGTTAGAAGAGCACAAAAAGGAATGCTGGTCAGAACACCTGCTTACACACTTGTTACATGTCAACATCAACACGCGCTTTGTGTTTCCCAAGTGGAGGTTTGCCCGTTTTACTCATGTTCTTGCCGTCTTTTGTGTGATAGATTTGTAATGATCTTCAGAGGATACTGTGACAGATGTTAGTGCTTTGCCATGACCGAAGACATCCCCAACCACCACTGGGGATTGGCCATCAATACCACTCCACCTGTTAGGGCAGGACAAACTGACAGATAGTAGGGCATGTAGAGAGATAGGGTGGAGGTGGTGGCCTGTGGGATATGTCCTTTAAATTGATGCTGATGAGGCCCGTGGCCTCTGTCCATTGTGATGATCCACAGTCCCACATGATGTGAGCATCGTTATTCTTTCTATGTGCTATTATGCTTTGCTGCTATTGAGCTTCCTAAAGTGTACTGAGATGACAGATGCAGCAGAGAGGGAGGTGGAGTGGGTGTATAAATGCAGGGAGAGGATTTGTTTGTTTGTGCAGTGTGCTATGAATGTTGTGGGGTTTGCATGCTTTAATAACTGAGCTCCTCTGCTGCTTTCATAGATGCAGTTTGTGGAATTGTTTGAAAATTGGTTTTGTGGTTCTAGTGAGAGCTACTAGAAACACTTTGGTAAGGGAGAGCTTGTACTCCTTCTTTCACTCACTTCTGACTCGCTCAGAGGGAAGTGTGCATAATTTACTACCCACCACCTGCACTATTGGCTGCAAGAAGACTTCATTCCAGGACGCAGGACAAAGAGCTGAAAATCAGCCTGGAGTAAATCCCATTAGAGACTAAACAGTAGTCAGCCAAAAAAATGCAGTGCAGCTATATTCGATGATGCATTCTTTTGTAGACACATGGAGGAGGAGGAGGTGGAGGAGGAGAGACAGGTTTGGGGGGCATAGGTTTGAGGGATTAAAATTGGGGCCATAGTGAGGGTAAACAAGAGGAGGGGGTTGAACCTGACAGTGAGGTTGATAGAAATGGCTAAAGGCTGATAGAAAGTAGAAGGGCTATTAATTTCCCACAGAACTGAAGATGAGCAACGTCATTTAAAACTGCCGAGTCGGCTCACTTGCCTCACCATGACAGCAACTGTTTTTTAGGGTCATGTTTGCTTTACTGCCACAGACCCAAACGTTGAGTTGGGACCATCTGCTGCAAGAAATTCTTATTTGGTCTTGCTCTCTGACTCTGTCTTTCTCTCCTCTCGCTCTATGACTTCCACCATACCCAGGGAGAAGGGATGCCATCCAAAGATGAGGTTAAGCTAGTATGTAAGCTCTGCGTTAGTCAAATCAAAACCCAGCTTTAACCTCTCTACGACTTGCTCGAATGTTCAGGGAAATGCAGATATTAGTTAAAACTAGGCTTAGTGTCCATCCCAGTTAATGCACATCAGTCTGTTATCTTTTTACATTCTCTACTAACACACCAGTTAATTTCTTACTTGCTCTTTTTCATACTATTCTTTTTTTCTGTTCACAATCAATTCAGCTGAGAGTAAGCTTTCTCTGCTAAAGTGCTCTTGCCTGTAAATAGAAAGATAAACATCATTGGCTAATTAGCAAAATGACAAAGAGCACATGAAACGAATAACAGTGGTTGAACATGTGAGTTTAAGATAAAAAAAAAATCTTAGAAACAGTAAATGTGTTGGATTTGCATATGAAATTTGAAGGATATTTCAGGATGTTTTTTTCTATCCATGTCCAGTTTACTGTTTTAGCAGATTAATCTCTTTAAGAGTGTTCATATCGAATAGACACGATACATACACAGCCAGACTTCATCTGCTCTTGTTTTGGAACTATAGCAAGCTGTATTTATTGGTTTTAATCACTGCTGGAACAAGTCAACAAAATCCAGTGAGAGAACTTAATGGATCCATGTTTTAACCTTTCATAATCTCATTGTTGTTTAATAAGTTGGCCTAATTTTAGAGAGTTTCCATGTCAGTGCAGCCAAACTCTGAAAACAGCAGCACACTTTCAGTGAGTTAATATAAGTCACAAACAGATTGCACAATTTTGCATGTTTTTAAGGAATAAGAATTGATTCTCTTTAGAAGTATTTCAGGATATAAATCAGCTTTCATTGGTCAGGTTTATGCATCCAAAGAAACAAACCTGAGTTTGTTTTCTCTTGTAGAAATACCAAGTAATTTAGAAAATGACTTCAATCTATAAAGCATTAACTCCTAAATGGTTTAAAATGCACCGGTGGACTGTCTGTTCCATCTCCTGTCTGTATTCAGACGCACCACTGTTCTGAATAGCAGATGACGAACTTGCTAACCTTTAACTGAAAGGTTAGCAAGTTAGCAATATGTCCTTATGGTATAAAACTTTAAATTCCTGGTCAGCTCTTTCTCTGTGGAGTCTCCATATACTGTCTGTCCATGTATGGTTTCTGTCAGCTGCCTCTTAGTCAAAATATATAAGTGAGGATAATTAGTTACTCTAAGTTGCACATAGGGGTTCAAATGCATGGCTGTTAGTTGCGCATTGCCGTTAGCCTATTGGCCACTGATGATTAACACAAAGGCCTACAACCCTGCAATGACTGAGACAGTAAAAAAACACTGTGCCTCATCTGGTGATACTTTGCTTCCTGTAGTTGTTTGTCTTTAGTTTTTTTTTTTGTGGATTTTATCTCACTAGCTGTAGATTAATTATGAACAGTCCAGTACCCTTACTATTGTGTTTAAGTAATTTGCAATACATTGCTGGCCTGATGTTTCAGATTAATTTTTGCGCTGTCTTTAAGAACTAAAATACCGCAGCTTTTCATGGTGATTATTGTTTCTAGGGAAATACCCCAAAAATTGTTTTAATTGGTAGTTACAGCTTAGATTTGAATCATTCTGAATTACCCTTACCTTTGTAATGATGTTACAGGATAGAAAAGATCACATTTAAAAAGGTGGCAAATGGAACAGTGTTAATGTGCTTTTTGCATAGCAAAAATATTTTCAAACCCAAGACAAAATATGGTTCATATTTTAACTGGACTGTGACAGAGTTTCGTTTTGCTATCATGTTGCTATATCACTGTATTTTTGTTTCAGACTTGGAAAACAAAGTCCAGTGGTTTTTATTCTTACTTTTTTGGAATGTTTCTAAAGTACAATGCAAGGGCAGTTTTTTTTTTTTTCACTGTCGGATTACTGTAGCCTGTTCACGGAAAAAGAGAATATTGTGTAAATATTTACAATGTTAATGACATAGCACTCTGTGTAGGCAAGGGTGAAAAGAGAATACCTGTCATGCAAGACTAAAATGAAAAATGTTTTCACTTGACATTCTTTTTAAAAATGTTTCAATAGTGTCTAATGTGATGCTTTCAGCTGAGGTGAAAAAAAGGTTCAGGATGTACAAACCTAGTATGACTATGGACTTAAAATGCACAAAGGTCTAAGGTGGTGTACTGTAGGTCTACTGTCAATTTCTAGATGTGAAACCAGTAAGGAGCATGGTTATTTCAGCAATGGAAGTGATATCGCTCGAGAAATGACAATGCTCATCAAAGTAGGATACAGATATGTAATATAAATAAATAATTGCCCTGAAATTTTGTATTTTTGACTGTAGTTGTGTCTATGGGCCGGATCTATCAAAGGTTTGCGTGTATAAAAACGTGAGCTATTTCACTGCGCACGCTAAAAAATGCCAATGCTGCGGGGATACGTACGCGCAGTAATCTCATCCACAGTCACTTTTTGTGAGCCATTTGGTAAGTGCATTTTTCTACAGGCCAATACAAAACACCTGTTTTTTTTTTTCTTTACTGCAGTGAAGTTCAGAAATTCAGCCACATACCACCTTAGGGAATAAAGG
>NW_015150559.1:123002-146438 GCF_000732505.1 Cyprinodon variegatus
TATAAAGAAAGGTGGAAAAACCCACTATTTTCAATAGTGGATGTCATTTAAGTGTCTTTAGTAAAAAAGGCATTATCCATTTTTAACCCTGACACTAACCTATTACACAACTTGGAAATGAGAACATGATAGCAACTGATTTTAAATATTTTCAACATTTACTTCGGCTTTCATATAGACTACTTGCACTATATATTTCCCAGTCTTTTTAATGAATGCGATTTATATACAGTACAGAAACCATCGCTGTCCCAATTCTTTTTCTCCGTCCTTGAATGTAACCACCATCCCAAGGATTATGCCTACAGGACGCTTTTATCCAGATGCAGAACATAATAGAGCTGATGTGATGTCTCAAGCAATGAGATGATGGATTAAAAACAAAAAGCAGCCAATTTTTTGATTGCATATGTTTTGAATCGAGTATGTTTTCAGGTACATAAAAAGAACAGCATAAGAACATTTTTTTACACTGACAGATGCAACACCCACCCACTAATTTTTGAATCACAGTGTGTCTTGCACGATACTGATGTTTTCATATTAAAAGGGTGTTTGACAGTTTATCCTGCTAGAAACCCTATACACACTCACCCCAATTACCCTGCAGGCACCAGAAGCCAGTGAATCTCACTCTTTTGTGTTTTTGTGTTTGTAATAATACACAGGTAAACTGTTTACTTGGATCACAAGTAGTTTACATAAGTTTAAAGTAATTACTGAAAGATGACAAAAATTTTAATAGAAACCTCTTGACAAAAAATGTAGTCAAGACCCTAGAATGCTTATAAGAGACATATTTGGCCCTAATGGATAAGGAGAGGAAGAGTTGTGGAGGATGTGGCACAAATTCAGATCATGTCTTTATCTTCTTGTATTCTTTTTTCACTTGGATACCCAAAGGATGCCTGTCAGAGCAATGCCATCACTTTTGGCAGAGCCAGCTTCCTCATAGCAACACCCTAGCATTGCGTGAAATCAGGAAAAGAGTCTGAGAAAATGAGGCATCTCCTGACAATAGTTGTCCCTTGCTGACTCGCTGCATGATCACTCCGTTAACTCAACAAAGCCCCCTTTTTAACTCTTCGCTCACGTTTGTTCCGGCACAAGCAGCTTGTGTGCTTTATGCTACAGGCCAGTATTTGCTTGGCAAGGGTTGAGCTAGGGTTTGTGTGTGAAACTGAATTCAGTTTCACACACAAAGCTAGCTTCCTGGACAAAGCTAGTAGATAATTCCTAATGAAATCTAAAACAAGATGTCAAGATATGACCATGTGTCATGCAAACCTTTTGTTCCTGTTTTTTTCTAGTAGTTTGAGCCATGCAATCTAATGCCCCTATCATACAGTATGTATCGGTTGATATGGTAACTGCTTCCTACTCTAGCAAAATTACTTTTTTTTTTCTGTCCACCTGTTGACAAGAAAAAAACAGATTGAACACATAAGAACAGAAGTGCTGCCGGCAGGACAATAAAGACTCAAGCTGAAAAACAAAAGTGGCATTTGAAGCTTTAGTCACAGGAGCAATAATTTTCTTCCTCTCAATAACTCAGCACCTACATGATGAAACCGTTCTGTTGAGGGGGATGTTTGGAGGGTCATTTTAAATGCTCTCTCTTGCTCCAAGGGATTTTATATCCTGTTTGTAAAAATGGCTTAGTAGTGACAGGGGCTTCCTCAGCTTAACAAATCTCTTTACAAAAAGCTCAAAGTGGCTTAATGTGATTCCATGAAAAGTATAAAACAGAGGTTGTATTAGGGATTGGGGATGGAAATGCCTCTGTTTGAATCCAGGCCACACTGCTAATGACCGCTGACTTTTCTAGCTTCCAGCATTAGAACAGGAAATACATCCGTGTGGAAGTTGACTCAGTTAAACGTCTGTGGATGGTGGGATTTTGTTTGCTTTCATTGCCTCTTCTGAGATGAATGCGGGTGGAAGCATTCCAGTGTGGGTTTATGTGCCGTCTTTCAATCTCAAAACAATTCAGCAGCTTGCTCATCTCGGTTTTGCTCCTTGTTAGCTTTCAAGAGCCTCATATGTCCCAAGGCTAAGTCAGCCTTTTTTTTTTTTTTTTGGTGGTTAAGTGGTATTAAGCAACATTTTCTTCTTTTTTTCAGCGAAGTTAATTTGCGGTGTTGTACATTATATAAACATTAGGGAAAGACATATAATTTGAACTTAAATATCAAAATATAGTTTAAGACCTATAATATCTACAGCTGTAAATAATTCTCAGTACAGTTTTTTTTTAAAGCAGATAAGTAATTTTAAAATACATTTTTCTCAAAAAAAATAAAAATAAAATATATATATATATATATATATACTGTATATATATATATATATATATATATATATATATATATATATATATATATATATATAAAACAACGAAGTGGATACCATGTCGATGTTGACTTGTCTGAGGGATGATTGATGCTATTTGGAATGTAATAACTTCTCATGATTTTAAAAGAAAACCCTTCCAATAGAATGATGTTTAATAGATGTATATACACTGTTGGCAATAAATAACGAAGGTGGACTAAGCACTTTTGCTATAAAGGTAATCTGTGAATGAAAGTGGTTAGATTTTGTGAAAGCAGAAGAGTGACAAACATTGGTTTCTTCTCACCATAAGGAAACAGCTGAAATATATGAATCTTGGATTTTAGGGAAAGGAGTAAGTCAACATTAAGCGCACTAAAAAAGGGTAGTATTTCTAGTTGGGAAGGATATTTTGCCATAATGAGGGTTTCTTTGCAAGCAGCAGATTAAACCAGAGCTGAAATCAAACTACTCTAACATGGAATGAAGTGAGTATTTTACTTTTCCTTCCATCACTGCATGTGCAGCATTTGTTGAAGTGACATTTAGAAAGTAAGCAACATGTTGGAAATGTAACCGCAGAGATACATACAGATTTTTTTCTTTTGATTCACAGGGAACATGAGCAGAAATTACAAAGTCTTTCTGAATACTGAAAAGCTTTAATATTTTGAGTGATTTTGTCACAAGCAGCCTTCTTCCACTGTGGCAAATTACAGACTGACTTGGCTCACAGAGTTCTTTATATTCTTTCACAGGGTATGGATTTGTTAGGTCTTTAAACTTCTCCTATATATCATTTTTCTTGGCCTGCTTTGACTCATGGGATAAATTGCTGGATAAATACATATTTCATGAACTCAATTCAAGTTCAGGACTTTGCAATAGCTTTCTTTTCTGTAGGTTGCTATACACTTAAAGCTTTGTTTTGCATTTAAAATGTAAAACTGTGCCTCTGTGGCAGGTTTTTGGTTGAGTTCTTTGCAATCTGGTTCTTTTTTTTTTCTTTCCATGCTTTTTTTGTGTATTTCTTAGTATGAATCTAATTATTTACAACCTAAAGGCATTGGGTGTAGAAAATATTTTATATCCTCTTTAATAATTATCCATTTGTTTCTTTAAAAAGGCCATATCTGTTTCTAACATTTTTAATCCAGAATAGGTAGAGTAATTCTGTAGCCGGGCTGGTTATTTACACCCTCTGCTGCTTATTCTTCTTCTTTCAAGCATTTAGTGATGTCCATCCTATTAAAAACTAATGCAAGAAACCTCTATCCAGAATTAACAATTTCTTGCATTTGTTAATGTTTTAGCTAACTTTTTTTCTAGGGCGGTGTGTTTGCCTGTGCCTGTTCTGCCCCAGAGAGGCTCAATATCATCCCCTCCAATGAGGAAAGGGATTGAGGCTTTCAGGATTTTGCCCTAAATGCTGTAAATCTCAGATTAAGTGCTTCTCCGTCAAACAGGAAAGGCTCTTGGAACGTGTCATCAATAATTCTCAACAGCCCGGTAATGCCTATCGGCCCTAAATTTTCAAAGCTGTTGATTGATGCCAGCTCAGGTTTTAACCATCCCAGTAAATCACAGCTGTTTTTATCCTTTCTAATCCCACCGAGTCTATCTTGGCTCAATCTTAATATAACACAAATTTGAGACTTTTTTCTGTCATTTTAAAAGAGTTTGTTCATTACAGCAGAACTGGGTTGCACTGCAGTTTTGTCACTGCAGATGAAATAAAGGCAGTAAGATATTATTACACAGAGTTTTTTCTAATCTATCTTGACCCTCTCTGACCCTGAATAGGCTGTACTCATTATTAGTCTAGGACTGATTATGACCTAATGATGGACCTTGATTTCTTTTTTAACAGGTTTTCAATCTTAACTACTGAAATTCATAACCTGGTGCTACTAATTAAACTGCCCAAAAATTAAGTTCAAACAGCTTTTTATGCAATGGTTGCTTTCTTAGGAGTACTTGAGGTTTGGTCTGCCAGTGTAATAATCATCAGAAATAATTTTATGTTTTATTTTTCATTACTATTATTAACATTAGGTTATTGCAGCTTCATCGTTCTACTAAAAGTGTTGCAACACTAAATTAGTAAAGAGTTAAAAGAGCTTTCAAACAGTAGAACTATTGTTAAAGAAGTTGGATTAACTTAATATGCTAAGTATGAAAATATAAACATTTAGTATTTTCTCTGACTTTTCTAGATTCATATTTCTTCATCAGTACTGACAGACACGCAAGGCCGGATTTAGGAGATTTGGGGCCCTAGGCACAGACAGGCATGGGGGCCTCTGAATTGAGAAGACAACTAATAATACAGACCCACTCTAGATAGACAGAAATTTTAATAGAATAGACAGACATTGTTTAATACATTTCGACTGCCCTTAATGATGCTTTATATCTTTATATTATGTCTAGGGAAAAAAAAAAAAAAACAAAACAATTAAAGATATCTTCAATCACATTTTGAGTCAAAATGCATTTTGATATTTCTTAAATGACGTCATCTGATTTTTTCTTTTATAGAGTCACACATACGGAATTATAATCAGGATATTATACTTAATTTGGACTAGTTAAAGCTATTTTTTTTTTATATCCGAATATCCCGTAGTGCTGTTACTGAGCTGTCCTAACAGTTGCCTACAGAAAAGCTCTTCTTGACAAAATTGTTTCAAAATACCACAATATAGAAAGAACTCAGCAGTATGGGATGTGCGGAGAACTAGAAATTTGTGAACTCTAAGACTGCTTCAGAAATCTGTCATGAATTGCAGCAGGGATGTTAGAAGCTGGATATTCAAGTTCCGCTGAGTTAGTGGCACCTATCTTACCATCCGATTCAGGAGCTCAGACGTCAGCTAGCGCTCTCTGTTACTCCCTCTTCTTAGCGGCGATGGTTCTTTTAGGGACTATCAACAAATTGCAAAATAACTCTTGAGAAATAAAAATAAATAAATCCCTTGTTTCATGACCAGCTGAAACAAAGGGTAAGTCCTGTTACTTGATTACACAAATGAAGCACACCCATTTCAATTTAATTATAAATGAACTTATCCAATGTGGTGGACACTGAAGTTGCGGTGTGGGGGAGNGAAGAGTTGTGGAGGATGTGGCACAAATTCAGATCATGTCTTTATCTTCTTGTATTCTTTTTTCACTTGGATACCCAAAGGATGCCTGTCAGAGCAATGCCATCACTTTTGGCAGAGCCAGCTTCCTCATAGCAACACCCTAGCATTGCGTGAAATCAGGAAAAGAGTCTGAGAAAATGAGGCATCTCCTGACAATAGTTGTCCCTTGCTGACTCGCTGCATGATCACTCCGTTAACTCAACAAAGCCCCCTTTTTAACTCTTCGCTCACGTTTGTTCCGGCACAAGCAGCTTGTGTGCTTTATGCTACAGGCCAGTATTTGCTTGGCAAGGGTTGAGCTAGGGTTTGTGTGTGAAACTGAATTCAGTTTCACACACAAAGCTAGCTTCCTGGACAAAGCTAGTAGATAATTCCTAATGAAATCTAAAACAAGATGTCAAGATATGACCATGTGTCATGCAAACCTTTTGTTCCTGTTTTTTTCTAGTAGTTTGAGCCATGCAATCTAATGCCCCTATCATACAGTATGTATCGGTTGATATGGTAACTGCTTCCTACTCTAGCAAAATTACTTTTTTTTTTCTGTCCACCTGTTGACAAGAAAAAAACAGATTGAACACATAAGAACAGAAGTGCTGCCGGCAGGACAATAAAGACTCAAGCTGAAAAACAAAAGTGGCATTTGAAGCTTTAGTCACAGGAGCAATAATTTTCTTCCTCTCAATAACTCAGCACCTACATGATGAAACCGTTCTGTTGAGGGGGATGTTTGGAGGGTCATTTTAAATGCTCTCTCTTGCTCCAAGGGATTTTATATCCTGTTTGTAAAAATGGCTTAGTAGTGACAGGGGCTTCCTCAGCTTAACAAATCTCTTTACAAAAAGCTCAAAGTGGCTTAATGTGATTCCATGAAAAGTATAAAACAGAGGTTGTATTAGGGATTGGGGATGGAAATGCCTCTGTTTGAATCCAGGCCACACTGCTAATGACCGCTGACTTTTCTAGCTTCCAGCATTAGAACAGGAAATACATCCGTGTGGAAGTTGACTCAGTTAAACGTCTGTGGATGGTGGGATTTTGTTTGCTTTCATTGCCTCTTCTGAGATGAATGCGGGTGGAAGCATTCCAGTGTGGGTTTATGTGCCGTCTTTCAATCTCAAAACAATTCAGCAGCTTGCTCATCTCGGTTTTGCTCCTTGTTAGCTTTCAAGAGCCTCATATGTCCCAAGGCTAAGTCAGCCTTTTTTTTTTTTTTTTGGTGGTTAAGTGGTATTAAGCAACATTTTCTTCTTTTTTTCAGCGAAGTTAATTTGCGGTGTTGTACATTATATAAACATTAGGGAAAGACATATAATTTGAACTTAAATATCAAAATATAGTTTAAGACCTATAATATCTACAGCTGTAAATAATTCTCAGTACAGTTTTTTTTTAAAGCAGATAAGTAATTTTAAAATACATTTTTCTCAAAAAAAATAAAAATAAAATATATATATATATATATATATACTGTATATATATATATATATATATATATATATATATATATATATATATATATATATATAAAACAACGAAGTGGATACCATGTCGATGTTGACTTGTCTGAGGGATGATTGATGCTATTTGGAATGTAATAACTTCTCATGATTTTAAAAGAAAACCCTTCCAATAGAATGATGTTTAATAGATGTATATACACTGTTGGCAATAAATAACGAAGGTGGACTAAGCACTTTTGCTATAAAGGTAATCTGTGAATGAAAGTGGTTAGATTTTGTGAAAGCAGAAGAGTGACAAACATTGGTTTCTTCTCACCATAAGGAAACAGCTGAAATATATGAATCTTGGATTTTAGGGAAAGGAGTAAGTCAACATTAAGCGCACTAAAAAAGGGTAGTATTTCTAGTTGGGAAGGATATTTTGCCATAATGAGGGTTTCTTTGCAAGCAGCAGATTAAACCAGAGCTGAAATCAAACTACTCTAACATGGAATGAAGTGAGTATTTTACTTTTCCTTCCATCACTGCATGTGCAGCATTTGTTGAAGTGACATTTAGAAAGTAAGCAACATGTTGGAAATGTAACCGCAGAGATACATACAGATTTTTTTCTTTTGATTCACAGGGAACATGAGCAGAAATTACAAAGTCTTTCTGAATACTGAAAAGCTTTAATATTTTGAGTGATTTTGTCACAAGCAGCCTTCTTCCACTGTGGCAAATTACAGACTGACTTGGCTCACAGAGTTCTTTATATTCTTTCACAGGGTATGGATTTGTTAGGTCTTTAAACTTCTCCTATATATCATTTTTCTTGGCCTGCTTTGACTCATGGGATAAATTGCTGGATAAATACATATTTCATGAACTCAATTCAAGTTCAGGACTTTGCAATAGCTTTCTTTTCTGTAGGTTGCTATACACTTAAAGCTTTGTTTTGCATTTAAAATGTAAAACTGTGCCTCTGTGGCAGGTTTTTGGTTGAGTTCTTTGCAATCTGGTTCTTTTTTTTTTCTTTCCATGCTTTTTTTGTGTATTTCTTAGTATGAATCTAATTATTTACAACCTAAAGGCATTGGGTGTAGAAAATATTTTATATCCTCTTTAATAATTATCCATTTGTTTCTTTAAAAAGGCCATATCTGTTTCTAACATTTTTAATCCAGAATAGGTAGAGTAATTCTGTAGCCGGGCTGGTTATTTACACCCTCTGCTGCTTATTCTTCTTCTTTCAAGCATTTAGTGATGTCCATCCTATTAAAAACTAATGCAAGAAACCTCTATCCAGAATTAACAATTTCTTGCATTTATTCATGTTTTAGCTAACTTTTTTTCTAGGGCGGTGTGTTTGCCTGTGCCTGTTCTGCCCCAGAGAGGCTCAATATCATCCCCTCCAATGAGGAAAGGGATTGAGGCTTTCAGGATTTTGCCCTAAATGCTGTAAATCTCAGATTAAGTGCTTCTCCGTCAAACAGGAAAGGCTCTTGGAACGTGTCATCAATAATTCTCAACAGCCCGGTAATGCCTATCGGCCCTAAATTTTCAAAGCTGTTGATTGATGCCAGCTCAGGTTTTAACCATCCCAGTAAATCACAGCTGTTTTTATCCTTTCTAATCCCACCAAGTCTATCTTGGCTCAATCTTAATATAACACAAATTTGAGACTTTTTTCTGTCATTTTAAAAGAGTTTGTTCATTACAGCAGAACTGGGTTGCACTGCAGTTTTGTCACTGCAGATGAAATAAAGGCAGTAAGATATTATTACACAGAGTTTTTTCTAATCTATCTTGACCCTCTCTGACCCTGAATAGGCTGTACTCATTATTAGTCTAGGACTGATTATGACCTAATGATGGACCTTGATTTCTTTTTTAACAGGTTTTCAATCTTAACTACTGAAATTCATAACCTGGTGCTACTAATTAAACTGCCCAAAAATTAAGTTCAAACAGCTTTTTATGCAATGGTTGCTTTCTTAGGAGTACTTGAGGTTTGGTCTGCCAGTGTAATAATCATCAGAAATAATTTTATGTTTTATTTTTCATTACTATTATTAACATTAGGTTATTGCAGCTTCATCGTTCTACTAAAAGTGTTGCAACACTAAATCAGTAAAGAGTTAAAAGAGCTTTCAAACAGTAGAACTATTGTTAAAGAAGTTGGATTAACTTAATATGCTAAGTATGAAAATATAAACATTTAGTATTTTCTCTGACTTTTCTAGATTCATATTTCTTCATCAGTACTGACAGACACGCAAGGCCGGATTTAGGAGATTTGGGGCCCTAGGCACAGACAGGCATGGGGGCCTCTGAATTGAGAAGACAACTAATAATACAGACCCACTCTAGATAGACAGAAATTTTAATAGAATAGACAGACATTGTTTAATACATTTCGACTGCCCTTAATGATGCTTTATATCTTTATATTATGTCTAGGGAAAAAAAAAAAAAAACAAAACAATTAAAGATATCTTCAATCACATTTTGAGTCAAAATGCATTTTGATATTTCTTAAATGACGTCATCTGATTTTTTCTTTTATAGAGTCACACATCCGGAATTATAATCAGGATATTATACTTAATTTGGACTAGTTAAAGCTATTTTTTTTTATATCCGAATATCCCGTAGTGCTGTTACTGAGCTGTCCTAACAGTTGCCTACAGAATTTTGCAGGGCTGTTTAGGGCTTAATATTATAAGCATTCTGATTGCAATTTCATGAAAGGATTTTTAGCAAGAACATAATGTACATGGATGGATGGATGGATGGATGGATGGATGGTTGGTTAGTTAGTTCTTTGTGATTTGTCTCATATATCAATATAGTAAACTATTTACTTGGTTCGATTACAGATTTTAGTAAACTGATTGCAATAGATTCATATAAATGGCTTCCTTTGAATTGCATATAGCTACATTTCAATCTGACTTTTGTTTTGAATTGTAATCGGAGAACTCTGGACTGAAAAAGATTGTTTTTTAGACTGGATGTGATTTCATTTGAATTTGACTATTAATTTAAGTCTTTTCAACCAGTTTTGGCTCTTATGGGCATTAATGATGGAAAATGCCCATGCTTCAGAAAATGGGTAGTTTGCTTACTTTTCTTTAGCCCAAAGTCCTAATAGTTATACAAAAATGTCTTTGGGTCCAAATTGATCCTTTGGGTAATGTGGTTGAAAGGTGGGATGCCATCCTAATTGCCTGCTGAAAAGTTAAGATAATAGGTCAGGGCCTTGGGACCTCTCAGTACTTCCTAAACCATGCATGTTTGCAGTGCTGGAGTGGGGTTGCGCTCTGATATTATGCTATGGATATTGTCATGTGTGGCCTCATTTTTGGAGAGGGTCTCAGAATACACAGGCAATCAGTTAATTAGTAAGTACGTAAATAAATAGAAATGTATTTGTACACACTTTCCGCTACTTGACAATTTAAAGTCCTTTACATCATAAAAACATCTGAAAAAAATTGCTGTAAAATCATTAAATCATTAAAAACAGCAATCAAGTACACAGAAGATCATCAAAACATCAGTATCATCACTCAAAATCATAAAAAGCATCAACCAGATGCACATGACACTCATAGGGAGATCAATGTGAGATAAAATATTTTGTGAGGTGATTGACAACTGTTCCACCAGAGTTGCCATAGTGACCATTTAATTTTTTTGGCTCCAAAAGAGAATTAAAGATCTCAATGACCTTACTCCTCAAACAGGTATATGATCAAAGTAAAATAATCCCGCCTCTCAGGAGAAACGGCAGGGGACCAGAGATTAGGGCACAAATTAATTCAAAATTTTTGAACTTTCTTTATCACATGCAGGGCCTTTCCAAATCAAATTGTAATGCATAACCATAACTTAGCTAATAAAGTACACACTGCACTTGGATCCCACTGTGTTCTTGACGCTAATGGTGTTAAACTCATTAATTGCTGTGAAGTCCTGAATGAAACAAATCCAGTTGGAGTGTTTGCTGTTTTACTTCATTCTAATTTAGTTCATCATAGCTGTTATCAAGTACAATGTTATAACCTTATAATTGATCATGAAAGCTATCTGTAATTCTATGACATGGGCAAATGCAGTACCCATATATGGTACATGATAGGAAAACACCATCCAAAAAAAACAAATTTACCTTTCATAAAGCTGTGAAGAATTTACAAAAATGTATAGCAAATATATTTTCTGTCTCAGTCCCTCTCAGTGATCCAGGCCAGGATCTGAGGAAATATCAGACACTGTGTGTAAAATGAAAGTGAAAAGGCACTATATCTACTTCACCAAAGTATCTAGACTGAACCTTCTGTAGCATTTTGTTTAGACCACTGAAAGGTTTTGACACTTACAACAGGACATCTTCTTACGGTTGCTTGTTTGTGTTAACTTTAAATAGGTTGAATGGAAGATGCTAGAAAACAACCGGCCTTGGACATTGTGGTTTATAAGTCACATCCCTCTGTGTCCGCTTGCACTTTTATTATACTTTCAACACTGATAAGCAGGTTTTAGCTGTTCAGGAAGAACATAAATAATGCTTTCTGCTTATTTTTTCTAGGAAGGCATGTATGCTTTTTACACCCACTAAGGCAGTAAACAGAGAAGAATCTCTTTTATTATAATAATGTGAAGTGTGAAAAATATGTTTGTTTTTTTCCTTCTAAAGACATAACTTCATGCTGATGAAGATTCCCAGTCATCAAAAAGTAAAACAAAACAAACCACTGGACTTTGTTTTCAGAGTGTAAAGACTTTTTGCATCCCATTTATATCAAGAGAGAAAAAACAACACATAAAAAAGAGGTAGACTCAGGTTTCAGCTCTGAAAAACCTACAATGGAGCGATAGTGTTGATTCCTTCCCGCTATCATAACCCGTATCGCCATGCCCGGGACCAACACATCTCGTCTGGTCAGCCAGGCCAACAATGCCCCTAACGACTACCCCCTTTCAGAGGCATAGACCAGTATCGGGTATTGGAGGATAACAAAGACCTCAACGACTTCCCGTTCCTAAGCAGCGGACCTGTTCCTCTGGTACAATTTGCATTCTTTCTAAGCCAAAACAAGGCTTTGTGGGGCTACTCTATAAAGCTTGGAACTCAATGCTAATTCTGAAATTTTTAATTGAAAAAGCTTCCTGGATTGGAAGCGACACGTCTTCAAAGTTGGAAAAAAATAGTCCTGTGGTTTTTTATTTTTTTTTTTTAGCTTTTTTGGAGCCTCAGCTCATGTTTTCTAAGTTGTATATTTTGAAGATTTTCCAAATTTATTGTCACGTCCTGATAGTGCAAGGTATAGAAAAATACTTTATCATTATAACAAATACCCTGCAAAGACAAAATAATTGTAGTTTCAAACTAAAATATTTTTGAGACATTTGGCCACTTACAGCTGAGCTAAAGAAAACAAGCTGGTTAATTTCAGATAAAGTAACAAGGCCTCTACCAAATAAAATGTGTAACTGAATTAGATTGTTCTGCTTTAATACAAAATGTTGAGTACTATTTTTACCTTGCAAGCTTTATTCCAAAGAACAAGATATGACTTGATGAGTTTGACCTTTTCATCACAAAAAGGGGGAGAATGACTTTTACTCCTCATCAACAGGAGAGTGGATTAGTTGTCTGGCAGTTGCTCTGCTTTTCAAATTCAGAGCACAGAATTAGCCATAGCAACCTGCCGAGGCTCCAACCTTCAATTTGCAGTCCTTCATCACCGTTGCTGAACATAGATGGCCAAGAACACAACAAGTCACTTTCACATCTTCTGTTTTATTACATAGGTCTTGTCATTTCTTAATTAATCATTTTGTACATTTTAGGATGTATATGTTGTTTTTAGCCTATTTTTTATTGTACATTTTTCCGCTTCTGTATTTTCTGACATCCCTTATACTCTCACAAATAAATGTTATGCTTAATTTCCCTAACAGGTTGGAAGGCTTAAACCTGTTAGCAGCCTTACTCAAAGGCTATGCTTTAATACAATGAGATCATCATAAAATATATGCTGTTGCTAATTAATATAAACATCATATCTTGTTCCTTTTACAGTTTGTCTATTACTCTAAAAATCTAAAAATTATACATTTTTAGATTAATTATGAATCTTAAAAATAGGTCACTTAGCAAGGATAAAATGCTGATGTTATTTCATGTGGTTTACAATTCTGAATGTCATTACACATTTAATAAACCTAGAAATCATGTTTTATGCACTGAAGCTAAGAAAATCTTAATTGAAAAATAGGCATGTATAATTAATCTATGACTTTCAGAAACTTTTTAACAATGATAAACCCAGGCTAAAAACTAAAGTTTTCAAAAGATGATCTCCTTTATAATTGGAACAGCTATCCAAACCAGCCTGACTTGTTAGAAAAATACTCTACAGCTGCTCTGAATGTTCAGTGAAGTACTACTGTATAATGGAGGCAAATTTGGAAGTCCTATTCCTCTATGTGAAACACATTTGATGCTTTGTACATTTGATGTCTACATGCTAGTGAGATCTGTGATGCTTTATATGAGGAAATTGTGTGTAAAAACTAAGGTTCTCTTTAGTTTTTTGCTATTGATCTGGTGGCACAAGAAAACCTCTTATTGCATCACATCACATACCCTCTTCGGCCAGTAAAGATATTTTCATAATCCTGTATTCTTCGGTTTTCTGTTTACGTTTCCTTTTTTTTCCGGCTGTGAATGTTGTCTTGTAAATGTTCTATAGCATTTTGATGAATTTAATTCTTATAGTTCTATTTTTTTCTCAGACACCTGACTAAAAAGATACAGTTCCTCATTTCCAAGCAAAAACCTTATTGGGTAGCAAAGACTTTTCAGTGTTGTTCATGCCATTTTGAACAAGGTTGAAATTATGGACATTCCCAAAGCCAAAATTATACCTTCTCCCTTCCTTTCTATTCCAGTTTTGATGTCTGATTGAAACAGCAATGTTGCAAATATGAGCAAGTGGGCACTCTCACAGGAAGGGCAACTGCTTAGTGAGCCAACAGGACTCATATCTACCAAACTATTAAATGGTAGCTTTTCAGGTTGTAAAACCTCTGTAAATCTCCACTGTAAACTGAATTCTATTTCCACATGGACTGAACTGGTGCAATTTACATAGAATTTAATGCTCCAAAATAGACACCTTCCAACTTGACTAAGACAATACAATACGCAGACAGTACGTCTGCTGGTATGGATCAGCCAATTCTGGAAAAAGAAATATACCCTGGGATAAAAGATGATGGCTACTCAGCTTGGTTCATTCATCTGGTCATCCATTAATAAATCTACTTTTTGAATAATAGACTAATGTTTATTAGAGTAACGCAGTTACAATCAATACTATCAGAACATGAAGAATTTTACTAAATATAGATGGCAGATTGGGATTTACCTCAGTTTTTACTCTGATCACTGAGAAGCATGATTTGTGCCCCGAGGTCCTGGACAGGTAATTTATTCACTGAGGGATATTTTTGATGTCCTAGTTTTAGCCAAACTATTGAAAAATAGGATCTTTTTGGATTCTTTTAGATCAGAGATTTTATAAAAAAAAAAAAAACACTTCACTTCTTATCCTCCCAGCCACCCTGTTCTGCTGACAATGGGTTCAGAGCGGAGCGATTCAGAGCAGCTGGACTTAGATCACATTAGGTCTGCCTCATGGTCCTTATATACGCTTGAGCAATGGGATTCAGATAAAGATCCCACAATTATGGAGTGGCAAATTATAGAATACTAAATATATATATATATATATATATATATATATATGTATATATATATATATATATATGTGTGTGTTCAAGTTTGTTTGCATGATACAGGGTACAGTGGGGTTACAATGGGAAAAATAGGAAAATAATTGTAATTTACAGGTCATCCACTTATTTTGTATATGATCATATGTTCAGCATTATTCATCTTTGCTTGTATATCATGGTCATCTGTGAAGGTAGACCAATCTAAATTGTTGGTTTTATCTTACGAAGGACAGGGCTGCATGATCTGAATGAAAAATAAGGTACAGAGGTGTCCGATTTGTGACCCCCTGCGGCACACCTCCTTAAGGTTGCTAGATACTCAATGAGAACTAGGACATTTTTTTTCCTTTTCTCCCACAGGGAATGATATTCATTTCTTCTCTAAGGCCTATCTTGGGAATCCCTGCAGAGCGTTTTTCTCTTTGAGCTTCTCACTACTGAGATGTGATTTACAGGATCTAGATGGATGTGTTTAGGTTTACAAAGTGGAGATCTAAGTATGGAGACATTTTAATCAAACAACACTGTAATTGTGCAATATAACTCTGATGGCTTAAGCTTGGTTTACGCTTGAGATATCTTCAGGTCTGCACGGCCAGGTATGTAATTTTGGGCTTCCACGCCCCTCTGCTTGGGGACTCTACGCCATCCTTACTCATGGTTTTCATGCAGAAAGAATTTACGCACCATGCTCTGAGGAAAATTTTAAATTTTTAACTCTAACAGACAGATCGGCATGAAAACATGCCAAGGAAACTGCAGCTCCTGCCGGTGAGGGTTCAAAAAAAAAACATCTAGAAACATCCTGTGATTTAGCTCATAAATATCACCATAATCAACAGGTTTTGGAATAACTCCTGGTGAGAAATGACCGTCACTCTCGGATGGCAGGAAGAATCTTTGAAAAAGTTGTAAACAGCCGTTTCTACTTCCTCAGGTAGTAAGGTTTTGTTAGATTCCTGCACAGTACGCTACTACACCCACAGCACCACAATACAGTCAGGTTTCTAAGTAGCACCAGAGCACACTGTGAGCTGTTATTTCCTCTGCTCCTCCACTTTTAGCTCTCTGTCTGCCCTGTCCTCGGCTTGCTCTCTGTGCCCCCTGCCCCCCCTTTGCTCTCAATTAATCTTGTGACTTACTTGATAGAGGGGCAGATAGATGGGCTTTTTGTCAAGTATGAATACTTTGAGGCAAAGCATAATTTTTTTCATATTCTTGCAAACTCGAAGCATATCGCGTTCTTGCTGTCATATGATCTTTTTAAAGCTGTGGTGAAGCACAGAGAGGCCTAATTTGCTCAACACCAGTTTTAAAAGTTTCAGAGATTATCTTGAGATATTTCCACCTACAGATTTGTTTTACGCCTTGTTGGAGGAACAAAAAGCATCGTTTCCAGCTGCAAATTGCATCTTTGCTCATATTTCTTATACTTTAGAAAATGTTTACTTTGTTACAATAAAGGTATTTATTTTGAGATAAGACATACATTTACAGACATTTAACTAGAGAGCTCGAGGCAGCAGATGGAAAGCTATCAAACAAATGACACAGTCAGTGTAACACTTTAAAAAGTCAAAGCAAGAGGCACGCACAAAGAAATGATGAAATGTTCGGTGTTACTGTATTTTCTTATATTCATGCTATGATGTTAACAATCCACCAAATCCAACAAAAGTGGTTCTCATAACTTGAAATATCTTTGTTTTATTATAGGCTTGGTGGAAATGTGATGTTGTAGGAGTCACTATGATATGCTTGAATTTTTGGAAGTTTGGAGTTTTTTGGACAAACTGCTCTTATAAAAGGAAAACATGGTTGTGCTATGTGGATAAAATATTAGGGTTGGATATTGGATGAAAGGATATTTTATCCCAGTGGATGAATGCTTATATAATCCATTACATATATCAAGCTGCAGGGGTCTTGTCTTTCTCAGGGGAATCACACTAACCTAGTCTTATTAATTAGTCTTTACACGTCTTCTCTTCCATTACAGGCAAATAAACCGATTATTGTCTTTTTGCTGGTACAAAAGTCACCACTAATTGGCTTCCTCTTAACTTTGCTTCCTCTATTTCCAGAGTTTCATATTTTTAAAAGCTGCATGCTGGAGAGTAAAGCACAACCTCTGAAACTTGCTTTAGAATAGCCTGACACCTCACACTATGGTTACATCTAAGTATGAATAATGTTTCTACATATTGCACACACTAAATGTATTAAGAAAAGCTGTTTTGAATTAGTAGCCCCTGTATCTAGCATTGAGTCCTGACCTTTTGATTCATATAACCATACACATTGACCCTTAAGAGAATGAACAAGGATAATAATATCTAACCCCAAGGGAAGCTTGGCTGGGTAGGAGAGCTAATGAAACTCCTTATGCAGCATCCCCAGCAGTGCTTAGATGAGCAGAGGAGCAACAGGCAAGGCAGAGCAACACACTGAAAAAGAAACTATAGGTGCAATGTGTGCATTCGATTACAGATCTTAGACAGGAGAAACATCTGTTTATGTGAACCAAACAAGAAAACATAAATTTAATATAATGAGATTTTATTTGCGGAGTTCTATGAAGTAACCTTGTTTTGTGTTATAATATAATTTGATTTAAAGTCAAAGAATGGAAGATCAGTTTATATTTCTGAAATGGTAATCCATTAGTGTATTGAAAAGAATTAAATATAATCAAATAAGTCGCTTTAGGAATAATGAAGATTATAATATAACAATGACATACAGTTAGTTACTATGCAATCTAACTAATTATGTTATTATATATGTTTCTAATTATATTATTTCAATTTAGCTAATTACTTAGCTTATAACACACTTTTACAAAAAAATTATTAGTTAAAATGATATCTTATAAGCAAACACTCTCTTCTGCAAGAAAACTGCTTTTCTGTTTGGACTGCAAGGGAAAGCAAGAGGTACTGACATACGTAGATGCATAGCTGATAACAATCGGCTAAGGTGATGTTAGGTGGGGGGATGTTCACTATACTGACTAAGTTCAACAACCAGATGGATGAAAGGCAATGGCAGGGAGACACTAAAATTCCATGATCTTGTTGTTTTCCCCAACAACTCACTGAAGTCAAATGGAAAATATGCATGCAAGTTGAGGTCCCACAGCAGACATTTTGCAAGTAGTACACTATTTCTTAGAACAAAGAAACCATCCACATCTGCTACAAGCAACAGTTGTTATTTCATTAAAAACAGTGACCCTAATGATAATCATATCTACATAAATACATAGGAATTGTGCATCTTGAATAACTCTTTCCACCACACAGAGTAAAATGGTGAGACGTACAACACTTCCTTAGCGGCTATATGACGCTGGGAGATACGTATGATGCTTGTCAGATTCTACTTGGGACTAGCTATATTCTTCTATATGAGCCCATATAAGAACTGTATTCAGATGATTGTTGTTGTTTTTTTTTTCTAATCCAAACACATTTTTGGTGTCTGCAAAACTTAAACCTGCAATAACTACATCACTGAATAGAGTAGTTGTTAATGGTATCTTTCTAGCATGTGATTCCTGTACCTATTACATGTAGGTCTTGGTTCTGCTTGACCCAATTTCTGCCTTTGGCAACACTAACCACCACATTTGACCTAGACTTGTTTAGGTTCTATCTGGCCAATCAAAATTTCTTTGTCAACATTTAAAACAGAGTAATTTGACACCTCTTTGTCATGCAGGGTCCCACATGGCTCAGTTTAGGGATCACTGATCTGTTTACTGTATTTATTACCCTAAGGCTCAATTCTCAAGAAATTCAGAATTCCTATTCATTTCCATGCTGATGATTGTCAGTTATATTTGCCTCCAAAGCAGGGGGGGCATCCTCAGTGTCTCCCTGCCTCTCTGTGAAAACACAGTTGGACTGCTTGGAAGACATTGAAGATTGGCTAGCTGTAAACATTTAGTATTTTGATAACAATAAAACCAAAGTAATAGTGTTCAGACTAATTCACTCTTGTGACCGTGGTACTGTTGACTTGGGACCCAAGACAGCTTACTTTTACTAAATTATCAATGAGTTGGGTTTTAACTTGGACAGTGTTTTTACATTTGACAGTCAGATTAGAGCAGTTGTTAAATCATGCTTTTATCACTTAAGGCACCTGACAAGAGTAAAATCCTTTCTGCCAAGAAACTTCTTGAAACAGTAACTTTTTCCCCTTGATTTCATCCTGTCTAGATTAGTGTATTTGACATCATGTTGTAGTTAATCAGCTTCTTCTCTCACATTTGTGGCTTGTTCAAAAAGCTGCTGCATCTTTTACTAGATATTAAAAAAACAGAGTGTATTGCTACTATCACACCGTGGTCCTCCAGTTTATTTTAAAGTTCTTTTTTTTGTATTTAAGTGTTTAAATGACTTTGCCCTGCCCTACCTCTCTGAGCTTCTTCTTCCCTACTGCACCTCTCTGCCCCTCAGGTCAGCTGAACAGCAGCTCCTGCAAGTACAGAGGTAAGATGAAGTCCAGAGGGGCAGGGCCTTTTCTGTTGTTGCTCCTCAATTATGGAATTATCTTCCTCTGTACAAAAAAAAAGGCTTCTTCACTACCTACATTTAAAACTTGGCTTAAAACCTACTACTATTATCTGGCTTTTACAACTAGCAAGATTTATTTAGGTTATATGTTTGTTTTAAATTGGTTTTCATGTTCCTTTTAAGTGATTAATCCATTATCTTTTGGTTATTTTCTTTTAATTTGTAGCTCTGTACATTACTTTGTTTCATCCACCAGCTGTTTTTAAGAGTTTTACAAAAAAAAAAATGGTATGGTAGCTTACATACAGGACCTAATAAAACAATGTGTACTTTTTGACTGTGTTAGAAACCAGGATTACCTAAAATAAAATCTGCCCAAAGAAATCACCCAAAATAATAATAATAAAGAGCTTAGGACTTTGTTGTTGCAAGTTAAAAAAGCTAAAGACTGTTTTACAATCTAGCATGACCTGTTACTTGTAAGGATTTCCTTTTTTTGGCAGCAAAGCAACATTTTTTTTTTCTCGCAGCTTCTGACGTGTAATAAAAAAAGGAAAATGATAAGGATTTCAGCTTCCTTTATATGTCAAGCTTGGAAAGGCTGGAAAACCCTGGTCAGATTATCTCAAGAATTTAAGCTCTCATGGTTGGTTCCTGGTCTGCAGTTGTCCATATTGATCAAAACATAGTCAATATTGATTTAAGAGAGAACTCATGTTGCACAATGCACCACAATTTGATGGGACGTGATGGGACAACTGAACAATATGGTGATGGATGATGTTGACGCGTCATATCAACTTTATTTTTTTTTGTATATCACTTTAAAGATCAGGTATGTGTTATTTGTGGAAAAATGGAACACAGAACAAAGATTCACTAAGGCCGTTGTATTCAAGTCTATTCCTTCTGAGCCAGTGTCCTGCAACGTTCCTCTGCTTTTAACAAACCTGATTAAGGTAATTGCTGTTCTTTTTGATCAGCCATAAATGGAAATCAGGTCTGTTGAAGTATAGACAAAACTAAAGCATGCAGCACACCAACCCTCAGTAACCAGAGTTTAATACAACTGCACTATGGAAAGTAGGGAAACCGGTTGTGACACCTACATAAATGTGGATTTACTCGACGAATACCCTTTAACAAAAACTATACTTTTTTGATTGTTATGTATGTATTTTCATCAGGCCAATATGACCTAAAAAAGAATAAAAAATAAAAAAATGAAGATTTAGGAATGTTTTGAGGAATGCTAGTTTGCTGTGTTTGAGGTGTTGTCTCAAAATCCCTCCAGTCTCATGAAACATCTATTTTCTGGATTAAGAATTCTGATGCATTGAGTCCCACCCTCACAACCGAATGGAAAATCTCTGCTCCAAAATCTTGATACCATAAATCACATCATAGTTTAATTGTTTTGGCTGCACCAAATACCACACTAACCATATTAATATTCCACAACCGGCAACCTTTTATTTAATCATTGATTTACTAATTTAACATAATTTAACTGAAATTGGGAACAATCACAGGAGATTGTTTCATACAGGATTGTAATTTCCCTTAACCTCCTCTCTCAAAGTTTAGCGAGTAACCTCTGGGCAGCTATTAGATACCGTGGTAAATGCAATACTGACCATGAATGGGATCAAACGGAACATGAAAAAATTATATGCCTTTTGGAACAGCAGGCAGATGAAGGAACAAATTCCTACAGTGTGTCAATGCAGTAAAATAGACAGGCTGGTGCTTTGTTTCCTGCTGTCCTAAGTGTGATGAAGTCTCTGGCAAGTTTCAGTGTGGGTTGGGCTCCTGGTGGGAGGGTGGAGAGGGATGTGACCTGGGGGGTCTCTTTGAATGAAAGAAAAAAGATAATTCTCTGATTTTTTTATATCCCAGTTCTTACTCACTCCTTTCTACTCACTTTTCTCATGCTGTTTGTCTGTATTTCATCTCATTGCTCTCCCAATAGGAGGTCCAGTCTGTGTTAATTCTTCTTTCTTGTTTCTTCCCCTAATCCCCCATGGTTCATTCTTTTTATAAGGTTGGTAAGTGCTGGTAAATTATCCAAGGCTAGTCAACCATTCATTCACACACTTTGTAAGCTAAGTTTTAGTGTCGTAGTCAAGACCACACCAACTGAGACCAATGAGTACAGAAACAAGGCAAAGACTTCTAGAGGCTGAGAACAAGACAAGAATAAGATGTTTTGAGGCTGGGACTAAGACCAAGACCTTATCTTGGTAACTTTCTAAATAAACTACTTAAGCTGTTCAAATCTGGTTGAAAATAGCCCAGTTCCACTCAATTAGTAATCTAATAAAGTTAAATTATAATCCACCCTAACAAGATCAAAATCACATTCAATTTAATTTTGTTTTCATGAGATTAAATTTATAAATTGCCTTTTCCTTAAAAGAGAAGTACCACACATTGCATCCTTGATGTAAGTTAGAAATTACTGAAGAAGAAGAAGAGGGCTCCTTAATGTCTAACACAACAAGATACTAGTTGCTAGTGCAACCAATTGATCTATGTGCAATTATGACATTTTTCAATGAGCATCACCAGGGGCTGAGAATGTTGAAGAAGGTTGGACCAATATGCTCAACATAATTCTGCTAAAGACGTGTTAAACATAGGCTGAAAAAGTACCAAGTTAGCTTTTACTACTGAAATATCTTCTTTGTGTATTCATAGAAAATGTTTTTGCAAGGCAACAGTACAACCAGGTTCTATCAATTCCAGGTCATCCTACCTTTATTACTATAAAGTCCTATTCAGTCCATAAGAGAGTTAGTACAAATTTACCTTTGAAAAGAAATAATGATTATTTCTGTGCAGCAAAATACTGAACAAGTCACAGTACAAAAAGACTATCTTAATAAAACCTTTCCCAAAGCTGCAAATTTACATACCTTATTGTTAAAGTCTTTATATTTTGTATTCAGACTGATAATGCTATTAGAGGTTTTAATCTTATAAGCTCTGTCTTTAGTGTTAATTGGTAAATAATTACATGTCCACGTCTGTTTAAAAACAACCTTTAAAAATATTCCCTTTCTGAATGCTGACATTTCTGGAGGCAAATAACATCTCCCATCTGTTTCAGTGCAGAGGCTGTTTACATTAGTGCAAACACCCTCCCCAATAAAAAAAGAGCGGAGCAGAGCAGTCACATGATAAAATATGCAAGTGCTTTTAAGGTAAAAGCAATGTATATCTGTTTAAGCCAAAAATGTCTGCTGTGGGACCTCTAAATAGTAATCTGAATGCAGATTTTTCCTAATTGGAATGGTGGAGACATATCCCTGAACACTAATGTTTTTTACACACCAGCATGCTAGTTGTGAGACACTGGCCCATGAGCCGGCCTGTTACATGCCTCTTAGGAGCCCAGATTTGTGTGATCTAGTTTTAGGCTCATGTTTTTCTTTCCTGTGTTGTATATATCCCCTGCTTTCCCTTCCTCTGCCATACTATTAGCAATGAAATTGATAATCATAATGAGGCTTCACTTTAAGGAGATATGTGCGAAGTGAACTAATGTAAAAAACGTCAGTGTGCAGAATCACCCTTGAAAAGCAGATTTTTCACATTCCATAATTCTGCTTTATTATGTAAATGTTATGGCACATTTTCGGGACATTTTCAGATGAAGGCATCAGCAGTTGTCAATAAACCAACAACTTTTTACGAGAGCAGATTAAGTTGACTTCTTATTTTCACATTTATTTTACATACAGATCTTCAAAATGCATATTTGCTGTCTAAATGAATTTTTACATTTATCTTTGGAGGTCCCACTGCAGTCTAGTATTAATCCCCTGCCCGCATTCTGACCGAGAACAGTCAAAAGGTCGGGGAAAAGAGATGTCAGCTTCTGTTTCAAAGGGTCAGAGGACAAGTCAAAGGCCCGAAACAAGACAAAAATCCAACATAGTAGAACAAATAACTTTTTTCATGGAATGCTTTCCTTTTCTTAAAAAAAAAAGATAAGTCATTATTAAACTTTTCCTACTATCAAGCAATGTCCTATATAAATTGTCAGGCAACCACAAATATAATTCAAAGGTGAATGTGTTTTCCATCCATCCATCCATCCATCCATCCATCCATCCATCCATCCATCCATCCATCCATCCATCCATCCATCCATCCATCCATCCATCC
>NW_015150559.1:146453-158465 GCF_000732505.1 Cyprinodon variegatus
CATCCATCCATCCATCCATCCATCCATCCATCCATCCATCCATCCATCCATCCATCCATCCATCCATTTTCTTCTGCTTATCCGGGGCCGGGTCACGGAGGCTGTTGTTGTTTTTCATCACTTATATGAAAATAAACTTTATACTTCAAATAAGGCTAGCACAAGCAATATATTGTAACATAACAATCTGGCTGGGGTGTAAAGTAAGTTTTCTAAGTATTATCATTAATATTAATATCATGAATATTTACATCTTGCATTTGTATCCATACTTTATTTTACTTTACATGCATAAACACTGTTTTACCTATGAGCATAATTAGTTTTGCTGTGCTATGAGGTACTTTGTTCATGTAATGTCATAAATTATCATAAAAGGCAAATTTTTCACTAATAATTTTATTGTTTTGAATATTGTATTTTATATCGCTGGGCCAATGTTGACACATGCCTGTTGACACATAAAATACACAATGTTATGATCCTGATCAGATGTCCATAGAGAGCTAATGCTGATATTGTAGCTTGTATGTAATAGGGTAATGTATGTAATGGCACTACCAAGTTTCATTACAGCAGACTATTAATAGATTATTAAAGGTTACTTAAGACCACTGGTTTTTAAGGTAAAAAATAACATGGAGGCATTTTTGCTTTATGTTATGTTTGGTTTGAAATGTTTGGCAAATTGTTACACCATAAAAAAGGCATTTTTCAATGTTCTTTAATGTTATTGTAAAAGGGAAGCTCTGTGTTTACACCTTGAAGATTTCTCTCTCCGGTTCTTTTCCTGAGATGAGATCGCTCAGGACAAAGTTTTTAAAATAACACTTCATAACATATATGTGTTAAATAACCATGAGTCATGATGACAGATTTTGACATTTCAATTATAATCTGAGTCAGACAAAGAAGTTGCTTAAGGTTACAGAAGGGAGCTCACACCTCATTGAAATGGCTCCGAGTCACAGTTCAAAAACCATTTTATAAAACTCCAGTATGCCACATCGTCACAGCATCATATCATACAGGTTTTAATGAGGAGACATCCATGGCTCCAGATTTATCAAAATATTACACATTTTTCTTAGATCAAGGACACTGCTCTCATTCCTTTCCCAAATCTTTGCCACATGTACAGTGAAGATGATAACTGTACATCCGGACAGAGAAACTGTCCTAATTAGATAAGCTATTTGGGAAAATATTAGTTCTGACACTCAACAGGCAGGTGTAATTAGGGTTTTATTTACTCACATAAGAATAATCCTAAATGAAATAAATAGGAGTTTTATGTTACGTTTGTCAATTCATAAGTTTTGGTAATCATTTTCTGTTACAGTCAATTGTGTTTCTTCTGTTTTCGAGTCTCTTTTTTGGGTTTGTGTAGAACTATTTGAGAAAGGCTCAAGTCCCCCCTTCACATGCATATACTTGAATCTATTTTTTTTTAATGGAGTATGCTTTGTGTCGCACAATCTTAATAAAACAAGTTTCTTAAGAAGTGAAAAAGCTTTAAATGCTACTGCAGAACAATGCAGAAAAAAAAAGTAAAAGGTAGTCCAGAAGGGACCTAAATCCCAGTTAATTGTGGTTGGCAGTTCCTTCAAGCATTGCACATCAAAGTGTCAGCATACTGGAGAAATTCCGACACCTTTCTGAACTTTTGAAAGCATTTTTGGGTGTCTCATCAATAGGTTTGATAATTCAATGACAGTGGAGGTGACACTTGAGTTCAAGTTTTCCTTTTGTCTGAAAAAGGTAAAACAAGGTGCTCATGAATCAGTTGTTTACTGAAAAAAAACAAGGCTTCACAACAGATGAGTAACAACTATGACACAGTTTTGAAGTAAACTACAATAAATAAAAGACATAAGTATAGTGAAGTATAAGCTTTGTCTTTAGTGCAACAGTATTATCAAATATCTATTTATCACAACAGATGTTTCTTTTGATAAAAAAAATAATATAAATAATAATAATATCCCCTTGTTCTCCAAGTTTTGGAGTTTTATCAGTCAATAAGAGAGGTTTAGTGAAAACCTTTTACAAGGTACCTCTTTGTGAGACACATTTAGGATCTCATTGTGTTGCATTAAATAGAACACAATGTTGGAATGTTTCTCATTATGTGTCACACCAACACAATGTACGTTTTTAGCTTTAATCAAACGTTAGAAAGAGAGGGCAAAGTTATAAATCACTGTGAAGGTGGAGGCTCATCTGCAGAGTTTTTTGATGGATTGGATGGAGATTTAAAATGAGACAATGTTGGCAAAAACCTGGCCCATGTAGTTGTAATATGTAGCCGTAATATTATGGAAATGTTGTAAGAATGGATAATAAATGGACTAACAGAGGAGGAGGATGTACAGCAATCACCTGCTCTTAAACTTAAGCTTAGCATATCAATTAAGCTGGGTTTTATGTGAACACACATATGCAATATGTTGAAGATTAAAAAATGTATTTGTGATTTGTCACTGTAATAATCTGTCATTGTAAGGTGTTTGGTTTTCAGAGTAGAGCTGCTGCTCCTACACATACTAGAGAATAATGAGTTCAAGAAAATCATCAGGACACCTCTGAGGCACTGCCTTTCTGAGGTTTTCTTCTCACGTTTCACTGTTAAGAGATCTCAGTGCAGATCCAAACTTCCATGGATAAAATAAATGCTCCAAAAGCCCTGGTAATGCCTTAAGATTCCCAGAATGAAATAGCTTGTTCCAGAAACTGTACTGTATGGATAGTGGGATTTGAGACTGAGTAACTGAGAGAGGCTTGACAGAGGTTAATTATACCGATAAGCAAACTAGTTTCTTTTTTCAAATCTAATTTGACATTTTTTTTTTTTTTTTTTGTAAAAAGTCAAACAAGTTCTGTTTAAACTGTTAGTTTAGGGAAGCAGGTGATGGTTTAAAAATAGTAGCTCAGAACTCTGAGACCCTGAAGTGATAAGCGTTGTTAGCACTGGAACAACAGCATTGTTGCCATAGGTGTCAAAGCTATTAACTGGCTTATCAGCTCAACTCTCTTTCGATTAGCTCCATCAGTTTCCCACTTTTTACTCTCTAGACCTTCAAAATCACTTTTAAGCTTTGTCCTATACTCTATGTTTTTTCCCGTCGCTCAAGTAACTGATAAGTCTAAAGAGAGAAATTGAACACAATAAGCTCAGAAAAGGCTGTTTTCCAGAAAATCCTGATAATTATACAAACCTGACTATAATGTTTCAAAGTATCAGAATAGTAATTCTATGCTAGGAGAAGGACTTTCTAAATTACAGCTATTTTATGATTCTGAGCACAGTTTGACCTCTTCATTCATATTCATATTACACAGCATTGAACAGACTTAGAGTCATGGTGGGCTGTGGGATGTAGCCATGTCATTGTAAAGTTATACTAACTTGTGTCCGCCTTGGTATTGCCTCAAGTTTACATTCTCTCTATATGAATGTGTCTGATTGTTGTTTGCTGTGTGAGGAGCTTTTAAATGGGAAGCTCTCCACTCTTAAGGATGCAAATGGGAATCACAAACTATCTCTCCCTTGACATGCAAGCTGCATATTGAAGAGCACAGCAGAACCCATCACCCATCACTCCTTACTGTTCACTAGTCTGCTGCAATGTAGCTGCTCTACAAGATCAGAAGAGTTAGCTGCATGTGGCTCGTCCTGCTCTGTATCTCTGTATTGATCACTTTGCTGCATGAGCCCTCTAATCATTCAGATGGCTGGATTTATTGGGATTAAACTGTCAACAATAAGTCTCTGCAGTGTACGGTAAAGGACGTGCGGATGTGATAAATTGCATATTTCTTACCACATTTTAAGAGAAAACCTACATTGTTAAACTGGACCGAGTGAATTAATATTTACTTTGAATCTCTGAAAATGGTGTAGACAGGAGATGAGTCAGTAACACTCATTACTTGCACTTGCATTTTAAAATGGTCTGATTTAGTCTGTTCTCACCCTAAAAACCATAACATATGCAGAGTGACTTTTTAATGTTTATAAGGTCAACATAAGAAAAGAAAAAGGCTTAATGTGTTAGGTAGGAGACTGCCTTTCTATTGTGAATATGTGCAGTCTTCAACTCTAATTTCTCCTGCATTTTCTCTCTAGCATCCTTCCAATCACTAGAGGGACAGTTGTCGGTTTTCAGATGCCCTTGTCATCATATGACACATGTTGTTGCCCTAATCTGAGTCTCGCATGCGTAATTGTGTCCAGGTTTAAACTAGGGAAGCACAATCAGTGTTCCAGAGGATGGTAAACACAATCATCTTAGATGCAATTTCTGTTTTCTTTGAAGTAAGTTTTTGTCTGATTTAGATCATACACCAAGATTTTTGCAATGCTTTCTGTCATTATTACCAGATCAAATAGATGGACTTAATTATTGTAATACTTAAGAATGCATTAAGATAGAGTTTTGAGTCTATCTAATTTGCTTTTTTGAGAAATACATTATATAATTTCTTATGAAAATAGTTACAAAAATCAAAGGGTTTTGGTATTTATTCAGCTTTAAGCAATTTTCAAAAATAAGCCATAATGTATATTTTTAAACTGCCATCTAATGGAACATCAAAATGTCTGGAGTAAGATTGCTGCTAGCAAAAATTTGTTGCTTGCACGGGGAAATGATGGACTGAACTGACTGTAACTTTCAACGCTGCTGGTTAAAAGCGAGCATTGCTTTGAAGCTTGAAAGGCATATGCTGTTCTATTCAAGTGTTGTTCCACCATTTAACAGGGTTACACACTGGAGTAAAATGGCAGTAGAAAACTACATGGAAGGACAAGGATTGTCTTTTTCAATGTAGTTGTCCTTTGTGATGTATGAATTATAATATCAACAATTTTGCCTGAAGCTTATTTTCCCTCCACATGAATTTCAATATTCTCTTATAATGCTCTTAATATTAAATTTATCTTATTTACTTTAACTTTAGCTATTACTAAAAAGCACTTTGCCTTTGCACTGTTTTCCATATAAAGATGCAACTGATTTATTTTGATGATATTATTCATCTAAGAATGATGGATTTGAATTAACTTTTGAAGGCTGGAAAACTGCACAGTCTTTTGACTGAACGTCAGCAAGCACATACAATTCACTTGCACGGTGATGGAAGCTTGGCATCAGAGACTTTGAATGAGTACTTTGGAAGGCATACATACTAAAAGTACTAGTAGCTAACATTCCATCCAGCTGATAATACAGTAGGTTATGGAAGGCTTTAAAGTCCACTGTATTTTATAGTATGGTTGATATAAAAACCTCCCACTGTGTACTAGATCTGTAGGGCATACAGTGGGATTATTGCAATCCATCTGACAGTAAAGAGGATGGTTTCCATGGATACTCTGGATAAAGGCGTTTGGAGAGATACTGCTAAACAAGAAGTATACAAATTTTCTGCAAAAAATACACACTAAAGAAAAATTAAATGCACAGACTGAAAATCATCTAGTTTTGAAATTCTACTTTTGTGACACTGGGGACCTTATCCTCAAAGATACCAAAAAAGGAGTGCTAAAAATGTTTCCGTGTTGTGAGTGATCTTTAAGGATGGTTCCCATAAATGATAAGATGTGAAAAGATTTGTAATTTTATAGTCCTAAACCTAGCCTCTACCCCTGGTGCGCTGCCAGCAATTTGGGGGCCCATGAAATAAATAAATAAAATGAAACATTGATACAAGCTTTAAAACTGGTTGGACTAAAGACTAGCATTTACAGTTTCAGCGTCATTTTTATTGGACAATTTTGTTAAAGGAAAACATCCTCACATGAAAAAGTTAAATATACATGTATATTTTTTTATCGTTAAAAAAGGAGCACCCTCTAAAAATAACAGTATATTACAAAGGAAAACATTAGATTTATCCATTAGGCATGCTAAGAAAACATATTTTGGATTTTGAAATATAGTCACAATAGCAAAGGCTGGTAGTCACTTAAACACTCTTGAGAAAGTCTTAGGAGTACTGTTACAGCATTGTACATTTTTCTTTTTAGTAAACATATGATCATGTATAACTACTCTTGAGTAGAATTCCTGGCTTCTCCGTCTATTTTGAGTAAGTTTACTTAATGAATACAGACTTTCGCCTTTTTAGTAGTGAAGGATTATAGGCTAAATTTAATTTAACCTATTTTTACAGATGTAACCACTGAGTTTGATAACTCAGTAAAAACTTAATAAAAAATGTATGTTGAATAGTGTTACACCTAATTTCATGCTGTGTATTGTTTATGTTTATTATATCAAATGAAACGCAGAATTTGCATATCACTTTACATTATTTTGTAACAGATTAAATAACTTGTTATGATCATGGGTAGGAAGTAGAACAGTTACTCAGTACTTGAATACCCTTTTTACCATATACTTTTTTACTCCTACTTAAGTAATTGCTTTAAAGGATACTTTTTACTTTTAGTTTAGTATAAATATGAAGAAGTAGTTGCACTCTTAGGTAAAACTTTTTTGGTACTCAACTCACCTCTGCACATTAGGTTTCATTATTATTTTAATAGACAGATTGTTTTTATTCTGGCCCTGAGAACATATTTTTCTTTCACGTATACATGTAAAAATGATAAAAAAAATACCTATTTGCTTCTTGCACTATTGGCCGCTTCAGGCAGCTCATGAGAATGGTCAAGATTTATGGATGTCTGACGTCTTTTTATCAGCTGTAATTCAATATTCAATTCAAATATAAAAATCTAACTTTACTATTTTGATATTTACAGCAATTTTAATACAGGCTGCTGGAGTCTCCACAATATTCAGCTTCAACTGTCCAGTATCCAGTACAAACAACTAAAGGCCATTTTTACATTATAGTGATCATTCTGTTAAAATTAGATTTTTATACGTATATCAAAAAAAAAAATTGACCTTTTTGCAATAGTTAAAAGAGAGAAAATCCAACAGACTCTATAATGACACTAATTGGACTGCCACTGAAAACAATGTAGCCCACCTTCACCTTAAACCTCTGAAGACAAGTGTTTTCCTGTTGCGAGGTTTGTAAATGTAAATTCTCTGCCCTGTGAGCTTTTTGGCTTAGTTGGGTAGCTTCTGCGTATAGTTACGGACACACAATAGACTCACTGAATATCAAATGATGGATGAATCCTGGTTTAATATTCTTGAAAAATAAAAACAAAAACAAACAAGGAGAAAATAGAAAACGAAAACCTTGCAATCATTTCACATTTAAGGAGCAAAGGAGTACCTGACCTGCCGGCATCATCAATGATGTGATTCCGCTCCAACCTTGAGGAATATTAACTAACTAGTTGTAGCCAGTAGGTAGCTATCTTATTTTACCGAACAAGTTAATTACCCCTTAATTTGACCTACTCAGGTAATAAACCATTCTTGAAAAACTGTATAATGGTATTGGACTCCTGTTTTCCATCTCTCCTTTTTCTCAGCGGATGTTTTTCTGAAACTGCTGCTTATTTAAATTTTTTGTTATTCATTTGCTTCGTTCATCGTCAGTTTTTCAAAAGATCAGCGTGTGGCACTAATGCCCCTGTACTAGCAAACTGGTGCTGACAGACAGGGACCTGTTGCACCAAGTTAGGCCAAAGGACCAAACCATTTCTTTCAGTTTAATGGGGTGGGTTGGTCAATATATTCCTGCTTTGTTTAGTAGTTTATTGCTGAAAACTCAGTGAGAACACAAATGTATTTTACGGCCTGATTTTATTTTTATCTTAGAACTATATAACAAAATATATCTTTGGGGTCCTCTTAGTTATTTGCCCTTGGAATCTTCTTATTACACTATTCTGAAGTGTCCTTCTATAAGCTCTGACCTAAATCTTATTGGGGATCTTTGAAAGAACTGGAAGTTGCTGCTTGGAAAAGCCACCCTTCAAACTTGAGACAAATGGAACAGTTTGTTCATGACGAGTGGGCCAGAGTACCTACTGAAGAAGGTGAACAAGTCTCATTGACAGTTTTGACATTTTATTGGAGTGATTGCTTTAAAAAAGGTTGTACAACATAATATTAAGTTAGGAGTACCATATTTGATCATCATGACTTTATTGTTTTTGAATCATTCTACTGAAGCGTAGTTGAAAAGCAATGTCTGACTATAATTTGTCAGTTTTCATAATGTTTCTAATACAGATAATTTTTATCAGATAGGAGCTTTTGCCTATCTCCAGCACTCTTAGGGCAAAATGCAGGGTACACCCTGGAGAAGTCTCTAGTCCGTCCCTGGCCACCACAGAGACATGCAAAGAAATAAAACCATGCACACATACACTCATACTTCAGAACAATTTGGAGACACTAATTAGCCTAACATTAGACATTAGATGTCCCAATGTGTTCTATGTTTGACATTTTGTCTGAAATGTTATGTTCCCTGTTATAAGACAATTAAGGTGACAGATATACACATTATTAAACATAATTTTTAATGGCCAGATCAGCAGAGGAATGGCCAGATTTAAGATTCTCCCCACATGCTGTAACAAAAAAATAAGAAAAAAAGATAGAAACATTTATTATAGTTACACAGTTTCTTCTTCTTGTTCGTAATGAAAGCAGATCTCTAAACACATCCAAGTGCACTCTAACCTTTATTCTTAGCATCTCTTGCTTTACTATCCTTTGTTTAGCCTGCAACAAAATTGGGCCTTTAGGCACTGTTTCCTCCACTGTTAGTGTGGGTGCAGGGCTCAGATCAATCGCTAAGCTTGTAATGCAATGATCTAGCATACAAAGAGTGCTTTAAGGTTTATTCAGCCCATAGGGAAATCATTGTGCTGGCTATTTATAATACCTGCTGTTATCTTATGTTCTTTCTTTCGTCTTTCATGGCTGGTGTCACTTCCTTCACACATTACAAACTCAACCAGCCAGAGAAATAAAAGTTAACCTTTTGAATGTCTTTATTAATATCATCTGTCAATAGCTTATGGATTTAAAGCAACAGGGGTTGGCTCTAACATACCCTGAGTCAATACCTGTCTTGTGTGATTTTTTTTTTTCCTGATGTCCTGGTAACTCCTTTAGATTTAACAGGGATGACATTTATCTTAGTTTTGCCCTTTCACAATGTGGTCAGTGAATCAGATCATTACACCTGAAATCTCTGTCTCCTCCATGCTGATAAATTATCTCCTGAAAAATGAAATTCTCCCTTTCATCTATTCCACTGCGTTTCAATCTTAGAAGAAAGAAAATGGAAACACTGCTATAGCATGCAATGCTCAGAAGGGAATTAAAAAAAAAGGAGAATAACAAGCTCCCTGGATCAGTGGGGGGCTATTATGACATTTCATATTGTTTTCTTGTCTGATATAACTGAAGAATCCAATTGGCTTGGTGTTGATGTCTATCTTTACATATGCCAGGCTCACATCACATAGATCTGGCAGGCCAGATGAACTTCTAACCTGCCAATTACACAAAACACTGGATAGAAGTCTGTCTCCTCTGTATGGATTTCCTGCTGCTGTGCAGGACTTGGATTGATTACATCCTGCAGTTACTTGGAAACACAAGCAGGATGCATGATGCTGAGTGGCAAAGGGTGTTTAACTAATACACACAGCATGCAAAATCCTATCTCTACATTATCTATTGGTATGCATTTATCTGGATATAAAAGGTTATGTTAATACATAAGAAACATATCATGCAGCATGTTATGCTAAACACATTTGAACTTGAATACAGATGTTTTTACTTCATTATTCGTCTTGCTAAAGAGTTACTTTCCAGCCACCCCTCAGGCCATGCCTAAAGTGGCAGCTTCAACCGTGCCATTTCTATGGAGGCGCATTCTGAATAGCTTATGTTTACTGAAGATATGACTAAGACATGTTTGCTTGTCCACTGATTGAAAGTATGTAGTGTCTGCACATGTGCTGATAGTCTTAACTGCTTTGCAGAGATTTAGTGTGCACAAGCCTTGGTGTAACAGTGTGGAAATAATTAACAACTATATGCTGTAAAAAGCAATTAGCCCAATTAATGATTTAACTGAGTTACACTAATATTTCTTTACTTTGTTATTTTAGATCATACTTAGAAAAACTTTTGGGGTGTCTCAAAGCATAAAAAGCAGCTATGCCCATTGGTTTGGGCTTTACAGTGCAAATAGTTATTCAACTTTAAAAGACATTATCAGGAGTCAGAAGTAAACACCACAGAACCATTTTAGCCATCCCCTCTTTACAAAGAAGAGACAGAAATGGAGGCTGTCAGTTCTGCTTTCTCTCTACTTTGTTGTGCCACTAAATGGGCAACCCTGAATGGTACTCATATCATGGTGGCATGTATCTCATTTAAAGGTTCCCTGAATGGCTTTGATAAATGATGCTCTTTGTTTGGAGCTGGTAGCTTTTTATAAGCCTGTCTATGAATGAATGCTCCCTTTTCAAAACTCTTTCAGTGGTGAACAGGGAGGCACTATTTCAGCAGCAGGTAGAGTCTGGCTCAGTGAGGCTAACAAATAAGAGTTTTCTGATGGCTAATGTTTTTAACTTCCAATTTTTTATTTTTTTTTAACGGTTCAATTTAAGACAATTAGAGGTGAAATCATCAGTTATCATAGGTTCAGCTTATTTTTTTTTATAATTTCAGAATGTGATTATGTGTTCTGTTTTCGTTTTCTATTAATTTTAACTGTATAGTGTCTCTCTTGTCAAAGAGATCTTTTGATGTAAGCTGGAGATGTGTCAAAACTAATTTACTATGCAGGAAATCATAAGCAGATTAATAAGGACAAAAATATCTTTAAAAAACCAAAAATAAACTGGCACTTCACCAAAATCCAAGGTGCCTGAAGACGGCCAGTGACCTGGTCAGTAAAAAAAAAAAAAAAAACTTCAGCAACACTTTAAATGCAGGAACACACTTTATTTGAGATCAAGGCGTCTAGGGTGTGGCCTTTAATTGACCCTGTAGAAGGCCACGGCCGAAACATGTTTGTCTCAAATGTTGGGTGTGTTCAAATTCACGGCTGCGTCCTCTGAAGTCCGGATTCATTGGCTGATTACGTCATAGCGATGAGCCATGGCCTGTTCGTTATCAAAGAAGCATTCGTATGCGGCCGACAATTGTCGGCTTCTTTTCACCCAGATGAAGGTCCAGTGTATCCTTTATAGCCTTGGGTATCCCGTGATTCATTGAGAGTCCAAGCAAGCCGGCTGCTCCATGCTCAGAGGAAAAAGATAAATGGCGATGAACAGTGGTGAATATTGTAAGTGCAGTTTGATATAATACAAGTATGTGAATATACTGAAAATAGTTAATTTAAATGGTTAGTGAATTAGAAGTGTTGTAGGTAATGGTTGGTTTATTGAAAGGTTTTATTTTTCCCTGTGGGTTTGGCTGACATTTAAGCACATACTTCACTTTCTCTGCAGTGTGGGGGCTATAAATCTGATATCAGCGACAACGCCATTAAAAAATGTAATTAGCACCCAAAACAGTATTGAAAACTTAAACATCCATTCTTTGCCTGGTTTGTGAGTCAACTCTCACTGTTGCTAGGTGACAGAGCTTAAACCCAGTGAGGGGCGGTGACTGCTGGGGATGACCTGTATGATTCTATAGCTGAACTTTTCCGGCCTCCTTATTTTCACAACCTTCGAAGGACGCAGTACAGGTAAGCTGGGTCCTTCTGAGGATGCAGCTGCGAACACAGTCTAAGTGTGTTCCCCACAGTGTTGCTGAAGTTTCTTTCCTGACAATGTAACATATAATTGAGATTTTAGTAAAAATTCACTTTATTATTTATCTTCTGTTCTTACCTTATTATATTCTTCAGAGATAGGTGTCAAGCCACCGCTTTATTGCCTCCAATGAGGCATTAGTGAAAAAAATGTATATTGCTGGGTAAATGCTGTGGTTCAACTCATAAATAAAGAATATAGATTCTTGGATGCTAAATCTGTACAAATACATATATATATATATATATATATATATATATATATATATATATATATATATA
>NW_015150559.1:158475-179764 GCF_000732505.1 Cyprinodon variegatus
ATATATATATATATATATATATATATATATATATATATATATATATATATATATATATATGTGTGTGTAAAACAAATATTTTAGCTGTAAGCAATTAATCATGTATGGCCACAAAAACTTTCACTGGTTCCTTTTGTTACACTTTATATTTTGACTAAGACACTAACCCTTATACAGTTAAAATAATATTACAAATGGTATAACAAATCTTCACTGATAATAACTCATTTCACAAAACCACAATTTGTATCTCTGCTTTCTCTGCATATTATTTATTGCACTATTTCAAGTGTAGTCAAGAAACAAGACAAGAGACATATGCTTGATGATTTGTCTTGATGTTTCAAGCAACTGCATAAACATTTAATGTAACAGCTTGATTTAACATTGTTGGTATTTCATTTCGGTACAAAATGAATTAGAACAACAGAAACATCTTCACTAATGCAAATTAGATGTGATACACTAGTTTTTTTTTATTTTTTTAACCAAGCTGTAGCTGCCACAAAATGATCAGTTGAGGGCTATTATCAAACACACATTGACAAAGAGGACCTCTGGTAGGCCTAAGTTAAATCCTGCTGTATTCCAAAAGCTGTTTTCAAATTATATATTATGATAAAAAAAGGTAGTGAAACCAATCTGGCCAAAAGATTAACACAATTTCTAGCAAAAGCTACCTCAAATTAAGAAATCATCAGTTTAAAAGACTGGCATTGTGGAATCAGGGTCAGATTTCATGATACAAATACAGGACAAAATCAACTCTATATGTTCATTTATATGTGTGTACAACTATTTTTATAGAAAGAAAGGAAAAAATGAAATTCAGGTTCTGGTAATACAAATATGTTTATTTTCTTTCACAGAAGAGTAGCCGACTACTCAGGCACTAATGTGTTCATTGTGTTTATCATAGAGAAAGCCTGTGGGCTAGAAACTGTCTCTGTGACAGCTTTGTTTTTTGTTTTTTTGCAGATAGCCCTCTGTAGCACTGACCTGAAGGAAAAAGTCTAAACTGTTTGTTTCTAAAATGGTCTTCAGAGATTTCAGCCTTCTTTTTCCTCATCCTACACTACCAAGTCCTGGATGTAGGGAAGGTCATTGCAGATATTTTTCTTTGCAGACCTAATTGTTAGTTGCAAATTGTAAATGTCCTGTTCTCGGTCAAACCACGGGTGATAAATGTGCATAGGACAGTCTGAATAATGGACATATAGAGGATCACCAGCAGCATCTGACTGAGCTTCTCGAGAACATCTAGGTTGAAGGTGTTAAAGCGAATTCCAAGCAAATCCCAGCCTGTTTCCTTTCGTGCTAATAGGATGTGGTTGTATGGATCGTAGGTGTGAAGAGCTGTTTGTTAATGCTGCAGAAGAAACTGTGAGGTCATCAGTCACTTGGGGGATCATTACAGCATGGTAGGGCAGGCTCCTGTTGTTAGTATTGTCATCCCTGCTTCTCCAACTGGTGCTGGATCATTAAATGAGATACCACCCATAGCCTAGCTGTAGCTTCTATTAGCTGGACTGACCTCCTCGGTTGGTCTGCTTATATAAGGCTCAGTCCTCACTGCCATAAGTATCTTCTTTAGTCCAACATGTCCTTCTCAGATGTGAAGACAATTATGAAGTCGCATGTGTAAAAAGTCTTGGTCTATACACATGTACTTCTTATAACTGCTGATGAGTCATTATTTGAGATATAACATATGATGTCAAAGATTACAAGCTAAATAAGGCCAGAGCTCAAGCTTAAAAACATGTCAATGTCTTAAAAAAATCCCATTAAGTTCAGTGCAGTTAAAGCAGGCCTGTCACTTCTGTGACTCATTAGTCCACTTCAAAACAGTCAATCATAGGTTAAGATGTCTCCAGTTTATTTTTGTAAGTCTACAGGAATCGACAGAAATCTATTCTCGCTGTTCTTTGAGGAATGACTTTAATTCAGCATCATTGAAACCCTTTGGAACACAAACAAATTATTTTCCATAATGTAATGATAAAACTTGAACATTCATATATTTTAGATTCACTGCACACTAACTGAAACATTTCAGATCTTTTATTGTCTTAATACGGATGATTTTGGCATACAGCTCATAAAAACCCCAAATTTCTATCTCACAAAATTAGCATTTCAACCGACCAATAAAAGAAAAGTGTTCTTAATTAAAAAAAAAAGTCAAATAATTATGTACAGTTATGCACTCAATACTTGGTCGGGAATCATTTTGCAGAAATGACTGCTTCAATAAGGCGTGGCAGGGAGGCAATTAGCCTGTGGCACTGCTGAGGTGTTATGGAGGCCCAGGATGTTTCGATAGCGGCCTTTAGCTCATCCAGAGTGTCAGGTCTTGCGTCTCTCAACTTTCTATTCACAATATTCCACAGATTCTCTATGGGGTTCAGGTCAGAAGAGTTGGCAGGCCAATTGAGCACAGTGACACCATGGTCAGTAAACCATTTACCAGTGGTTTTGGCACTGTGAGCAGGTGCCAGGTCTTGCTGAAAATTGAAATCTTCATATCCATAAAACTTTTCAGCAGATGGAAGCAGGACATGCTCCAAAATCCCCTGATAGCTAGCTGCATTGACTCTGCCCTTTATAAAACACAGTGGAACAACACCAGCAGCTAACATGGCACCCCAGACCATCACTGACTGTGGGTACTTGACACTTTTGGCATTTTGCCATTTCCTTCACCCCAGTCTTCCTCCAGACTCTAGCAACTTGATTTCCAAATGACATGCAAAATTTGCATACATCCAAAAAAATTACTTTGGACCACTGAGCAACAGTCCAGTGCTGCTTCTCTGCAGCCCAGGTCAGGCACCTCTGCTGCTGTTTCTGGTTCAAAAGTGGCTTGACCTGGGGAATGCTGCACCTGTAGCCCATTTCCTTCACACGCCTGTGCACGGTGGCTCTGGATGTTTCTACTCGAGACTCAGTCCACTGCTTCCACAGGTCCCCAAAGGTCTGGAATCGGCCCTTCTCCACAATCTTCCTCAGGGTCTGGTCACCTCTTCTCGTTGTGCTAGTTTTCTGCCACACTTTATCCTTCAAAGACCTCCCACTGAGGTGCCTTGATGCAGCACTCTGGGAACAGCCTATTCATTCAGAAATACCTTTCTATGTCATACCCTCTTGCTTGATTGTGTGAATGATGGCCATCTGGAAAGCAGTCAGGTCGGCAGTCTTACCCCTGATTGGGGTTTTTAATGATGAACCAGGCTGGGAGCTTTAAAGGCCTTAGGAATCTTTTGCAGGTGTTTAGAGTAGATTGTTGATTCAGATTATTAGGTGCAGAGCTCGTTTTGAGACCTTTTTCATGATTTGCTAATTTTGTGAGATAGGAATTTGGGGTTTTCATAAGCTGTATGCCAAAACCGTTATTATTAAGACAAGAAAAGACCTGAAATATTTCAGTTAGTTTGCAATGAATTTAAAATATATGAATGTTCAAGTTTTATCATTACATTATGGAAAATAATGAACTTTATTACAATATGCTAATATTTTGAGAAGGACCTGTGTAAGAGTCATCATTGGGCTCATTTTGGTCAGCAATGGTGAATTATTGGAACTCCACAATTTTGATTCCATTTTAGCCGTCTTTTTGTTACTTGTGAATAACAAACTCTGACCTTAACTGAGACAAGAAAGGTTTACACTGCTTGATGTTTTTCTAGGTTCCTCTGTGACCTTTTGGATTAGTGGATAATGACTGTCACTGCTGTTTGCTGGAATCCCAAAGAGCGAGACACAACTTTTTAACCTTTTCAAAGCTTTTAGGCGTCAACAACTTTGTTTCCAATATGTTTGGAGTTTTTTCTAAATTGGGCAATATTTCTTTTTTGAGATATCTCAGACTATTTGATGTTGTCTCACAGGGTATATTTTAGTTGGCATATTATGTTTGACACTGACCAAGGTTGCAATGTCAAAAAACATGTAACTGTGACAAAACAGGAAATTAAATACATCTGAAGTACAGTATGCAAATGCTTTTTCTCAGCACTGTATATCTTTGATACATATACAATTACATTTTTACTTTTTCTCAAGAGTTTAGATTTTTTTTATTGTTGAGTAGTAATGTATACAACACACTAGAACGCAAAATAAACATCCTGCATGATCATTTTCTACAAATGTAGAACAGACAGAACTGTGTTGTTTAATACACATTACTTGAAATGACAGTTAAGCAGCAGAGTCCTACAGTTTTAATGATTGAAACTGCTACATTACTTCAACATAGACAATTATCACCCCAGACTTCCTACTGCTGAGGTTCCAGTTAGAGTATTGATTTCTGAAAGGAAATATAATACATTCAGACATCCTCCAAGCAGGTGGAAGCAATAATACCTGCTAAAGATATTCCTGTGGGAAAAGGTGTGGAGCACTAAGTTTGGACCCTATTAGATTTTGTTTGAATTTATAGTGTTGTGGGTGGGTCATAGAAATTCGATAATGTGTTTCACTAAACACACAGGAGCAACCCCCCACCCCCCGAGCAAGGAATTCGTTATCAATGATTTTTTTTATTTTTAAAAACATTAAACTAAAATAAAGGAATATCTTAGAAGCAAAATTTTTGTCATTATTGGGAAAGAATTGGCTGCATTTAGTGAACCTAATCATGTAAACACATCTGCATGGATTCTAATTTAATAGGGAATGTAGAGGTGAGCAATAGCAACTGTCTACAGGCAGGGTTGCATACAAAGTGGTGACCTGCTAGTATGGCAGTGCTTTTGTCTTTGAAGGCAGTAGTGTATTGTATCTAGTTATCCCCCCCCACCCCACCCGTTTAGCCTAACATCATCTCCTCCCGGATTCACCTGCATCTAATTTAATGGCTGCACAAATGTGGATAATAGTACACCAAGACCCAACGGAGCTTCTACAGATATAGAAACACAGAGGAAAATCAAGGAGAAGATGGCTAATCACTCTGAAACCTTTTTGGTTCCTCTTTTATTTAGACTAATGGAGCTGGTGTGGGAAGAAAGTGGGCATGTGTGTTGAGTCACATCTACATTAGGACATTGGAAAACAAGTTGAGATCAAATAAATATATATTTTTTTTTAGATGTGAAAACACTTCCTAAAAAGTGTTCTAGCAAATTACTGTAAATATATCCTGCATTAACTATATAAGAGAAGCTGTTTTTCAGATGGGTATATTCTTATTGAACAGCTAATGAGTCATCAATATAGAACGGCAGTAAATCTAAGATGTGAATTTTACAGAAGTAACAGTTAGGTATTTGAGTTATTAAGGAACGTTCCTTATCTGTAACATGTACTGCATATCTGTAACATGTACTGCATATTATAATTATGATCACCTCTGTGCTACCATGATTTTATTTTATGTTTTTTTTATTTTTTTAAGTTGCTCTTTTTGCACAAAGCAAGCAGTCAAATAAATGACTTGGTGGAATGTGTCAACATTCATGGATTTTTGGCTTAATAAGAGACAAATTTTTGCTTCTAACAATAGAAAAGCAATTTTAATTAAAACTTTTAATTACCCCTTTTTAAACCCCTTAACATTAAAACAAATGAAACTTACTGAAAGAATTGAAGCAGGGACATTTTTCCTGTCTTGAAACATCCAAGAATTTAGGTCTGCTGAGTAAAGTACTAATTTATTTTATGTTTTACATTCACATTCAACCTTCTGAACTGGTCTCACGTAGTATTTATTTATTCATTTAATTAGTTAAATAGACATGCTGTTATTAATATGTACTAATCGTTCTAAATGGAAATTGTACTTAATAATTTAATATCATTGATAACATAATTATTAGTGCAACGGTTGGGAAACAAAAGGACTCCAACTAAAAGGACATTGCAGTAAATAATGTCTTCCACCCCATGCATGTTGATGTTGCTGAACTGGGAGCATCTTCAGTGACAGACTGCTGTACCATTAGCACAGCATAGGACTCTACTAACAAAGGAGCATTATCATAGACACTTCCTCTCAACAGATGTAAGACTTTATAACCATCACTGCTCCCAACAACTACAATAAGTCTTTACATTCATTGAGTTTTTTTTGTTTTTTTTTTGCATAGTTCCGTTTTTTAATCACTTTAACTTACATACTGCTGTAATTTAGGGCATCTTTGATGTTGCTGCTTATATTCATTCCACTTTAAAAATATCCAAAGCTTTATATTTTAGTTATTTATTATTTTTTGGTGACTGCACAGCATTTATATAAAAAAAATCTTATTCTTACCTTTACTGTAAAGTACTTTTTTTTTTGTGTGTAACATTTTTTTTCTTTACTCTCTTATTTTTTTATACACTTTTTAATGTCTGTACTTGTCTGACCCTTTTTCTGTTTTAGACAATTAATCAACTTCAGCACTGAAAAATAATTTATTTTAAAAAATTTAACAGCAGATATTAAAGAAACACTGCATGAAGGTATTTTCAAATGTGGGGCAAAGTAATGGTGAGACCCAGGCTGTTGGCCTCAGGGGTGGTATACTCCTGTAAAATAAACCACATGTGGTAATGGCCAAAGGGGAGGTTAGTAGGCAAAAGGCTAACAACTTCTAGCAGATAGCCAGCTGTGTGATGAGCTTGGAGTACCTGGTCCAGAAGGGAAGAAATTGAGAAAGAAAAGAAAGAGAGAGAAGGGGGAACATGCACAACATGCACAGAGTTTAATGGCTGCAGTGTATCCTCAGGAAATCAGTTTCAGGTAACGAAATGAAAACATTCAGCCAGGAAGTTTAAGCAAACTCATTCTGTAATGAGCACTGAAAAAAGAAGGGTAAAGGTTTTACTCGCTGTCATTCCTTTGGAGGCAGGCTGGTGCGGCTCTTAGCTACTGTCTCTGTGGCTTAATGAACAAGGGAAGGGCGAGGCTGGTGGATTGTTTAGCCAAAACAACTACAGTAGGTTCATCACAGTCACTTCAGAAAAAAAAAGCGCATCTCCTAGGATCTCTTAAAGATCTTCTCTGCACAGGAATGAAGGGAGCTATTTCAGTCTCGAGGAGCTTCCTTAGTGATACAATCTGGAAATCTGCGGACAGTCTGTTCTTGCAGATTCCATCCTTAAACAAACTTATCCTTTAAAGCAATGATGAGAAAGTGGTGGTCGTGCATCTTCACCAGCAAGGACACAGCGTACTGCAATCCTTACCACGTGTTTCCAGACAAATGGCCCTTCATCTGAAGTGAGGTTTCTTCGTAGCAGTGTTTAAGCTGGGCTTACACTGTGCGATTTTTTGCCCTTTTCAGGCTGACTTTCAAGTTGTGCGACAGTTTTTCAATCGGCCCTACTTTAAGCCTGATCATACGAACGTGTCGTGTACAAGGGACAGTAACGAGGGACGATCAGCCTCTCACAACCACCTCGCGTAGTTGCCACCTCCTGCACTGTAGTAGAATAAAATCCCAGACAATTTTGAAATTCCCCCCGGACATTTTTTTAGGTATAAAAAGTAGAACATGTCAGGGAAAAAGAGAATGTCCACCCACCCTACCATATCAACAATCTCGATGCTTCAGTGAGTGAGTGCTTGTTGCTATGATGCGTCTTTGCTCAGCAGCTGCGCTTGTTGTAAACCAACCAATCAGTGCACAGCTCATCTAAATATTCATGAGCACACCATAAAAGCAAGAAAACTGTTCTTTCATTCTAGGGCTTTTAACCAGGCTTGCGTTAGGGCTCATAGAACAGCAAGTATGCCATTTTCAGCCCAACCAATGTTATACACCCTGTTCAGAGACTTTAAGGACCAGCACCAAATACCCTATATAATCATTCTATGACCACTTTAAACAAAATTAGCAAGGTTTAAAAGGTTTAAAACCATTATTGAACAAATTTACATCCAAATTTTCGGTTAACTTTTTCAATTGTGTTAAAATGATTTAATTTTAAGTGATTAGAATACAGGCAAGGCTGTCTTTTGGTCCTTGTAGGCATACAATGTGCTGTTTATGCAGCTTTTCTGTTTTATCTCTCTTCTTCAGATTAACGCAGCACAAAATGACCTCAGGAAATGGGATGCTGACTGTCACAATTTAAACTTCAAATTAAAACTAGACAACAAAAAAAGTTCTATGTGCGAATTCTCATTAACATTATCACCAAATGAATGTGATATCTTCTGTGTTGGTTTTGAGACTAAGCATTTCAAATTCGAGCTGAAATTGAAGTATCACTATTTAAATCTCTGAGAAGTATTACGAAGTAAAAGAGAAAATACTTTAAAAGACATGGATGCTTTGAATTTCTGTGTTTTTGTTTTGTTTAGCAAGATTTCATACCAGAAGGAACTGAAGAAGTATTTTTAAGATTTTTATTTCAACCAATAGAATAGAATAGAATTCAACTTTATTGTCATTCCACTGTCACAAGTACAGAGCAACAAAATTAACTCTCTGCATTTAACCCATTCCCTTGGGGAGCAGTGGGCTGCCATTGTGCGGCACCCGGGGAGCAGTATGGGGTTAAGGGTCTTGCTCAGGGACCCAGAGTGGCAGTCTGTGGGAGTGAGGAATCGAACTCACAACCTCAGGATGAAATTGAAATAAGGAAAAAAAACATAAAACATACCATACATTTGTCTAAAAGCAACATAGTGTTAACCTTAGCTGAAGCAATTGTCGACACTGACCTATCGCAAAATTATAAAGTCTTCCTCCGTGTTTTTAAAACTGGATAACAGACCATTGTGGAACAACAGATTGAGAAGTCAGTGAAAATGCTTGTAAAGACAAGGCCCATTAACCACTATAGATCATATTCAACATCAGAGAACAAACAATATGCCTGATCAGGCAAGCATCATATCTGTTTTTTTGCCTAACAAGTTTTAGTTTAGGAGGAGCTCAGAATGCCATAAATCAGTGTTCTTCCTCACATGACTCATTGAGTGATGAATCCAACCCTTGCAAGGTAAATAGGTAAGTTCGTGAGAAGGGCAGCCCGCATGAAGCACCAACTGTTTTATATTGACCTGAAAAATAATTTTGTATGTAAGTTAATGCTTGGTTCAAAAGTTAGACATTGTTGCTTTAACATTATCCGTATATTCAAATGCTCTTGCTTCAGAACAGCGCTCAGCTCCCTCCTGGTTAGTTGCAGAGCTCTAATTTGTTAGATAGAGAAAGCTAGGTGTGAAGCCACTGGCGCTATTTTGATTTGACCTGCTCCTCTAATTACTGTGTGAACATATCAGTTGTCCTCTCACATAAATAACGCCTCAGGACAACTGAAGTTTAATTGAAAGAGAAGCTCTTTGTGTTTCTAACTCAGAGATTGTTAATGTTGATGACAGTGAGGGACTCGGTGGGGAATTCTTCTTTCTCTGTTTGTCCTTCTGCTGTTTAGAAATAAATACAAAACATAACAAAAACAGATAATACAGAAAAAACTCTAAAGAATTTCAAATTTCTGTCTAACCTTTAAATAACTTGGATGACCCTCCGTTGGACATTTGAAGCAACTTCTTAAAGTTCAGTTTGAAATACCTTGGAGCTCACAGCTAAATGAAAAACATAGGTTTTGTATAAGGATGATAAACAAAAGCTTACAACAAGCAAATACCAAATTGGCCTTAAAAAAGCAGATGTTAAAGGTCTCTTAACAATCCCTGTAAACTAATGCAATTGAGATGTTTCATCATTACCTGATTTTGCGACCCATTAATGTTTAATTAATAAGCAATTCTCCACAGTAGTGATGGAGGGGTCAAAATTTGCAACCCTAGCTGTACACAGTTGTGTATCCGAATTGTTTGTTTGTACAAAAGGTTTGTTTTCAATTAATATGTGAAATCATTATTTAAAACAGCTTTCTGTATCTATTTACTTGTATTTTTTTTTTCAATCAACCATATTAAAAGTATGACCATTATTTATGATAGGGTTACATTTAAATTTGCATATATTAAAATGAGGCAACAAAATCTTTCAATTTAATGCTGGGGACTTTCAATTTTGCTTCTTTACTTTCAAAAATGCTGGGGAATTTCAAATTTCTGTCTAACCTTTTAATAACTTGGATGACCCTCCTTTGGACATTCAAAGCAACTTCTTAAAGTTCAGTTTGAAATACCTTGGAGCTCACAACCAAATAAAAAATGTGGATTTTGTATAAGGATTGTAAACAAAAGCTTACCAACAAGCAAATGCCAAAAATTGCCTTAAAAAAAGTAGACGTTAAAGGTGCCCTAACAATCCCTGTAAACTAATGCAAATGAGATCTTTTATCATTACCTGATTTTGCAACCATTAATGTTTCATTAAAAAGCAATTCTCCAAAGTAGACAGTTGTGTATCCGAAATGTTTGTTTGTATACTAGGTTTGTTTTCAATTAAGAGGTGAAATCATTATTTAAAACAGCTTTCTGTATCTTTTTACTTATATTGTTTTTCAATCAACCATATTAAAAGTATGACCATTATTTATGATAGGATGAAATTTAAAGTTGCATATAAAAATGAGGCAACTAAGTCTTTCAATTTAATGCTGGGGACTTTAAAGAATTTCAAATTTCTGTCAAACCTTTTAATAACTTGGATGACCCTCCTTTGGACATTCAAAGCAACTTCTTAAAGTTCAGTTTGAAATACCTTTTTCTTAAGGATGGTAAACAAAAGCTTACCAACAAGCAAATGCCAAAATTGCCTTAAAAAAGCAGACATTAAACGTGCCCTAACAATCCCTGTAAACTAATGCAATTGAGATCTTTTCAACCCATTATTGTTTCATTAAAAAGCAATTCTCCAAAGTAGTGCCGAAGGGGTCAAATAGTAGGTGAAGTAATAGGTGAAATCATTATTTAATTCAGCTTTCAGTATCTATTTACTTATATTGTTTTTCAATCAACAATCTTAAAAGTATGACCATTATTTATGATAGGATTACATTTATAGTTGCATATAAAAATGAGTCAACTAAGTCTCTCAATTTAATGCTGAGGACCCGAATTTGAATCCTGGAATGATAAACAATGCTGTAAAAACCTTGTCAAGTCTGTGATCAAGTCGTAATGACTTGTTTTTTTTTTATCCCTGAAATGATCTAAGCAGCTTTAAGTACACAAACAAAGAAACCATTTAACCAAGAAAAGTTATTTTCATGGTTGGCTCTTTTTCTTTACTTATCCTCACTCCTGTTACTAGGCTTTGATTTTTCCTAGAGATTCTCATGCATATCAACAGAACAAGAAGTTGAAATGCTGGATCAATAGCATTGCTCACTGTTTGAATGTGCTTAAACAAATGTCACATACCATTGTGTGCATCCTTGAGCAAAGTGCACAAGGCTTAGCTGTGAAATAGTTTAACATCTAAGTTCCTTAATCACCCTTTGTGGGTGAGTTTACATATTTGACTCTTTTCTATTGCTGCATTTGATTTATCCCGGCACCTATATCTGCAAATGCCATCACTTCAGAGCTGAGCATGTTTCAGAACCAAACACAAAACTAATGTGATATTAGGGGTGTAACGCAACAGTATGATAAGCACTAAAACAAGGTGATAGACTAAATTGCTTCTAATAATAATTTAATGGCACTCCTTCTACAGTACCTTTTAAATTAACCCTAATGTCCCTCCCTGTCTTGCAGCTACATTTCCAAGGTATATAGGTTTCAAGCTAGAAATGATCTATTTCAAATTTAGATATTAAATTTTCTCTCAGTTTAGCAGAGAGACCAGAAGCTCATTTCAGAATACTCCTGTTTAAACATTATTTAATTACAAATAATTTATATTTGTTTTGAAGGTTTGATTTTTTCTATAGATGACACAAACGGAGCCAGATAAACAATTTCTATAGTGTTTGGGGGTGTGGGACCTGTTTTCAGTTGTTATTTATGAAAATGTATAATATAATATATATATATATATATATATATATATATATATATATATATATNTTTTTTTTTCACAGCTATAATGGCTCAAGTTGGAAGGGTGATATCCCCACTCTGCTACCCTCTCCATGTGCATTGGTAATCTGTGTAGATTAAAGTTTTTTTTCAAACTCAGACTGGTTGGGCTTGGATTACTTTCTTTGAGGAACATAAATCATGAAAAATGATGACTACCCATTGTGCAGAACCCCCCCAACACAATAATATTTTATGTTCAGGACCTGACATATAATGTGACACTGGACCCAGACCTAATAAAACTGTGGACCCAAATTATTTCCTTCTGGCTCAGCCTGTCTGTGCTTTCATGTGGGTGTGTGTGTGTTTTGTTTTTGCTTTTTTGGGGAGGTGGTCTCTCTGAGTACTCTGGTTTCTCCCGCAGTTCAAAATACACAACTGTTGTAGGTTAGTTGGTGACTCTAAGTCCCCCTTACACTTGAGTGTGACTGGTTGCATGTCTGTGTTTCCCTGTGTGACCTGCTTATAAACTAATAATAATAATAATAATACATTAGAATTATATTGCACTTTTCGGACACTCATAGACACTTTACAAAAACAAACACACACAAAAAAGAAGATTGGCAGATGGTCCTCCAAAAAACTTGAAAGTTTTTTCTGATAATATTGTGTAGGGAAATGATAGAAATTATAAAACTTTACACTTAGCATTCCAGGCAAAAGTAAGCTATATTTGCTGTAAATATTAATGTAATTGAAGTAAACTTAAAATTATTTTTTGCTTTTTTTGGCTTTCCAGCAATACAATCTTGAGGGTCAGGCATGCCCACAAACAGTGGGCAAGTAACCAAAATGAGCACCCAAGGGTTAAATTGGTGGAGGCATAATCGATACCAAATCCTAGCTCTCAGCTGAACAAAACATTTTATTGATCAACTTACAAACAAGGCATTTCAAGAATCGCTTCCCTTTTCTGGTGAAGAGGAGGTGGTTTTACGTTTGTATAGAAAAAAAAAAGTTTCACCTTCCTATCCAGGGCTAATAAAATTACATGACATTTACTTTAAACAGAATTATATTCTGACAAGTGAGACAGAATTATACTCTGACAAGTGCGGGATACATACATGTGAGACATAATTAGTTCTGAATAGAAATATAAATGTGGTTAAATATTGCCAGATCTCTTGATGCAAGATGTTGTTACACACTGACTGGAATGGGTTATTAGACTACAAACCAGGCACGACGTATTTATTTCCACGTATATCTATACAGTAAATGAGCTTTTTGAATGAACTGAAAAAGTAAACTTCCATTTTTATACATATTAATAAGACAGACTTAGACTTAGATTTAAGGAAATTTCGACAGCTCTCTAGACTATTTCATTTTTTAAAGTGCATCCTTGATAAGGTAAACAGCAATTATAATCATAATCATTGACAAAGTTTTACTGCATTTACATTTTCAATCTGAAAATGAAACAATTATTTAATATTTATTCCTTTAGAGGGTGTCCCAAAGAGGGGGTGCAGAGGAGCAAAAGGCCCTGTCACCTGTGGAGTGAAGTGAGTGGTGGAACCTTGTTCCTGTCTGAGCAGTGTGAAGTTCTTTGAGGTAGTCTGGAGTGTTGTCGTTGATGGATTGGTGGTTCAGGAAGTAAACAGTATTTAATGCTAAGTGAAATGGAAAGACTGAGGTGACATGGTCTTGTTTGATATGCTTCATCAGGACCAGGGCAGCACTGTTCTGGACACATTCAAGTATTTTAATGTATTAGGATGGAGTTCTCTAGAAAATACATAAAGTTGTCAACTTCTAAGGAGCTGAGCATATTTTTTAGCATCTGAAAAGCAGGGTAATGAACAGAGTTTCAAAATGTAGGATGAGTGTAAAAATCTTACATCAAGATTAGTCACTGTAGACAAAAGGGGAATGCTGTGGGCAGAGTGGAATAGAAGATGAGTTTAACTAATGCTGCATTCCCAGTAGAGCAGCTTCTGTTTCTGACATGTTTAGTTGGAGAAGGCTGGCATTCATCCAGCCGCTTACTTCCTCAAGATACGCAGTGTGTCACTGGTTTAAAATAATCCAATAGTTAAAAGAGTTTAGAAACTGTTTAGTCCTGCATATTTAAACGTTTTATATGTGAAAATGCCATATTAGATCTGAACACAAGTTTTGCAAGGGGACCTCTGTCTGTCTGACTCAGAGCACTTCAGGGAGTGGATGTTCTGAGTTTCTTGTCAGAATACACCATTAACTTTCTCAAAGGTCAGCACTGTTTTAAAGCATGCACAGAAATCACACCTTCCATTGATGCAAACACAGATGTGTAATGAACTTAGACGAATTAGGAAATGTGTTAAAAATATATATAAATGACCATCTTCTGACAGAAAAAATAATGAAAAAGTATCAGTTTCAGTTCAGGAGTTATAGAAAACTAATTACCGTAGGTAAAGGAGCAAACCTTTCATCTGCAGCTACGCTCACAGAATGATGGAAGTCATCACCTCTTGCACAGCAGTGAGCTTTTTGATCCTATTGTACTTAAGTGGCTCCCACAGAAACTACCAATTATTCCTTCAAATCAGCTTGGTGGCAACTTGAATGTTGTATTTCTTCAACAGCTCATAATTTATTGGTGCAGTGACGGGTTGTGCACTTAAGTCTGATCAAATATGGCATTTAATTATACTGCATTTGGATAGTGGTATCAACCACTTTGAATACAAAAAAAAAAAAAAAAAACATTGTGAGAAAGGGCCTTCAAAGAAAAAAATGCTTTTGACTGCTGTTCTTTTAAACCTTACTTTTAATTTCAAATTCTCCTTTCATCACATCCTCTACTTTCTCTCTGCCTGTCTTCCTTCGTCACACCCGTATTAGTCTATTCCCTCACTGCGCTTCTTTCAGGGAAGCGTGACCTCACCTGGGGGCCATGATAACACAAGACAGACTCATAAATGGCTGCAGAGTGAGGTGGGATATTAGTGATGGTCAAGCTGCAGAAAATGCAGTGGTGTGTGCTGGCCGCCAAGGGGTCCGCTGGAGATCTTATTGGTCGATTTTACTCAAGCCTGACCTCCTTCATGAGGGAGCATAGGCTGCTAACCCAGTAGCATAACTAATCCTCAAAGTCCACAAACACCACCTTTAGGTTCAGAGGATAAGTCACATAAAAGATTCATCTCATCCTGGGCTAAGCCAAGCACATCTTCAAGCTTTTTTGTCTATTCTGTACTAAAATAGCCAAAGTACACAGAGGAAAGTGTAAGATTTGTTTTGTTGTGCAATCAAAAAGCCATACATCTTGTTTATTTGGGAACTTTAGAGTTACTCAGCACTCTCAACCTTACTGTCAGCCTGAGGTCGGGTGCAGACAGACGTGTGCTACCTCCATGACACATGGTGCTGCCAGCTGTTCCTTTTCACTGATAAACAAAGGTTCCCTCTGAGGTTGCCTTCACTGACACCACTCGTCACAAGTGCAGTGACAAGGACAAGAACACCCAGTGTTTCACATCAGCAAACCACATGTGTTGGCACCGGTGGACAGAAATCTTTTAACAACAACACCTGTAATGATCTAGAAGCATTTTAGCCAATCTGCCTCAATTACATGTTGGGCAAGTGAACACCTGCAAAAGACAAAATGTTTCTCAGTGCCTTTCCTTCACCATGCCCCGTAAAACAAAAGCAATCATGGGGAAGGCAGTAAATAGATTTTTTTAGCTGTTATGTAGGGATTTGTCTGCATTTATCAGGAGTGACATCCGCTTCCTTCTTCTCTTCCAAACGTATACATTTTTTTTGCTATCTTTTCAGCTTAAGTGGATGCTATTTCTGCCACAGAGTGGAAAGGAAAGCAGCGAGAAAAAGAGAGAGGATGAAGTGCACCTTCAGTTTCAAGCTTGCAGGAGAACCTCAAAAAGCGAAGCCTGCTGAGAGACATCTTTTGTCTGTTTGTTCATGGCTACTGTGGAAAAATTGTGATTTAACATGGCTGAGAGAAACGGGGCTGCCAGTTGAAATAGGCTATCTCTCTGACAGAACTGCTAAAGTCATCGCTGACTTTTAAAAGGAAAAAACAAATGAAAATACAGGGCTTTAAAACTGAAAATCTATGTATTTAGTGCTTGTTATGTAGGAAATACACGGCTAATCAGATGCTCTGCTTTGTTCTTTAGATCCTGTTGAATTATACAGTAGATGCTGTAAATAGCATTTTTTTTTATATCTTCTCATGTTAGACTCAATTTGGACCAATTTAAGCATAAATATCTATTAAAAAAGAAGTTTTTTTTATATATATACATGGGCAATGAAAATGTTACACTAACATCTTTATTCCATATTTATTTTTAACACTGATCATTCCTAATGTTAATACACAGTTAAATAATTTGGAAATATCTGAACTAAATTATTAATGCCAGATGATAAATGCAGTTACCTTAAAGTTTGATGTGTCACATTTGCTTACAGCGATGGATGCATATATCATCATTCTTTTACAACTGCATGTAGATGAAAATACATTTAAGGTAAAAACGGAATGCTGATTAAATACACATTAATGCTTGCATAAGTTATACACCATATAGACACAATAAGTGAAAGTTGTGTATTGTTACAAAATAGAAAAGCTTAGTAGTATATTATTAGAAAGTAACACATAAAAAGTAGAATAAAGTTATATAGATGTTTGGAATATAAAATGAATTTCTTTTTTTAATAAGATGATTTATGAGACTCTTGTCTTCCGTGCTAAAATGGAAATGAAGATGTCTGAGCTGGAATATTTTTTTGTTCTTGGTGTCTGTAAGTGTAATACCTCACTAATGAGGCCCTACTTTTTTCAGTGATGTTAGAAAATACTTGTGAAGATTCATAAGTCTTCTACTTTCTTCTTTCCTTTGCTTCCTGTCACAACTTGGCTCCTGCTTAAGACAGATAACAAGAACAGGAGGTTTATATTTGCTTTATTGAGCGTTAGATTCACAACTGTGTATTCAGCACTGATGGATGTTCCTTACGAACCGTGCCCTATGTTTGTGTGTGTAGTCCTGTGCCCGTGCGCTACTGCTCATGTCTATGCAACTGTAGCTGTGTTCATCTGTTTGTCATAATGTGTGTAGGCTGTTGAAAGTGGAGTGTAGAAAGCAGAGCGGGAAAAACATAAAGGCGACTGCGGATGTGTTAGTGCAGCGTTATACGCATGCAAAAAAGCTCCACACAGTACAGAAATACGTATGACAGGAAACAGGCTTACCAGTGACGGTTGTGTAACATGAAGATAACAGCATGCAACAAAATTCAAAGAACTCTTTTATCTCATTTAGGTTTAAAGTATTCCTTTATTCCCTTTTCTTTATCATGCATCCTTTCAGCTTTTAGAGGTTAGATAATAGATTATCTTCCATTTAATTTCTTTTCATGCAATGATAATAAAAATGGAGCACATTACCTGATACTTCCAAGTTCATTTTTAAGTGACCCTGTTTTTTTCCTTTTGTGGTAAATAGCTAATATCCCATAATGAAGTCTTAGTTACACATTCATAATGGACTTCAAGTTTAATTAAAAATAATTCTCTTACCCTTCTGGGTGAACTGACACTGCGTGTCAGGTGCACTCAGCCATACCACACATCATGGCTGCCATCTGCTTAGACGTCCCTGCTTGTTGTATAGCTCTCAAGAGAGGGTACCATCAGTTCATCTGGCACTGGTCCTTAACGATGGTGTGTGAGCATTTATATGATAATGTGCATTCAGTACCATGATAAATAGGGGAATGTTTTTCGGCCTTCCTGTGCTCTATTCTTTATGCTGCTCCTAGAAAATAGAAAATCCCCTTAAATGATATACGATCCTCACAGTTATGTTCAGGTAAATGCCAAAAAACTAATAAATCAAATAATCAGTTACGTTCTGGGAACGACATTTATTCTAAATATTAAGAGAAGTTAAATAAATGAACCAATCCACTTATCACACTAAAGGTACAATTCAACTATCAAATACGTAAGGTTAGTGACTCACACGGCTTTAGTATCCCATTTATAGGGATGCACATACCATTATAAATTAACTCTGCATTTACTTTACACAACAATCTAAAATAGCTTTATGCGTTTTATTCTAAAGTGAAGGGTAAAATATAATATTTTATAGTAGCACTGTTTTTGAGATAAGATGAAGAATAACAACCGAAACCAAATATTTACTCCAGTAACAAAGTCGACTCTAGCACCACATTAGTAGTATTGTGTGAAGTGGAAATCGTGAGCTGAAGTCATGAGTAAAGGCTTTAAATACACAAATAACACCCAACATATTTCTGCAAATTTTAAATAATAAAGTAATATATCAAGTTTTTTTTTTTTTATTGCCAGGCTAAATATACATTGTTTTAGTAAATAAAGTATGAAATGTGGAAGCCTCTAAATCTACTTTAATATTAAAATTTTATACACAGAATTTCTACACAAAACTATGTTAAAAGGTTATATTTTATCACCAGAAAGTATTTTTCAGACTCTTTTTCTGTATGTTAGTCATTCATTGTAATCAATTTCCCTGACAATAGAAAAAACACAATCAGAGGAAGGTTACAAAATAATAAAGCGTTTGCAGCAATAACTGTATTAGTTTTGATATTGAATTTATAAGATATTTCATAGCTGCAGCTAATGATACATGATGCCAAATTAATCTAAAATGGGCTGTTAGGATTAACAAAACTAAAATAAAATAAGCAAGGAAAATGAACAGTTAAAATAAGATAAAACATTATAATAAGAAAATCAAGGGAAAGAAATAGACCTCTTAAATCTATAATTCTCATCCCCTAGGAAAATAAAAAAGATGTTGAAGTGCATATATACTTAATGAGCAGTCCTATTTGTTCTTTTTGCACTTTGTCTGAAGTTTGACACACTAAACTCCAAGCTCACTGTCTGTTCCCAGTCAAGCTGGATGAAACTGTGCAAGCACCAAGTGATGTAAACACAAAGTGAAGCGAGGACACAAAACAAAAGAGAAGAACACACATACACTTCTTGATTTGACCTGATATATCTTTTGTGTTATTTCTTTTCTTTGTGTCCTTATGAATCAGGGTATAAATCCATTAATTTGCCTAGCAATCTTTGTAGAGAGTATGCTTGGGTGCATGTATGTTTATGCAGTAACTCTCACTGTCTGGATGTTTCATGATATTGTCAAGAAGACAAAGGAATTAAAATGTAGTCAAAGCTTCTGTAATTCAGCTTTCTGAGTATGTTTCCTGTCTCAGGGGATTTTCTTTAGGCTAATCTTTTAATAATTACTGTGACAAAAATGGGACTATCTCAAAGGACCACACAGACACGGAAAGACATTTTCACTCCTCCCATTGCCTGCTGTTATTGTGTTGCTTTACACACATACACAGACGAATTCAGTGTGTTAATATATGCACAATACAAGTTACGACATAAATGTCAAAGCTTCAGTATGAAACATTTTTTTTCTGCTTTTGACTTGAAATGCTTCTTCATTCTTTTTAAACTAGGTCACTTTTCAACAATGGAGCTCTCCCTGTAATGATTATATATCTTTCAGTCAAAGTCTGTCTTTAACTGTCTGACTTTCTGTTTTTATAGCACAAATCACACTGTGAAGGCCAACAAAAGAGCTGCTGTAACAAAGACATTTCTTACAACAGCATTTGTAAAGACCAGAGAGAAATCTACAAATATGTATACAAATATTTAATGCTAATATCTGAGTTTTTTTGGTTTTAGAAACAGGCAACATATCAAAAGTCTTTCAATGTTTTTCTTTGGGCTTAGGCAATTTGTTTGTAGTGGATTTTAATCCCATTATTGGTAATGTGCGTTAAAAGAGGAAAATTAGCCAAATATATGAAAAGAGAAAAAAGTGCAAGACATCACACAGAATGCAGCTTGACAAACTCTCTGAATGTCTTAAAAAAGAATTACTTTCATTGATAAAACCATCAATGAAAGTCTTTCAGTGACTCAGTTCATCATTAAGTGTAGCAAGTCTTCAGATAAAATGTAATCATAAATAAATGTTATTCAACAAAAGGCAGTTATTAAATGAAAGATGTATTTTTTTTTGTGGAAGATGTGCCCAATCTAACTTCTAGCATTGATTGATGCCACATTTGGCTGAAAGAGCATCACTGACAAACTTCTTGAAGTAATCTGTACGCCTCTGACATTGGTCTGAGAAAAGTTTGACTCACTTCTCATTTTCAGCCCTAAGATGTTTAAAGGGTTTAATTTAAAAATAGCCTGTCTGACGTCCACATACATCATCACAATGCAATTAAGATCTGGACATTGACTTAGGCTTATATTTAGCATTTCTCATCCACAACTAATCTTAAATCCTCAATAGTTATTTTGTTGAGGGGTCTATTTCAGCATGAAGCTTGTTTTTTATTTATTTTATTTTTTTATTTATCCGTAACATTGGAAATAACCTTTTGATATGTGGTGAATCTTTGGGTTCTGTGATGTGACCTGGGCGGGCCTCAATGCAGTAAATTATCCCGACATCATAACACTCCCATCTTCACAGTTCGTTTGTTTATTTTCTTGCCTCAGTAATTTAGTTTTAGAAGCATTTGTCCAAACATCAGCATTCCACTGCATTATTACAAAAGCACATACAGTACAACATTAAAGGTTTCTCTCTGTTTCTTTTTTATTATCCTCCATTGGTAGATTGTGTTTTTTTTTATTATAGACTTAATTGATTGTTTATGACCTAATGGCATCCATTATTATAAGGCCCTCTTACAGCATCAAAATTATGTTCAAAAAACAGTTTACTAAATTTTACAAAAACATAAAAAAATAAAATGCATTTCTCAGCATCAGGACATACCATTTTTTGCATATTAAGGCAAGGCAAGACAAGGTGGGGCAAATTTATTTGTATAGCACAATTCAGTACAAAGATAATGCAAAGTGCTTTACATGATTAAAATACAGGAAGATAAAACATAATCAAAGCAAGTAGGAAAAAAACAAACAATAAATTAACATTTATATTAAACATCCATATGTACAAATATTTTAGGAAAATACAAACAAAATGTAGGATGTCTTGACTGATTCCTGCCACTGGTATCTGCAGCATAACAAAACATCAAAACAATTTGAAACCGGTTGCTATGAAATAAGTCTCCAATGATCTAACTTAAAATCAATCTCAGGGCTTTTGGTATTTGTAGATACAACACAGATCTTTCCCCCATGAGCTCAAGAGCCTCTTATGCCTCAACGATTAGGTTGTAGGTTCTGTATAGAGAACAGGTAGAGAAACAACAACAAAACATCCCACAAAAATCAATCTTACCATCTTT
>NW_015150559.1:180361-247340 GCF_000732505.1 Cyprinodon variegatus
GCTTCTGTCTTAACAACTATTTATGGACCTAAACTTGCTTGAAACTTGCTTGCAATGACACGTCTGAATGTCATCAGCATGAAGCCTAACACTTTTACATAAAGCCTGCACTCTTTATAAACATTTGGGTCTGTACTGTCTATCAGACATAGCCAAGTTTAGATATAAAAAAAAAAAAACTATGAAAAAAACCTCTAAAACCAAAACTAATAATACAATAATGCAAAGGCCTCAATTAAAATAGACAAAAAGAAGGATTCTTTTGAATACATTTGGACAAATTTTGTAAGGCAATAAAAAAGATGGATGCATTGAAAGGAAATAGCAAAGACATTTGATTAAAATGGAGGATGTTCGTAAAGTCAAATATCTAGTAGGCACCAGAGGAGCTCTTGCTAAGTTAAGTGGCTCCCTGTTCCTGTAGTCACAATACTCTAAACTAGAGGTCTTCAACAGGGATTCCGCAACCCCTAGGGGGTCCACGGAGGTACTACATGGGGTTCATGAAAGTTTTGGTTGATTAGACTTTTTTTTTTATATTCCCCACTTTTTGAAATGTCTTTAAATACACATTAACATCAATTCAACACACTGTAATAAACAGATTAATGGAGGCAGAAGATGTCTTTCAGTCATCAATGCTCACATTCAGCAACACACAGGAGCTCTTTCAAGCTGGGCCATTTCATTCACAACCCCTGTACCATCAATCAGAAATATTTTAATAATCCCAGGACAAAATTAATTTTGTTACTCCATGTGTAATAGAGTGACTATAGAACCAGTTCGATATCACACAATTTCATACAATATGTATAATTAGGGGGTCATTGGTCAGTTTGAGGGGTCCTTGGCCTGCAAAATGTTGAAGACCCCTGCTCTAGACTGATTCACTGCATTGATTCAATACAGTAAAAAAAAAGCTTCAAACAAACAATATAACTTTGATTCAACAGTCCACTATTTTTGAACTTGCTTATCTTCCTGTAAAAAAAAAAAAAAACAGAAAGATATTTTATTGCTTTATTAATAGATGTTTATCTTGATTTACTTGCATGAGTGCTGAAGTCAAATATATTTCTAAATAAGTTAAGCGAAACAGAAAAATATAAAATGTGCTTATGGTTCTCCTAAATTAGGGTTTGGACCAAAACAATAATATAAAAAACTAGTATGTGTGTGCTGAAGAAAGGATCTACCAGACTGAAAGAAACTCAAGAGCTGCAGTTCAAGACCTGCATCTGTATCACTCCACAAGTTTTCTTATCTGCAGGTTCTTTTCATGTTGTTAAATCAATTTCACTGTTTGCTCTACATTTCAGCAAAAGGCAGCAGCAGCAAGCAGCAGTTTGAGGCTTAAAGCTTATTTTTTCTATAAATGCTGTATTTTCTAGCTATTAAACCCATTTCATTTAGTCCTCGTCGTTGCCATTGCAACAGAATATTATAGCAAACTTATTCCAGAGTATTAAAAGAATTTGTGTTCATAATTTTTTTGAACACATAAAATATTTTTGTGCATAAGTTTGATTACCTGATTTTTAAGTTATTTAAGATTTCCTCTTTTTTTACTTGCAGAATATATAGTAAACATATTTCAAAGTTAACTAAATAAAATTGTACAGAGAAAGGACTACTGAAAGTCATCATAAGATAAAAAAAAGTAAAGGTAGAGTAAAAGAAACAAGACTTTTAGAAGAGACATAGACACCTGTTTTAGAATATGTACTCTCCACATGATCTGCTGCCATGGTTACACAGCAGGGCTGCACCACCCACTGACGCTGTGTAAATCTTCTCTCATTGTATGAGCCACCTTGTGTGCCGTGATCCTTTAAGCATACATAAGTGCCGACTTGAGCAGTATCCTGCATATGCCCCCCTTTTATTTTATTTTTTTGCCCGGTTGGCACTTTCACAATGCGTCATTTGGCCATGGCAGTGGCCTTCTACAGCTTTATGAGGGACAAGCTCTAGAAAATGTACCTTCTTTTCCTTCCATTTGAATAGAAGTGGATGCAGGCAGAGGTTGTTATTGTCGCAAACGTGAACCATGAACAAAAGACTCCTACAGTCCAACAGAACGATGGATGGCTATATGATTTACATCTGACTTGGAGTGTGCTTAGGAGGATGGATCTGCATGTTCATTAAATGCATCAGCTCTACAATTACAGTTTTCTCCAATTACAGCCGACAGAATTGACAAAGACTCCTGCATGGCTGTCAAAATTGGTCTTTCACCTGTATTTACTTTATCATGGAAAGGTGCTAACATTATGCCAGCTTGCTTGTATCACGTCCATCTCTATTCCACCAAAATGGGTGATTCTAGAAATTAGTCCATAACTGTTGCTGCATGTGTAATTTTTTCATTTTGTCCATACGAGACTGGGAAACAATTATAAAGAAAGCATGGTAAACTGCTAACGTTGCTAATTCTGCATCCACATGAACATGAACAGAGCACTATTGTCACCTGGATGACTTAGATTTTTGTTTAGGGACTTTTCAGACCCTTCTAGCAGCTTTAATTTTAAAAAGCAACCAGCGACATACACTACAGTGGCAGCCATTGAAAATGGCCCTTCCTAGTCAGACACCAGCTGAATGGCTGCAACTCCCAGTAGAATCCCCTCCAACTTCCAGCTACTTGAGTGACCCCCTCCTTCTCCTGGGCATGCATTTTTTTTTTCTCTCACTCCACCCTTTAACTGAATTACAGGGTCTGACCAGGAGATTGCACTTATCTTTAGATCTTAATGTCCACAAATCATGACAGAAAGAATATTTTAGTACAAAGATTGATGTTTAAAAGGAATTGTAGGGGACCAACCAAGGAAAGTGGAGGAAATTTTGAATGGCTACTACTGTATATTGCCAAAAGTATTTGAGTATTTGTTCACCCATCCAAATGATTGAAATCAGGTGTTTCAATCACTTCCATGGCCACAGGTGTACAAAATTAAGTGCTTAGGCATACAAACATCAGACGCAATGGTGTAAGGCATACAGCCATATGACTGCAGAGCAGTGGAGAGTAGTGGAGTTAAACTAGGTTGTGATTCCTTTAAGGAAAATTGGTTCACTTTTGACAATTTTAGATCTTTATCTCATAAAACCTAAACTGCAGACTTCCTCTCTGAGAAAATGTAATCAGAAGAACTGGAAATGTATGTTTTCATTTGGTTTTGCTTTTTAAAATATTTAGCATTTGGAATGTTAATTTGGAATAAAATACATATGATTTATCCTAAATGTATGTTAAACGTAGCTTTAATTATTTTTAATGCAATTTGTAAAGTTAGTATTTTGTCTTGTAAAATGTGTGTTTCACTACACCTCTACAACATACTATACGTATGTACATGTCAAGAAACAACCTTCAAATATTACTGGATCACTAACCAAAACTAGATTTGACTGATAAAAATTACTTGTAGTGAAGAGAGACTTAACTTTTTTTTTTTGCAGAAGTCATGCAGAACACAGTGTCACAGCTTAAAAAAATCCACATGATTTATTCACTAAATTAAATTAACATTTTTAAGGGTATCTTCAGTTGTTTCCTTATGTCAGCAGGAAACAGGGTTGATGAGCCTCTCTCTGTCTGTGTGGGAGAGAGGTCTTTGCTGGTCTTCAGTCGGCTTTATGATCCTTGGAGAAACACAAAGCGAAAAAAAAAAACAGAACAAAACAGCAAATAAATAAGGTAGTGACAAAATAGGTTCTCATTTCTGGATTAAAACTACAAAATGCATTAAAAGTAATTATTTATTAGTATGTGATGATTCTGATTGTGTATAAACTTGTTTGAAATACTGTGATAGTGTGGTATCTGGAAAAATATGTAAAATAGGAAATGGATTCTTGTCCCTGCAGCCGCTTTAATAGTATATATAAATTCTACATTTCACTGCAGTTTAACTCCAAAATAAAAAAAAAAGATAGCCAATAAGTAATGCAGATACACCAACTGATTTAAGAGAGTAGCAGCTATTAAAATTGGAAGATCCAGATATTAGTTTTTTCTGCTTTAAAAATCAGATCAGATCTCCAGCTGGTATTTTTTTCATAATCTTACAGCACACTTATAAATGTATGAGCATTTGAAGGCCAATTTCCAGTAGATGTAACATTAATGAGTCTTGATCTAATCCTTTTTGAATCAAAATCACTGCTTTAGAGTGTGTAGCATTACCACAGCGTAAATCCCCAATGTTGCTGCATGACAGTAGTCAACACACTAAAACTGCAGTGGCAGTTGCACTAATGTCACCACAAGGAGGCCATGCCCTTACAGAGAACTCATTTAGGGAGTTGTCAGTCACACAGGCCTCAATAGAAACAACTTAGAGACAAGGCTAGTGTGACCAGCCGCCCTGGGGGGAAAACATGAAGCTGTCTTCTAACTAGAGGGCTCAATTTTGAGTGAAAGTAAACCAGATTAATACTTAACACACGCTGACACACACACACACAAAAAAACAAAACAAAAAAAACAGGACTGTATTACAATCATCAACAACTTACACAGTTCAGCTGCTTGTTTCTTATTTTATATATTAATTAGAAAATAAAAAAATAGAATGGAATTCAACTTTATTATCATTACACTGCCCCAAGTATAAAGCAAATAAATGTAGTGTGTATCTATTATAGTAAAAATCTATTCAAGGTTATAATAAGTATCATAAGTAGAAGTGTGTGCATAGACTGACATATTCAATCCTGTTTAAACCTATAAATTGCAACATTTTCAGATAAGCTACCCTTTTAACTTTTCGCCTAATATAACACTGATGTTAAGTAATTACCAAAAATAACTACATGCTACCATGTTATTAGATACCTGCGAGGATCAAAAATTACATAACTGGACCTGTGATATATTATGTTTAATCTGATCAGTCACACCTGTTCATTACCATTTGCCAGAAAGAGTTTTCAATAATGTCCATTATCATATTTGCTTCCATTGACATTTCACACTACCTACCTATATGCTTGGAATGAGAGCTGCTTTGGCATGAATCCTAACAGGTTTTAAGGAATTAAAACACTGCATGTAGGGTCTGTGAAAAAAATAAGTGAAGTGTATGTATCCTGTGGGGGTGTTACCAGCATGGGAGGTCAAAGCGGAGACAAGAGTTTTTCTTGGCATGAAATAAATGAACAGCCCGTCACAGAGCTGTAGCTGCCCCCTGTGTGATTAGCCCCATAACTCCAGGCTCCTTGCATCTGTTGCTGCAGCAAAGCTATGCCATTTTCTCTTTGGGAGTTTGTTATTCCTTCAAATGTAAGATTTTTAGAGCCTCTATTATCTCAGACTATGTGAGAACACCTGATTGATGTGTGTGACTATGGGTGTTTTGCTGTGATTGACATTAAGCTTCCTTTACTACAAAAACTCTCCTGTGGTCCATTTGGGTCTTACGGTTGCTGATTGGGTTCAAGTGCTTCTCAACTGCAGATGCCATTTGAAGATTACTTTTATCCCTTCTTGAAACACAAGGACAGATAAGAAACTGCGTTTATGTCTCTGGGGATTTCAGTGGCTCCCCCTCACACAAAGATAAATTTATGTACACAGCACAGTTTTTCCTTACCCAAGTCATGTGTCATCTTTCAGACTGCCATTCACCTAAACACATTTGCAAACCCAGAAAAAGAATAAAAATTGCATTTCCTTACTCCAAGACAATTCCCTCAAAAAAAGACAATTATGTTTATAACGATTGGTCTTGGAAAGCCTTTTAACTTACCAGTCTTCCACCTAACGTCCATGCCATCTTATCTTCCCAAAACAGCATGCTACTCAAAAGCGGTCGCGCCCTGCTATCTCCCCTAGGGATCAGCAGCTTTGTCTAAGCCTCTGGCATGAAATGACTTAAAAAGGGACACCTCATAAATTATCCCAGGTGTATTGCGAGCTTTAAAGTCTATGTGACATGTATCAAAAAACCCTGCAAATATGGAAGCAAACTTAAGAAATTAATGGCAGGATTTCTCTTGTAAAGTTTTGAAAATAGTGGACATTGTGCCAAATAGACTTTCTTTCCTTAAAGCTTTTATAAAACAAAGTACACAGAACAGTGAATCAACACATGGCAGGCAGTGTTTAGCAAAGTTTCATACACCTTCAACATTTTCCAATTTTACAGCGTTACAACTTTAAATGTCCAAAAATATTTCTTGGTCTTATATGACAGACAAAGTGGTGGATAATGACTCAATATGCAACCAACTTTCACTATAAATACATCTGCAGCTCTTAGGCTATTGCTTAGCACCTATTAAATATTTGAGATAATACCCAGTGTTTAGGACAATGCAGTGAGATTTAATCATTAGGACAATCAAGAACAATTTTTAATGCTATCAAAGGTGCTTTGTAACTAGTTAAATTTACTGAGTTACATTTATTTGAGTAACTTTTTGAAAAAAAAAAACTTTTGGAGTACATTTAAAGGAGAAAAAAAGATGAGTGTGGTGGTGTTAATTAAATCCAAATGTCTCGTATTGCATTAACAAATGTTGAAACACATAAAAAAAACAATACCACAAGGGGTGAATATAGCTGCTGTAAAGCACACTGAAATAGCAAATTTAGGAAGAGTACGGCGCAAGATGACTGAATGATCACTTTTCCCTCTCGACTTGTGAGGAAAACCTCCTTGCTGTCTGGCCACTGTCAGTCAAACATCCTTCCGTATGTTTACCAATCAACATTGAGCAGCCAGCTTCATGACCTGTCCCTCCTCCATAGACGCGTTAAGATGTTTAACCACACAGGAAGTGACGTATAAGTCTTTCCCACAACATTTTGGCCCCCATAATGTTTCACCATGGAAATGGTGAAAGAGGATGTAATGCATTGCAATTTTTGCTTTTCAGTCTATTTTTACCCTTTCGTGGCAAAGTGAAACTGAATAAACATTAACTTTACTGGCTTAGTATTGTGCACAAACAAGGAATATGACTTTGGTTTCCATAAATCACAATAGTTAAAAATGTAAAAAAACAGTAACAGAGAAAATATAACCTGTATGAAAGTCATATGTGTGAGTATTAAGTTCAAAAATGTTACTTATTCATTTTTTATTTGATTATAGTTCAATATGTTAACATTTATTGATGTATTTTTTTCATGGTGGCTTGTTTTTGGAAATAATGCTCTTTAGTGTCCACTTGCAGGTTACACGAGAGACTAAAGAGTTTGGATCAGACTAATGACTGTTGTTATATCTGCAAACTTTAAAAGTTTCACCATAGGGACCCCTGAGACAGTTGTATGCAAGGAGGTTTTTCACAAGATGTTCAAAGCATGACAGATATTGCCCAATCCTCCTTTAAACGTCTCCTCAACTTTATCCCTGACCTTTCTGTTGTGTTCCTTGCTTTTAATAAAATTTTCTTCATTAATGTTCTGTAACAAACCTCTGTGGACTTCACAGATCAGCAGTAAATATACTGAGGTTAGAAATTACACAGGTGGACTCTGCTAATTAGGGAACTTTGAAAACAGTTGGTGGCATTGAATTTCAATTAGATGCATCAAAGCAAAGTGAGCTGAATAAAAATTCATGTCACATATCACAGTTTTGTTTCTGGAAAAAAAAGGAAATAAAAGCCATCTCTCCTTTTCCTTCCACTTCATAATAAAGTGGGATTTTTTTTTTATGTCAACTAATCCAAGAAAAATCACGGTTAAAAACATAAAGGTTTTTCGCTATACACTGTTCATTGTTAAACTCAAATAGATGTGTTTTTGAAAACCAAAGTTGATTCAGTAGGCTGCAGATGATTATAAAGATAATGTAAAAAAAAAAATCTAGTTTATGTTAAAGAAATAATCCCAGTACCTAAACCAGCTATAGATGTCATTTATACAGTATTAAGTATCAGCTTGAGTTGGCTGAAAGTCTGAGCAGGATCAATGGATTTTAGTTATGCTCTTTGAAGACCTTTTCTGGTTTCATCAATCCAAATTTTAAAAGGATAAATGCAATTACAGGTTCTAAAGGTTTAAATACAAGATGATATATATATATATATATATATATTTTTTTTTTTGCTCTGAATCCTTCCTCAGATCTCTGGCTTTATATAGTCCTGTCCTTGATTTTACCCTTTATATTTGCAGCATTTTTTTAACCATGTCTGGAAATGATAAGAAATAACTCTCAAACCACAAAAGAAAAATGAAGTCTGTGTGGTGAAACTGAATCCCAGAACAGTGTACAGTAAGACTTGGATTCTCACATTGTTTTTTTCACAGTTTTTCACAGTTTTGAGTATTTAACAAGTCAAAGCCTGCTTTTTGTGATTTTATCATCCACTTTCTTCTATTTGTGTTCAGTTAAAACAGTGTCATTTTTACAGCTTTAATTATCTACAGTGTACTGATACGGTTTGTACAAGGTGATTCTCCTAGAAAACCCTCCAGCTTAGTTTATTGTTGGAATACCTATGTTAACCTAAGATTAGTAATTTTAAGGCAGTATCAGCCTTTTTTCACACCACTAATGGTGATAGGCAGATGTGCGCTGATTTTACACAAGATGTTCATGTCAACTTTTGTGAAGATATATTGGTAATCTCTATGAAACTCGGAAGGTTTGTGTTATTTCTGAAATCTTGAATATATTTTATGAGAGCACTTATGTTTTTTTCCACAAAGCATTTGATTTAACTTCATCTTTGTGAGCCATTTTAGACATTTTTAGATTTCCTATTCCTTTCTAGATTATGGACCGCTATTTGTCTGTCATTCAGTACCCTGTGGTGCCTATGTCTTTGTCTTCATTTCTCCTGGTGCCAACATAACTAGTTATTTATACCATGTAGTTTTTCACTCCATTATTCCATCATTTCTCTTTACGAGTCCACCTTACCCTTCCTCGCCCATTTTATCTTTCTGTTTTTTAATAGCCCCTCTGGGTATTAGCAGCATCTCGTAGCTGTCCTCCACCTAGACGCCCTTTCCTTTCCTGTTCATTTCAGGTCTCTGCTCTTGTCCTTATACTTCCATCAATAAGGATTTACAACGCTGCTAGCAGCAAGCAGGAGGAGGGCATAGAAAATACATGGGAGAAGGGAGAAAGCTTAAGGATAGATCAAAGTGACCATCTGAGGGAGTGCACAAATGTGAGCGTGTATAGTAAATAAGGAAGGGATGCCAATGTTAAACTAATTGAATTCCTCCTCTTCCCTTAACAATTTAGTTAAGGGCAGCCATCATGAGAAAAAATCTGGCTACAATAAGGAGAAAAAGAGGGACAATGAGAATGATAGCAAAGGATCTAGTCTTTAAATGAGCCAAGAGACAGGATAACATGTAAGAAAGTGATAGAAAGAAAGGCAGGCTTCTCTGACCAGAATAATTGAATTCCAATTTTCCCTGTGAGATTGGTTAGCAGCAGCAGGCCGACAGACAGGCTGCCCCCAGCATGGATCAACTCTATCCAACCAATCACACTAATACAGTGTTTATATCCAATCTGGAGGGGCCCGGTCAATAGTGCAAAGCCAAGAGGGAGTTTACTGAACCAAGAGAAAACTTTGAAAATTATATAGATAATTGAAATCCTAGATGCCAGCTGTTCAGTCTAACTTAGAAATTCTGTCTGATACAGTAAAAATATGCAACAACGTTAACTGTTCTACGATAATAAAGTAGGTATAAATTAGGCCTACAGTATGTTATTTCCAGGAACAGCAGTAATGTGAAATATATTTCTCATGGTTGGCTTTTTTGACTGAGCCATTATCCAACAGAATTCAATTTCTGAAAAGTAGACACAAAACCCATTTATATGCTCTGAAGGGTAAATTGATGAAGCTATAGTACTGCCAGTCTGCTCCTGCAGAGTGTGTTTGTGGCTTCTATCCATTATTCAAAACTTATCCTGACCCTTTTCCCATGCAAATTATCCTGTTGAGATAATATCATATTTGATTAGTCAAAGAACAGCAAGGCTTCGGGATAATTTCAAGGTAACCAGGCACCTGGTACTCATTACAAACTATTGCTTTTTACCTTAGCTTAGGAAGGGAAATAACTTAACAAACTTGTAATGGAAAATGGTAGTTAGTTGAATTTAATGCTGTCCCTAAATTTATTTAAAGTACAAATTGCTGCCTAAAATGACACCGTGTGCAGAAACAGAAATTCAAAATCTCTAAATTACTGATTTAAGGCATTAAATCTGATAACTGCTTTCAGTCTGACAAAGCTAAAAAGATTTGGCAATTTTGAATGTTTTTTTTCAACTAACAAGCAAAGGGTAATTGTTGAAAATAATCACTAAATGTTTGTTCCAACATCTTGACTGAATTTTTTGTTATTTTGAAGTTTCTTTCTGTTTTGATTGTCTTTCAAAAGCAGTTGTGTGGACTCTTAGCCTCAGCAAACACAAAGACGACTTTTTAAGTTAATTAAGTCCTAACTACACAGAAGGGTAGAACAATGAGTCCTCCAGCTTGCTGCAGTTTAGTTTGTCTTTACTTACCAACACTACTTCATTAAGTACTAATAGCATAAAAAAGACCAACCTCTATTTTCAGCATCAATGCAGCAGATAATAACACATTTTCACATTTACAAAATGATGAGCCATCAGAATATATGCAGGACACATTAAAACATTTCATAATGTTCTTTTGTTATTTTCTGTTTCTTGTTTTTTCTACAATAATGAATTTTAACTTATATACCTTGTAAGTGTATATTTTGCAAGCAAAATTTAACAGGGATGCTTGGATTTAATTCCCCAGATTAACACTAACTCTTTCAGTTTAATTAAACACACACCGTGTAACCTTTGGCCACTAGGGGCACTAGACCCATGACTGCCTGTATTTTCTTCTACTATACATTGATAATAATAACAAAGATATATATGACTGTATACTTGGAGCAAAGGGTTAACTTACCAGTCTAATAATAAAGCTGAGAAAAGATAATCGGTTTTACATCTGGCTTCTTCTTTCAGTCTGCTCCAATAAACAAACTCCTTTCCAAGATCAACTCTTGTTTTTCCTGCTCGCGATCCATTTCAAGGTTTAAATTTTAAATTTTGCTTTGTAATTGCTGTTAAAAAAAAAATAAAAAAGCCAACTATTTTATAATGTTACTACACAGTCTGCTATTACCAAAGTTGGTTATAATGTTGTCACAATGCCATTTATGTGGAAGTTAAACAATGATGGTATTGACTGTGCAATTTAACTGAATGTTGGGTTTTTTACCTTTCAAACTAAGATAATTATTTTTGAGTTTGGAAACATAGGAACAACATTTTCCTTCCAGTCTTAAGCACTTTGTTAATTGAACTTTACATAAATAGCCCAAGTTGTATAAATTGATTTAAGTCTGGTCAAACTTGCTTTTTGTTTTAAATACCATTCTGCTATCACCTTAAAAGTTACACTACTTGTAATCTATCTAATCTTGATTTTTTTTTGTCAAAAAAATCATAAGGTTTTGAGGTTATTAACATATTATCAACAAGAAGTGTAGTATTAGCTTTTGCAGGATTAGAAAAAACATCAAGAAATGGATAAGCAGGGTAGGATTTAATAAAGTTGTAAATATAAAAAGGGAGGGAGTGTAATTAGTGATGCTTTTTACCTGTAATATTTGGAAAAATTATGTAGAAAACCAAATAGTAAATTACAATTATTTTCTCCTTGACCAGATTTGCTCATGTTCATGTTGTACTTGTTAGTTCATCATATCTAGGTGAGATTTGGCTGACTATAATTGCACATTTATACTTGTGAGTCTTCCCTGCACAATGAGCCTCCAGCTGTGTCGTAAAGCATGACGGTGTCTTCCCCCATGCTCATTACTTGCCTTCTTCCCCTCAGTCGCTTCTATTTCCCTCATTGCTCTACGTCACCACCTATCACTGCTCAGCCTTTATGAATATTTAAACACTCCTATAGCTTTTTATGCTGCGCACATTCAGTCCTATAATTATTTTCCTCTTTTCTTATCATCCGTGATAATGTTTATGTTGCTGATATTTTTGCATGTCATTTTATCACCTTTTTTAAAAATCTGTTTATTCTCTAAGTTATAGGACTGTTTGCACTTCCACACAGTGGAAGGAGGAGGCTGCTGCTTCTAGGCACCCTGCACATTAATGCCCAGTCATTGTTTCTTATTTAATCTGTTCCACTTTATTGGATTTAATTATTTCTAAATGATTAAGTTACAGTTCACAGTAAAGGAGGAGTAGGCTGGGGGGTGGAGGCAGAAGGACATATGTTGTGAGATAGTGTGGAAGGACCACTGGAAGAAAAATAGTATGGATCATGGCTTTTTGTTTTGGAGCTATAGACAGAGTAAATAGCCTGCTATGCACACTCATCAGTCTTTGATTCCATTACCGCAGTGTGACTGCAAATGCATCCCTGGTATTCCTGCCCAACAGCCCTTGTTAACCTCACAAACACACAGCCTGATCTCTATATGTAGAGATTTTGTGTATGCGGTGTTAAAAAAAAAAATTAAAAAAAAGTTTTGTTCTGCATGGTATAATTTCTTTCCTCTGCATACTTTTGAAATATATCAGCCTACCAGGTGTTTGAACTACAGGAAATCTTCAGGTACCAAATCAGCCTATTTTTCTGTTTGTCAGCACACATTTTCCCTTTTGTGCTTCTGTGAGACAGGTGTAAAGGAAAGCAAGTTCTGTTTACTCTCATGCTGCCATACCCCCAAAAAGAGGTATTCATTGTCGGGCCAGGAGGCACTGAAAGCATAGCTGTAATGAGGTTGAATAGGCTGCCAGCTCTCTATGGATGATAAAAAAAAAAAGCTCAAATCACAAGCTTTTACAATACTGCGACATCCTACCAGTCCCAGTGGGTTTAACCATGATGCAAAGGCTGCATTTTTAGATTTTATTCATGTGAATCCATAAAGGTTTTTTTTTTCCAAGAATCAAGTCATTATGTAGCCTTACTGAACTTTTGCTGAGATACCAACTCAAAAATCACATGTAGCGACAAACACGAATGATAAACTCTTACAGAAAAAAACAAGTACACTTAGATGAGACTTTAAATTTGCAGGAACAACAACAAAAAACATGTACATGGACTGTGCTATGTAGTATGACGTTTTAACACAAAGTGCCAATGAAACATTCCATGAAATGTGTTGGTTGTTTGGTTGATATTTAGAAGAGGTGTTTAGTGTTTGCCTGTAGGGGAATGATTGCCTTTACAGCTTCTGGAAATAAACTGTTTTTTTTTTCCACTTTTGTTGTAATGTTTTTGTATTGTTTTCTGATGGAAGTGAGATAAGTAGTGATTTGCTGGGCTGGGTGGGATCTGCTGCAATACTTCTGCCCCTTTCTGGGTTTATGTGGCATAAACAGAATCCAGATCATTTAGGTGGTATTTCACGATCCCCTGTGCTGTCCTCACTACCCGTGCTGTCCCTTCTTCTGTGCCGTGCAGCTCCAACAATGTCTCTTATATACTTTCAGTTGTGGCCATATAAAAGTTAATGAGCAGCTGATTTAAAAGTAGGGGCAGAAGAATATATCAATCCAAACTGATAAATTAATCTAATGATCGAAACTCCAATCACATCATTGCCAAATGAAAACATAGATCGACATCAGCATCTTTACCTTTATATTTATTTGTACCTTTATTTCTAAGGGACAAAACTATGGTGAACAGGGGATCTAATCATATATTTTTTAACTGTTTTGGTTTGTACATGACCAGCAGAGGTAGATGATGTCTTAGCCATAGGCTCAACTGGCTAAAGTTTGCATCATTATTGATTTGTTTGGATTTATCTTTTTGTCTTTTTCAATGCAAAAACATATCCTGAGACCATTTGTTTATGTCATTATGTTTGTTCATATTTCAAGGTTGTAGAACTCAGGCGTGGAAAGAGAAGAGAAAATACTGTTGATTTAATGTTTTATATTGCTGCTTAAACATTATGCTACTAATAAGAAAATGCCACCTTTATCAAGGATAGAATTACTGTCATAAAGCATTTTTCATTAAATCAAATCCAGAAAGGTTTTTGTAAGTATTAATAAATTTAATGAATAGGAGGAATTCTTCAGATGTAACTGATTTATTTTCATTAGCGAGGCAAAAGAACAGAAGTGCTTGTTGTGGAACACAACATTACTATAAAACTCTGTGTAGGTGTATGTCAGGTAGATTAAATGTCATTTAGTTTAGTGTGAAAATTAATGGAAGAGTTGTATGAATTACAAATAAGAGTTTCATAAACAACTTATAAGGGAGTAAAATAGTTTTACTTTCTTAAATATTTGACTTTTTTGTGCTTTATTTGTATTAAATACAGCCTTTCAGTGTCTCTAATCTTCTATTTGTTCCATTTCTATATCTATATATCTGCCTGTCAGTCTGTCAGGCTCAGTCTGATCAGCATCGATCAGCTTTGAGGATAAAATTAAAGGCATTAATTGTGACAAAGATACAAGTGATAAAATTACTTAAAAAAATATTTTAGGAAATAAGATCCAGAAGTCTGTGTGTAGCTTTTTCCTAATGTTGTGTTTTATTCTTGTTTGTTTGTTTTATTTATGGGCAAGATTCTTTAAACTAATTTTGATGTGCAAGAAAATTAAGTTTGGCTGGCAGCTGAACAAGACTTGACTTCTTAACTATAAAAAACCTGGTGAGGTGGAAAAAAGTGAGCTCACGCTTCAGCAAATACCTGCTCTTAGGTGATTGAAATGTCTTACTTGTGTGACTTACACAGCTCTGAAAATAAATGTGGAGAGCATTTGGTTACTGTAGTGTAAACTTGATTAGAGGCAAGCTTCTGTGGGATTATCCAACCTTGAACGTGTAGGAAGAATGAATTCATGTTGGCTATAGAAGTTTGCTGTAGGTAAAACCCATCCAATAAAATTCCTAAGTTCAGTTGTTTGGACTATTTATGTTTTTTTCTTTTTTATTTGTTTGTTGGTTTTGATAATTTCAGTTGTTCCTTATCTGTAATTAATATATGATGGCTGGTCAAAGATACTTAAAGGGATAGGTGTATCCTGGAAGCTTAAGAAAAGTCCTGCTGTGCCAAACTTTTCCCCGAGCTCAGATCAACTTTTAAATGACTGCATTTCTTATGACCCTCATGAATGTAGCTGCAGCCTAAAGAAATTGACACATTTTTACATTTCCAAAATACATAGTTTACCTTACTGTATAAAAGAAAACCATTTTAATAACTATTTCTAGCTTACTTTAACAGAAGTTAGCATCAAACGAATATCACAGCCAGTTGCTACTTTCAGAGAAATGCAGAAATCTGAAATAAAAATAGCCTCTATTGTGCCTTAGTTGGAGAATTTTACATTTCCCAACAACGAGTTAAGAGCAAATGGAAAAAACAACCTTTTGATGGTAATGGAGGCTAACCAAAAGTAGTATTTGACATGTTTTTGCAAAACCTGTGTTTTTCTGTGTATGCTCTAAATACGTGCCTCTGTTAGCAGTAAGTGCTTACATGTTATTGAAGCCATGGGAAGTAACAGCAAACAAGAGGTTTGTTTATATGAGGTCAGTACATTCCTGTTTGTTTTAAAGCATGTTGAGCTCTCCAAAAAAGATGTTTCAGGCTGCATAAGATGAATGGCCAATGTGCTATTAGTGTGTGCGTGCATCCTGTTTAGTAATTGAAGTTTCAAGAAGGTCATATGTAATGGTTGATCATCTCTAAACTGCACAATGCTTATATGAAATAGACAAGTACTAGGAGCTCCTCCCTGGAAAGAGGAGTGCCTTATTCTTACTGGTGAAAAGTGAGGCTGATAAACATTGGGTTATACATACTGTATGGGGGTGGCAGGAAAAGAACTGGGTTGTTTGGCTTTAGCTCTATGCACACTTTTGTTCTGAAGAGGCAGAGTAGACACACTGATTCACTTTAATGGGTGCATATTTACTGCTGAGTTCATTCCAGAGCAGACACAGACCCAGTGTAAATTGAGGTTAATAATGCACGAGGTAGAGGCCCTCACCGAATTAAAGTCTGATATGTATTAAAAAAAAAAAAAAAAGAGTAAACTGTCAGTTGTGCACTTCTGGATGTCATCGGGGACCAAATACACAACTTTGTTATTGCAGTTTTTACACATTAACAGTGACATTGGTCGTAATAATGCTGTTAGTTCAGTTTATTTTTTTCAGGAGTGGAGAAATCTAATTACTTTTCTCCTTTTGGTAACTCTGTTAACTGTGTATAACACAACTTGACCGCAACTTTTGTAAGAATACAATCTGTGCTGAGTATTATTTCTAGTGTAGAGGAAGACCAGGATGTGTGAGAGATAAATTAGAGCAATCAAGATAAAGAGTTTTTTTGCTGCTATCTTTAAAAGCAGCACATGACCAGAGTCAAATTTGTTTGGAAGTTGTTCTAATTTTACCAGCAGATTGTGATCATATCATTAAGTAGAACTGGAAGTTATAGTTAATATGTAATTAACATCAAGTGTAAAACCAAATAATGATGATATTTATGATGATATTTATTATTATAACTTAGAATTTTTCACGGCTTAACATTGTGGAAGGGCATTTTGGACCAGGTTAGCCTAACCATCAGTAAATATCAATAATTTGGTCAAGAGGGATGCCTTAACCTGATCTCTAAATAGAAGTTGTCATTTGATCCATAATAAAGTCATTGTTCAGTAAAATCTCTCACTGTCAGGCCTTGGACACAAGATCCCTGGGACCTATTTGGGATATATACTGTTATAAGATCTCTTATATGCTGCGGTACTTGTAATTAATGTTGCAGATGAAATCCAGGATCTGTGCAGCTTTCAAAATTTAGTGGGAAGGCTAAAAACCATGGGAGCCTAGGGTATTTTTGCATGAAATATTTATGCTCTTCCCATGTATACATCAGATCTCTCCTGCTTCCACCTACAGTACAGTTAAAAACCATTACTGCTAGGTTGATTTGTGTCTCTAATTGCCCTTAGATCTGAGCATGTGTGCATGTATTGGATTGTCTTGTCTTTTACATTATTGACCTATGAAGGACTGGCAACCTGTTGAGAATGTAACTTGCCAGACACCCAAAAGACTGTCTGCGATAGGCACGGCCCCCTGTGACCCTGACAGACAAGTGGTAAATAAGATGGATGGATGATTATAACGAGGATGATAATGATGATAAAGTCTTTCTCAAATAATATAAAAGATTTTTAGATATGACCTTGAAAAATAATTGAAGTGGAAATTGGACACCTAATAGAAAACCTATTTTTTTATTTCAACACTAAGTGTGGATTTTTTTAAGTAGTGACAGAGATTTCCTGATTTTATGTGGATTTTTTTTATGGTGGTCTTTTTCACCATTGTCTTTGCAATTTACGCATACCACATGCAGTAGATGTATAACTAAAATAAATCTAAATAGCAGGGATAAATGTCTAGGTGCCCAGTGTGTTCAGCACCAATAATGCCTCTCAAAAATTCAATTCCGATTATTTATACAGTGCCAATTCCCAACATTTGAAACCTAAAGTCAGAGAGAGTAAATTCAAATTGGTTAAAAGTTTCTATCAGGGAAACCAGTTGATTGTATTGAGTCCTCAACTGGCAAGTCATGTGTCATGTCAAGTCATGAGCTTGCGGTGATGATTTTTGGTTGAATGTGTTGTTGACTGATCAGCAATCCCTCACTCTGAGCATGCATGCAATGAAAATGGAGAGAAAAACCTCCCTTTTAACAGTTACCTTTTGTATCTTTGTTTCTTTCTGTTGGCTTTGGCAGATGGCCACTCACACTGAGCCTGGTTCTGCTGGAGGTTTCTTTCTGAAAAAGAAAAGGAGTTTTCCTCCCAACCGTTGCTTGAGCATGCTTGGTGTGAGGGATTGATTTCAAGTCAATGAGTTGATGCAATCAGCCGGTTTTCGTTAGACAGAAAACTTTGAACCAGTTTGAGTGTATGATCTGGTTGAATTGTCTCTGTAAAGTGCCTTAAGATTACATGTTTTGTGAATTGGCACTATATAAATAAACTGAATTGAATTGACAGGAAAAACGGAACAATATTTACAATATTTATTATATCCAAAAAATGATGTGCTAGATGAATAGTCGGGATTTTAAAGCATATCTTATAACACCATACCTAATACATCAGGCTATGTATAATGATTTCATATTACTCTACTTTTAACGTTGAGGTCAGGTTTTGCACAAAAAAAAAAATTCCTTGCTTTATCCTGACTTAGAATATCTTGGAGAGTCTATGGACACTTTAGATTTAATTATTTATTTGACCATTTACTTTGTCAAACACTAACTCATCCTATGTGGAAGTTGTGATATGAAGATATCACTCTTTTTTCTTAAGGTTACATTGTATTGTTAGGGCCCAGCATCACCATGAAACCTTATTCATAATAGATTGAGTTGAAAATCATTTTTCACCTGGGTTGACACAGCAGGGACTTCTCAAAATGTCAACAGCTCAGTGTGATTTCTCAGTGTGACACAACTATCTCATTTCATCAGGAACCTAGACTTGCATTCAAGGCATCCATCAAGCCAGGGTGCTTTAAGGAGTCGAGCCACTAACGGTTGTTTTTAAGCAAATGGAAAACCAATGGATATTTAACATGTTTTTTTATGAAGCTACAAGCACTGACAGTGAATCCCTCTTCCACAAGGATCGGCTTACAGACAGACCTACTGGCAAGCCAGCAGTGAACTTTAAAAATCCCCTCGGCATGCAGTGAATCTCTTTAATGTATTTTGTCACTGACCACCACCGTTTTTAATCTTGACGCTTGATCACAAATAAAATGCAAGAACATGTAGTTAATCACCACAGTTGGCCTAGCCAGCACTCCCCCCACCGAGCTTGCTTATTGACTCAAGCAGCAGCAACAATCAGCCTAAATCCAAAACACAATTACCTCCTATAACTAGATGGATTCAGGCGGTTATGTTATTTTATTTTTTAAATGTTCCTGTGCTGCAATAGCCTGAACTCTGCACACTCCATTGACCTTTTAGCCTAATACAGGAAGATATTTAAACAATATTTTTTTTACTTGAATGAATATTGAAACAGTTTCTTTAAAGCTCATCATTATCTCTTGAAGTTTACAAAGCAAAGTGTAGAACATTTAATATATATTTAAAGAACTATTACAGATTCAACAATTATTTCAAAATAATTATGCAGGTAAACAGATATTTAGCCTAATTCCTATTCCTCTAATTTATTTGTGGTATTATACTTTAACAAATTGAATATTTAGTTATTTAAAACAGCTTTACCGCAGAGTGAATAATAATGTTGCAGCAGTTTTATCGCCCTTTCAGTAAAGTTGAAATTACATAGGTTGAAAGGCTGTTCTGCAGAGATTTCCATGATATCTAAGAAAACTTGCAAAGCTTGGAAAGGCAGATTAGATAGATAAGGCTTTGATATCTTCTTCTTCTTCTACCTTTTTCTATTTTGCTATGTTGGCTAGACCATGCCAAACAGCTTTTGCTTGACTACTGTATAATTTTTGTCAGAAATGAATTTGTAAATGCAGTTTTCAAATTGAAATGAAAAAAATAAATAAATAAACAAAGACATTTAAAATCAGCCTTAATTATTTCAAAGCTATTGTTTGAAAAAGCCCTGAAATATGATCTGGTTAAGCTTGTTTTTCAGGATTGATTACTGTATCGTCCTTCTTCATAACCTAAGCATGCATTGCGTTAAGGCCTTATGACTGAATATTGTCCTTTAAAGTTTTTTGCAAGAGAGCAGAATGTATGGTTCTGTTAAAGTAAGCTGTTCAGGTTCTAATGTAGCCAGATTCACCAGACCATCCCCATATCACCATGTTTCTCTGTTAGTTGGAATTTCTCCTGAAATGTTTCCTACCAGTTACAACTGGAAGAACTTCTTTTCAAAAGTTTTCACATGAACCTTGCTCACAAAATATTTCTTCAGCACTTTTGGATTAATGAACTGCTTTCTGCAAATGGGAAATTGACCATTGTTCAATGTGGTAAACAGTGTTTTCCTTGAAATTCATCCATGAATAGTGTATTTGCCAGGTCTCTTTTTCGCTGAATTAAATCTCTTGAACTGAGGAAAATGACAGTGCAATAATTTTGGTTGGCCTGCCACTCTCAGGAAGGTTTGTGATGGTTTGCTATATTTTTACTGCACTGACTATGCTGCTACACTTTTGTGCACATCACACAGAACTGAACGATTTACCAAAGTGCCTTCTTAGAACTGAGCAGTTATTGTTAAGGTGGTATTGTTTTAATGTCATTATATGGGTAAATGAGTCAGAGTAAAAATATTTTAGTGTCGCTGAATGCAGTTAATAAAATAAATGCATGTAAACTTACAACTCACAATGCACATGTCAGTACATTTATAATTGTATTTTTTAACAATATAATAAAGTGAGAGTAGCTAAGTTTACATGTGCAACCTGATCATGTAGTTCTCTACTTTAACTGATTTGTTTTAGATTGCTTCTAAGGAAGTTGGAGGATGGGTGAAATGAGATTTCAACTAATGGGATGCAGTGTGCAGGTCCCTGCTCCAAGGACTCTGCAACTGGGCTTTTTTCTACAGATGTTTTTACTTCTATTTATCTACAATGCCACCCATTCTATTAGGTTAATTTTATATTGTTTTTTTTTTTTTTCTTTTGGAAAACTAAATAGTATAATCTAGCAAAAAATCTGCATTCCACCAACAGGAATACAGATATGTTTGGCCATTGCAGTGGAAGCCTGTTAGCCCATGATTTGTCAGTGAGTTACAGCTTAGCCCTGGAGCGCTGTTGCTTTGAACTCTAATGAACAGCAGAATGTTACTGGCCATATGGCAGGAGTCATGGTGTTGGTGTAGTCACTCTGTGCCAGCTGAGACATGGCTAGGTGGCTATTTTGTGTGTGTAATATATAATATATGCACTAATATTTGTAGTGAGATGCATATATGTTTACTGTTTGTATATAGCTCAACTGGTTTGTGTTTGTTTGTGTGTGTCGGGGGTGGGGGTGTGGGGGTGTGGTTTGTACTGCATCATTTGCCAATAAGCCTGCCGTGAGAAAACCAACAGAAGGGCTGGTTTCTCATCGGTACAGGTCAGTGGCTGCAAGCAAGGCCTGGGAGTGCAGTACCTGCTGGGCAGACAGACTGCTAGCCACATCAAGTAGACAAATGGGGCAGCACTGGGCCTGGGGGCATCAAGTAAGGTCAAAGGTCATAGACAGCATGTATTGGCATGTGAAAACACGTCATAACTGTGCTGCACAACTATATCTTATGGTTTTTTTTTTCTATGTAGAATAATTAGATTTGACAGAATTTTTTCGTAAACCTTAGTCAAATCAGAATATTCCTGCATCCATAGTATAGTTTATATTTATTTAATATAATTTACTGCAAAGTAAAACTTTCAGAAATTTTAATTTTACCATAATTGTTAATATTTTTTTTCCCAAAATTAAATTTTGCACTTATAATTTGATGGATTAATGTTTTGAACCTTTGACCAAAAGTTTAAAAATGCATCACTGAATGTGAACATGTATTCTCTATAAAGCTACATACAGTACAAGGTTTATGAACATGTAGATAAATATTATTTCACCCTATTATAATATTTATTTTCTATCAGTACATTTTGGGTCTTATAAAAGTCATAATAGCATATTATTTTGTTTCATTTTATCATTTTTAAATAATGGAAAAAAAACTTTAGCCTTTTCTAGGTCTCATTAAAACCTCATTTAATCTGTGATTATGCATGACTCTGCTTTCAGCTTCTAAAACTTTAAAGCTTTAAGATAGGGCAAATAAGAAAATCAAATCCCGAAATACAAATGGAAAAAAGGTAAATTTATTTAAATGCAGCACACTAAATTATGGCAAAGAAAAAAATTGATTTTAAGCAGGAAAAAAGTAAAGATTTAGGGAGAAATAAAGTATCTCACTACTTTCTTTTATCCTAATCAAGTCATTGCCTGGAAGTATATAAGACACGATAGAGTGTAATGCCATAAAAGTCATTAACAGCAAATATCTTACTTATCAGATATTACTACAGCTCAACCCCAAGGCTTAGCTGATTTTGTTTCTTATACGTCTATCTCTCTCTTCTACTTTGTGTTCTATTCTCTCTCATTTTTCTCTAACTTGCTACAATTCAATTCTGATTACATTATCCTGGCAAGTCATGTCTTCATCAGACAGAGCAAAGTGACTTTCACAAATGCACACAATTGGCCAAGACTCAGAACGCATAATTCTTTAAGCACATTCTGTGATTTTGAGGGTGGGAGTGAATGCCTGGCAGTAAATTAATACAAAACTGGTAGAACTAATTACCCTCTGTTTTGCTCTGGGTAGAAGAAGGGGAAATTGTATGAGAGATGAGATGTGTTTAACAGATGATCTATACCCAGTGTGCTTTGAAGCAATAACCCCTGCTGAGAGAAAATATTGCTGTAAACAGCAGCTTGAATCTCATAAATGCATCTACATTTATTTGACTTGATGGTGGGCCTTGTGATGCTGTCTTTGGCAGAAGGCAATATCTCACCCCACAATAATAGCTTTAGCATGATTGGCATCAATGATAAAACTGAGAAATAAGAGTGAACTGAAAAGGAGTGAGAAGGAGCCTGGTGTCGGAGAAAGAAATGAGCAGTATGTCGATAACCTTTTTGTCCACATCTTTTGAATGGTTAAAGAAAGCAATACAGCTCTGAGAGAAAACGGATACGAAATTATCAGAGTTGAAGCTAGGCCTCCTCTTGTATTAGCCTCTATCAGCTCCCTGATAAAAGCTGGAGCTATTATCCCTGGTCTTGGTTTTGAAAAAGGAACAAAGAATAATAGTTTGACTTTTATTTTTCAGAATACTTGTGTTCCATCGTTTAGCCGTCTGTGAGTCATTGCCTTTAAAAAAAACTGTTGCATATATAATGATACAGCAAGGTTTAACTAACTAGCTTATTCGTTTCCACACAAATGTATCAGCCAATGATATAACACTTGCATAATTTTTTTTTTGGTTTCTAGACTTGGTAATGATAACATCTTGACTCACAGAGTATTAAGGGAGCACTTTAAAAGTTTATATGAATCTTGTATAGTTGTTGGAGCCAAGCTGTTTCTCTTCCCACACAACCATCTCTCAGTTCAGCAGAATGCTCTTAAAAAGACTTTATCCTGTGTGAAGAAGTTGGGTGAAAGTAAAATCTTTGTCTTCTCAAAGGAGAACAGACAGACTAGTTCAAGATGATAGAAATGCCAGTAGCTCAAATAACCACTTGCTTTTACATAGGCATCCAGGATGGGATACACTTTTGTTTGTGGATGTTGGAGCTTGGCCTGTTTTTCAGTGTAGTCTTGTTTCTCTGACTGTGACTGGCTGGGTGTGCTCTTTTTAATCTTCTGACATGGGGCTGGCTCAGGCTCATCTGCCTGGCTGTGCGTCTCCTGGACAGAGCCAGGAGGTGGAGGTGGTTTACAGTTGCTGTTTGTATCTCTTCTTTCTGTATGTCTGCTGCTTTCTCCTTGAAGCCTAGTGGGCCTCGGCAGATGGCCACTCAAACAGAGCCTGGCTCTGCTGGTTTCTTCCTGTAAAAGGGAGTTTTTCATCTCCACTTTAGCTTCAAGCATGCTTTGGATTGCCTTTGAGTCAATGAGTGGATGTAATCAGCTGGTTTTCCTTAGATTGAAAACTTTAAACCAGTCTGATGCTATGATCTGGTTGAATTGTCTCTGTGTGCCTTGAGATCACATGTGTTTGTGAGATCACATGTGTTTTGAATTGGCCCTATATAAATAAACTGAACTGAACTGATACTGCATCTGTTGCACATCATGTGAAAGCTTGTGCTTCTTCTGCCAGCTAAGAAGAAGGAACTGAGGCAGAAAGACACGTTTTATTAAAAGTAACAATTCACAAATTGTGAAAGAAAAACATTTTCATATGACTTGCAAGCAAGTCATATGAAAATATATTTATGCTAAGGAATAATAAGATAAATAAAAAGTAATACTGTCACAATCTTGAGGCATCGGTTCTTCTGGTTCTAGTTTTCATTTAGGTTCATGTTTTTCAATGTTTATTATGTTCCAGAAGGACTTACCACATAATTTCACTTTTTTGTTTTCATATTTTCTAGCAACTCACTCTCTTTTTTTTTTTCTTTTTTTTTTTTTCTTGGCTGTCTAGTCTACTCTTGGTTCATCTTAAATATGATTCAGCTTTGTTTATTTCCTGTGATGTTCTGTTGCATCTTTTAGATTTATCCCAGTAGTTCTATTTTAGCTATATGTTTAGTTGTTACTGTTTCCTGCTACCTTGCATCATCCTGATCAGGTTTTCATGTGCTATGTCCAATCACTCTCCCTATTTTCAGCTGCAACTTGCTCTTTATATTATTGCCAATTTCACTCACTCTTTAAGGATCAATACTATAATCAAGCCAAGCCTATCATGTCCATGACTGTTTGTTTTGCTACCACACAATGCCTGCTTGTGTTAAACCCATGTCTGGATGTACGTTTTTACTCATTTATTAAACCTTTTTAACCAAGCTCAGCCCACCTGCCTGTCTGAACCCAGATCTGACTCCAAAAAACTCATCCTGGTAAATCTTTCTTATTCCTCTCAGGCTACTATTACAGTAGAACTTCTTTGGAGTATCTCAGTACAATATTTACATCTTGAGCAATTTTTTTCATAAGAAATGGAATAAGTTTGAGATGCTTGTGCTAGAAGAGCAGAAGCTTGGCAGCAACAACCATACCCAATAAAGGGTTTTAGCGTGTGGAATAAGACGCCATGAGTTAACAGGTTTTCCTGGTTACCTTAACTTATTGTGATCTGGGATGTGAGGAGGTGTTTGAAACAGATCCCTCACAGAAAAGGGTCCTACGCTCATTTCTTTTTTAAAATTTTCATGTTCCTTCTGTTCATCTGTTGGTTTTTCCAGTTCTTTTTTCCACTATCAGAAAAAAAAGCATGTACAGTAGCATGTAGATTTGGTGGGTATATGAAAGAGTTTTTTGATGATTGCCTTGTGAGCCTACCCCACTTTATTTTCATGACCCTGAGTGAAAATAAGTGGGGTTTTTTTGGATGGATGGACATATTAAACAATATCACAGCCCAGGATGCATTAAAACACACATGCAGGCTTATATAATGAAATTGGTCATTTATGGAATCAATGGTTTTCACTGAGGAACTAAAAAAATAAATGGATCATTACATTTGAACATGTTCATATGATCAATATTGAGGACTCAAGCAGCTAACGTCATCACTTTAAAGTCATTAATGTTTGTTCTGCAGCCTCTGTATCTTAGAACAAATTTAGTTGGAACAGAGTCAACAATGTTTATGCTTGAGCTTTACCCCCATCATCTCCATCTGCTCTTCCTACTTTTACTCCACTTGTCCCCTTCTGTTGCTTTTTTTCTTGCCCATCTGGGTTTTTCGTGGCACCAGAAGTTTCAGAAAAATATTTATACATTTGCTTCCTGGTCCTTCTCAGGTTTTTTCTTATTTTGGTGACATTGTCATAATGCTGGCTTTTGTACATTGCTGATTTTTTTTAAATGGTGAGTTTGTTATCATTGTAAACCACCTTGTAAATTGTGTCTCTAAAGAAGTAAGGTCATGCTTTACAGCTAGAAGAGTTGGCACACTCATGCAATAATGCTCTATTTTGTTAATAGGTTACCTATTTCAAGCAGTTAATAATAACATTTTATATAATATAACATGAGTTTTGATTATTATATTCAAGCAAGCACTAGTTTTAATATGAGTAGTTATTTTTTATAAGCTCTCAACCATTAAGTAATGTCAACAAGGATAATCCTAAATATTTTATTGCTCCTTTTATTTACTTTTATCATCATAAGTGTGCCATGAAAAGAAGACGAAATTATCAGACACTTTATTTGTGTAGGGATTTGTTTTATAGTGCAAATGTTTGGAAAACTCCACAACAATGTGCTTTAATGAGAGTGATATTTTAACAATTAAGGGACGTAATTGCTGGAAAAACCTCATCACATCAGGCAAACTAATCACAGCTGTCAACTGTTATTGTTGCATTCTGCCGAACAACAAATTAATAATTGGTTTTGAGGAATGGATTGTTTAAACATGAATAGCTCAAGTGTTTTCTCTCTCTTTTTTCTTTATTGTTTGAAACAACTTCAGGTACCAGTGTTACAAGTTATATACTGTATTTTACTGACTAATAGAAAATAATACTGTAATAAAAGGAGGCAGGATAAAAAGTTGCAGTGGTGTTTTATATGCTCTCATTCACTCTGTGCCCATATTAAACGCATCTTTGCCAAATGCAGAGATAATTAAATCTTAAGTGGACCTCATTACGTTTGACTGGGGTGCAGGTGTGAAATTCTACACCATCTACTTCAGTCAGTCAGTTTTTAAAGACTTGAACTGCACATATTTCTTCATTAGAGCATTTACACATGTCGTTTGATAACTTTATATTTAATGCCCACATGGGAGTGGGGAATATGTTATTTAGTTAAATAACTCTATGACAATCATACATTGTTGTGTGGACACCTGTCAAACTTGCTGTGTGTTAGGAAAACCAAAGTATGAATAGAGCTCAATTCATGGTCTGTTTAATCGGGACCCAAGGAATAAATGCTCAACAACTTGTATTCAAATTATAATAATATAATAAGAAGAATACATTAACAATAATCCTTCAACTCCAAGTTAAATATATTTCAGTTAAGAAGTCTTGGTTAAACTAATTAAACTAAACTTTGCTGAGCTACAACAGTATGTACACAAAGACAAAGAAATTAGTATGTTTGAAAACCATTATCAATAGAAGGATGCAATGATATCACGGTTTGGCATGGATTTTATGTTTGAGAAGCAGAGTTTATCTTGAAGTCTTTGGAATGAAGTCAAATTAGCTTTAACTAATTTGGATCAATAATGATGTGTTCGAACCAATTCACAATGCAAATCCAACAAGGCAAATAAAACATATTGTGTTAGAATAATATTCTATTAAATGATTTGTGGGTGACACCTTGGTGTGGTGGTTAGCACCTCTTCAGTTTAAGTCTTGGGGGCCAGGGCCATTCTGTAAAGAGTTTGCACGTTTTCCCTGTGTCTGTGTGGAGGTTAGGTCTATAGGACATTCCAAATTGCCCTTAGGCATAAGTCTTCATGGTTTTTCATCTTTGCACATCTCTGTGTACTGTGTACTAGATTATTTGCACTCATTTCACTACATTGTGGTAATTTGCCTTTGTTACACTAAATGTGGAATATATTTGGTTTGGGTCTGTCTGAATTTGTCAAATTAGAGTTTTGCTGTTAACATTTTAATGTTCATTATGTATTAGAGAGATGGAGAGTGAGATGAAGGGATGGCAGACGTTGTCTGGAGATGTACAGTACACATATGTGTGTGTATCAAAAGGAGATTTAGCAGAATGACATGTCTTGTTGATTGATGGTGAACTCATCTTAAGCATTCACATCATACAGTATGTTGCACCTCTTGCCTCCATCATTAGTTTTGATTCGCTGTTTTCGGAACAAATTATTTTATATTAGTTTTCTTTCTTTTTTTTTACTTCTGTAACAGTGCAACCACTTCATTTCCAGCTCTTGTAATGTATTTCCCACTACTTGTTTTTTTCACTGGTCATTTGATTCTTCTGTTTAGCTGTCAGTCAGTAGAACTTTGATGAAAACCTTTTACTTCTTCGGCTTCAGTGGCGGTTCTGTGAATCCAAACGCAGGTGTTCATACACAGAAGAGGCACGGGAAGTCATATCCCTATATGGAATTATTGGGACGTTAATTATGCAGATAAATTTTTCTCGGGGAACCTGCGCTCACTTACACACAGGTGAGCTGCATCAGATTCAGGAGGATAATTTATGATAATATACTGAAGTTCCGAATTTTTGTTAAATCGGATGTGCCGCATTTGTAGAAGCCCAAGGTAGAAGAAAAAGTAAGAGAAATTTATGCTAACACTACAAATATGTTGTTGCATGAGGCCTAATAATGGTAAACAAATAGTAAGAGCAAACCAGGGATGCTTTAGAACTAAAGCTTATTCACATGGAACTGAAGCTAGAATGATCTCATTAATGTCCAGACCTAGAATAAATCCAACAACAAAAGCTATTGCATGACTAGAGAAACTCCTTTACAGCCACTTTCCCTTCCCTAAGCTCATGTTCATACTGCAGGCCTTAACACTCATTTCCATTTTTTGGTGTGAAATCTGATTATTTTCAATGATCATTAACATTTTCAAATATATGCTACTTGTGTGTGATCTCCTGAGTGAACAGCAGTCTCACAACTCAAGCATCTCGCATGAGCAGTAGAAGACGCAATGACATCACAAGTGAACCTGCTCTGTGTTTACAGAAGTAAACATGGATTGTAGTGCTGGAGCGCATTTGCAACCTTTCATATCTTTCCCATTCTCAGTCATTGCATTAAAAATACAAAATTTTCAAGAAGGTTGAAAATAAAGACTGGTTGTTGCTTTTCTTTCTGCTTCTGCATAGCATGATGCAGAATAGGCACCTTTGTTGAGTATTGATGACGTTCATGTCAGATGAATGCTTCATGGCTGTTCAGACACAGGTTGCATTAGAAAAAATGAAATACATATCAGATTCAGGACATCATAGCCAAGTGGCCTGGGTCGCATTGAAAAAAAACAAAAAAAAAAACAGATCTGTGTTGTTCAAACTGTCATGACAAGAACAGATACAGGCCACAAAAAAATCTGATTTGGGTCACTTCAGGTTGCTGTGTGAAAGCAGCCTAAGAGGCTTGCAGCTATTGTTCCTTGAAATACTAATTAAATTATCAGCTCAGGAAAACTATCAATTATGTAAAAGATCACTGTAGAAATTTCTGCACCTGAAATTAGAGGGGGAATTTATGACCTGAAAACAAATGGAGAAAATGATCTGTTTTATTGTCTACTTAACAAAAACCATCCAAATCCTGACCAATCCCACAAATATTCTCAAAGAGGATTCAAATTCAAGAAAAAAAAAATTCCACTCCGATGATGTGATAAGAAAAAAAACATGAGAATCCCTAAGACTGCAACAGCAAAATGACGTCATTTTATTCTTGCAGCTGTGAGAGTGAGTAAAAGCTACTTGATTCTTGTGAGGAATGTTGCAGCCTTCACACTGCAGCTGTCCAGGGGCATTCTTCACCACACAGACAAAGATAGGAAGGAACAGGCCAGTGGTCTGTATTTATTTCAGAAGCACCTGTCCTTCCCAAGCATGGTACTGTGACCATAGTGAGTGTCAAAATGACAAAGTTAACAAAAGCAGTGAAAGCCTGAAGACATCTATGCGAAATAATGCATGTCATTTATTCATAGCATCCCTCTGCTTTGGTCATGCTTTAGTCCTGGCAAATGAAATGGGCTGCCCTTCTGCTTTCATATGACAATTTTTGTTTAACTTCTTTTTGGCTTCCACCTCTGCTTTGCCATCTGTGAGCAAAACACAAGAGAGGTAAGACAGATGGAAAGAAAGACATAAAAAAAATTCATTCTGGAGCTCAATGACCATCTTCACCTTGAAGCTGAACTTCGTTTTAAGGCTGCGAGAATAATTCAAGAAAGCTGCAGTCATGCAGTGCAATCAGCCAAACGATATATTTCAGTGAGAGTCCTGATTAAACTCTAGATCATCAAGTCATCATGGTGTTTCAAAAATAAGAGCATAGTTTAGGGTAGCTAATATTTGCCCATCTATGGTTAGAAGATTTGTAAGAGAATTCTGTTGTTTTTTTAAAGTTAGGTCCCATTAAAAGGTTATGAACAGTTATGAGCTTACAATAAATACCACTTGTGCAATTGTCCTTTCATGCAAATCAAAACTAGTTGGTACTATAGGCTGTTGCCATGGTTTTGTTTTATAAAATAGCGTTAGCATTAACTGTTAATAACTGTGCCTTTAACCTGTCCCTATTGGACAAACAGTTAGCTTCAGCCTTAAGGTCCAATTAACCTGGACTTACATTAAATGATGAGCAACACTAATCTACTACAGCTAAAATATTAGATGGTTATAACTTGACTAAATCTCTCATCAAACACTAGTAGCTCAACATAAAAAATGTATTTCAAACCAAAAGAACAATCTTCCATGAATAATTTTCATTTTCCTTAGTTGTTTCCAAACTATGTGCTTGGTATTTAAGGGTTCCTTTAGAAGACATTTTACTTCATCCTCAGCTTCAGTAACAAATACAGGCTATTTTTTTTATATTCTTTTCTCTGCTTTTTAGCCATTCACAGTCAAAATTCAGGGTCTTTTTCCTTTCCAGTGTAATTTGGTAATTTTATTATATTTTCCAGCCACAGATAATTAGCTTGCTTGTCAAGGAAGGTGTGGAGATAAAAAAGAAATGTAGCCATGGATAAAGGTTTATCAAATGAATGTCTCAGCCAATCAGTCAACCCTGTCTTTTTGAGGCTTCTTGTGGTGCTTCTCCACTGAGGGAGAGCCTGTTTTGGGACCAGGTTAGTTGAAACACAAAAACCACAATTACAACCATATATCACAACCATTATTGATGCTAATCTATTCTTCCATTTGGGGTTTGGTCACAGTTTTATTTGGGCCCAAAACAAAGTGGTTTTTTTTCTCTTGAAACTAGCATGTCAATGACTTGTGCTTTAAAAATATAGTATTACAGAAAAGGGCTGGATTAATTAGACCTATATAATTTTTAAACAGTATTTACTTTGTCATGGCTGAGAGTCATGGCTACTTTATCATGGCTGAGACATGCTGCAATCTAGAAGGAATTAAAAAACAATGGTGTCCCAATCTATACACCTAAATGTATCCCATCACAGATTTGATCCGCAATCATATCCTGACGTTTTTTTGTTTTACTCATTATATATGGAAGTAATTCCTGATGTGTCTTTTATGTTAACTTTTGTAGACATTCTAAAATAAATATATTCTATGTTGAGGTATTGAGTAAATCCTAAAAGAAGGTCAAAATGACACCAGAGCATAGTGCATCCACTGCCCTGCAGTGTTGTTTGCATTAATCTGTATAATTGTTAAATTGTGCATAGAGGCTGAAATAGCTGCTCATGGAATCAACTTACATTTTTCTGTTTGGATTTTTGTTCAGTTGTTACCAGTGACCTCCACTTAAGCAGCGGTCAGTCTAGAGTACAATCTGCTGTTAGATTGCATTGCATTCTATTTGCAAATTAGCATTTGAATTTAGCAATTTCTGAATGTTGGACACTATTTGGTCATCAAGTCATTTCACAAGTAGCACTACACCCCCCCAAATAAACCTTAATTATTAGAATAGTGAAAAAGCATCCTTTATTTCTTTTTATGGCCTTCTTCCCATTTAAAGACGAAGCAGTTTGTATTGGTGGCAACTCTACATGATTTAAACTTAAAACAAACACCCAGACAAAAAGACAACAAGAACAAGACTTGAAGGCAGTTATTTTTACCTTAATTAATGCATGCTGGATAATCTTCCTTCATACTATAAGAAATGGATAAAGAAAATGAAGGGGCTCTACTTGAGTTTATTGTTTTGAAAATTGGGAATGCCAGAACTAAGGATTACTGCTTCCTTAGAAGGATATTGGCAGCTTTAGTTTCATATATTACAACACAGAATTGTCAGCAACTTTAAAACTCTAGCCCCAGAGAAATGCTCAGTCAGTTATTCCCTACAGTGTTAGCGCAGTATTTGTCATTGTGTGAAATAAAATGAAAAAGTCAGTTATTTCACAAATATTCATGCACTAGTTATATCATTACCAGTTAAGAAAGGAAAACACCCAATAGGTGGAATAAAGTAGCAGAAAAAAAGTTTTAACTGGAACTTTGAAGTATAGCTTTGATAAATTTTCTTTGATTGATTTGATCTTTGTTTCTATCAGAAGTCAATGTAAAAATTATCTACTCTCTCACAAATGTTCTCTAAATGTCTTTCTTTATGAACAAGTCCCTTTTTTAAGTAGAATTCAGTTTTGTTTCTTTTGTTTGTTTTTTTTTTTGCTACGTAATCCCCAAAGTTTAACTTTTTTCTCATGAAAGCAGGCTTTTGTTGATTTGAAAGTATGTCAGGAGACTTGACCAAAGCGCTTAACATTCACGCACGCACACACTGATGGTGGCAAGCTACATAGTAGCCACAGCTGCCCTGGGGCTAACTGACAGAAGCAGAACTGTCATACACTGGCGCCACTGCCCTCTGACCACCACCAGTAGACAATGCAGGTGAAGTGTCTTGCCCAAGGACACAACGACACTGAAAGTCAGAGCCGGGGCTTGAACCGTCAATCCTTCGATTTTAGGGCAAACTCCTACATCCGACGCCACTGTGGCCCTTCTCTAAAGTTGATAAAGATGCAACATACATTTTTTTTTTTTATCTTCCTAGCAGTAACATACAGGTTATAACAACTGACCTGTATTTGTAATCTTTTTTACTTATTTGTAATGTCTCTTGATGATATTCAAAATCAGTGTTTCAGTATGATCCATGTCAACATAGCAGGATTTTTTTTAACATGCTTTTTGTTCATTTACTTTCACAGAAACTCCTCTTCAGTTTAAAGAAAAGTAAACCATGGATCACAATATTGCCAACAATGTGTTTGACTGTAAGGATAGTCTACTTTTAGTAATGTCTGGTTTTGTTGATTTTAGCAACTATTTAAATCTCTACAGATTTATCCAGAATTTGAGAAAACACCACCTTGCGGGTTGGTATTATCCTGTTGGCTAGCCTCTCTGGTAAACTTGATCATATTTTATTTCAGTTTGGAGAAATTGCCAGGTAATTTTTGCACTGAAAAATAACTGTCACATTAGCTTTACATGCGGAAGGTCTGTTCACAGGCTTGAGATATATGTTTAGATTGAAACTAAAAACAATCTAAGTACACAGTTTAGATAGCCCCATAATCAAATAAGACGACCATGTTGTGTATTTACATACACAAGGCTTAATTTGTTGTTAAAGCACAAAGTTGTACTTTCATCCGTGCTATGAAAAAATAAAAAGTGTACTTGGAAGTGTGTTTGTTCTGAGGGCCCTGATTGTACCTACAGTAGCAGCAATTCAAAATGTCTCAGTTTTTGTTGATGGGCCCTTGGCTTGTCCTTGGCTAGTTCCTTAAAATTCCTTTTCATGTCTTGATTTATGGACACTAAGATCTAAAGATCATATCTCCTGGTCAGACCCTGTAATTCAGTGAAAGGATGGAGTAAAAAAAAATACATATACATGAGAAGGCCGGTGGCTGGATGTTGGAGGGCATTTTGCTGCCATTCGGCTGAATTTTGACTGGGAAGGGCCACTTTGAATGGCTGCTACTGTACGCCAGGTTCAGAGCAAGGCTGACGCTTTATTTCTCTTTAAAATCAACTTAAATGTTCAGCAACTCTTTCTTCTGCTGTTCCAGGGTTATTTCTTGAGAGGGTGAAGGATATTAAAATACCTTCAAGTTTTGTGCTCCCAGTATTGGGTTTGGGCCCTTCCTTCACACATAAGTAGCCTGGTCAGTTTGCCTCATTCAGAATCAGATGATCGGGACAAGTATTATATGGACCTGGTTTGGTTTTAGAATGGGCATTAACCCTCATGTCTTGATCAGAATTTAGTTTCCCTGTAAACCAGACGGCCCTGATCAGAATCTTCTCATTATTGAGTTTTCAAGAGAAATATTGATTCAAGTCAGCCTTTTTTTCTTAATAAGTATGTCTAGGACAAGATTATTTTATTTGATTTTCATAAATGATCAAACCAACAAAAAATATATGTTTTTATTCCAGCAGGGATATTTGACGGATAAAGTGTGCTATCAGCATAAAGTGCAATACCTTGGCAAATAGCAGGTAATGTGCCTGCTTGTTGCTATTGAAAAATCCCATATTTCACCAAGACAGGGTATGTCAGCAGGAACTTGCAGCTTCTTCTGCTCGATGGATTTTACACAGCAACCTCATCAAGGATTAGTCTAGGGTTTAGAAAAGATGCTTGAGGTCAGAAACACTTTCTAGCTTTTGAATGCTTTGTTTAATCTTTTTTTATTAATGCTCACAGCTTTGCTGAATCAATCTTTATTTGATGCCAGCCTTATTGCAGTATAGGTAACTGATTTCAGCATTGGTTGTCACAGTCAGGCAAGCTCCGTAGAATCTGTTCCTTTATTTCCCATGTTCCTTCTCCTTTTCATGCCCTTATCCCCCTCTGTACGAGGCTAATCTGGTCTGTCAGAGGGTGTAACATTACATCAACCCTGGAGCCTTCCTGCCCTGCTAGCTGATTAACTGTGCTCATCATCCATTGCTATATAGAGCAGTATCTATTAAGAACTGTAGAGTATGATTTCCATGACTGATTTAAATAAAATTCCAAGAAGCAACATCCATTGTATTTTCAGTGTCATGGCTAATTTGATGTGACTATTAAAATCACAAATTATTAGTAAATTGAATGGATGTTGTAAATAAAAGTACACAAACTAAATGTGATTTAAGTTTTATCCTTTTCTAGGATGTTGGGGACAGATTTATGAATGAATCCATACGAACTCTTTCTACCAGAATGGAGGAAGACATACATTTTACTTCATATCAAACCAATATTTTTTCATCTGTGAGTTGTTAGAGACTCCTCAGAGTTGTCACCATAGTTCTTAAGCCTAACAATTCATGTAGAGGTCTTTTAGAAAATGGTGGCAGTGAATGGAAGCAGGGAAAAAGCTGACTTTTCTACACATCCAATTTAACTGCCTGTCTACAGTTCTGACACTGAATACATTACATCCCTCAACTCTCAAAAGTTACATTAAGCTAATATTACCAGCATGGTAGTTGAAAGAGTAGAAAAATATTAAATAATATCAATATTTCATTTTCCATAGAAGCTTAAGAGAAAATGACTTGGTATTGTGACTAAATGTTGGTAAAGTATTGCAAGGGGAAAGCAGCAGGGTCGGAATTGAATGAATACTACAACACTGGTCCCATTTCTAAAGTTCTAGATTTCTAGTGAAATTCTTAAAAGACCTACCCTCTCCACTTAAAAAAAAAATGCATGTGTGAGAGCATGCATAAGCTCATTTCTCCTAACCTCTAAGTCCCTCAATCACTATATAGAACGGGGACTATACAGTGGACTTAATAGTGAAATCAGTTAACTTACCGTTCAGATAGATGATCACTACTTTTTGCTCCCAGGTGGTCACATAACTTTGGCTCCACCGCTCGGTACCTGCGCCATCTTTGTTATTAGTTGTCGGTGTAGCAACAGTCTATGGTAGCCTAGTGCCGGAAGCTCCGGAAGGCTTTACCTACGAACCTCGGCCATTTTCAAAGAGCCATGGTGAGAAAGGTGAGCTTTAATGACTGTCTTTAATGACTGTCTGAACCCATAGCTCACCACACATATATGGCTGAAAGTGCATATGCGCAGAAAAAGATAATCGGATGAGCAGGACGGCCTTACGTAAACATACTGTATCACTAGAATGATTGACAATTAGGAGGACCACTTATTTAGATGATCCACCCGGAAATAAAAGATTGTATTCTATACCTTTAATTTTCTTGTCTGATTAACAATGTTTTACCTTACTTGCATGCATACCCCCTGCCTTACTAGTTTTGCTGGATGTTTTGGGTGGCCACTTCCTTAGTTTAGACTCCACAATGTACTTGATAGGTTAAAAGACCATGTGTCTCAAGTTTTCTTTTGATAAACCTCCATGAAATTGGTTGTTGAAGCTGTTGAATTTCCACAAATTTCACTATATGTAATAGTGTAGTGTTTCCATTTTTAAAACATTTCCTTTAATAGTTCTGAGTCACAATTTAGTTTTAGACTTAAATAATTTTATACCTTAAAAATAGGCTCCCTATTATTTATTTATGGTAGGTCTACAAATGATTGATTTTATAACTATTATGATAGTAGCATGTATGGAATATCCCTTTCAGATAATGATAATTAAAATAAGCACAACATTATTCTTAAGAAGGTTGTGGACATACTATAATAAGTATAATACCGGTACTATGAATGAAGTGGTTAAAACTAGGGGCACTTTGGTAAAATTTGCAAATGAGAAACTTTAATATTTCGATGACACAGCTCTTAAAATACTAAGCACTTATCCTCTTTAAAGGGCAGATTACTAGTAGAACTAAAAAAAAAGTATATCTTTAGCGTGAAGGAAGTGTTCTTGGTTTCTCCATGGATTTTTATTTTAAGACTACTGTTCTGCTAGCATTCGTTAGCTAAACTCAGCTTTATTAAATATCAAATGAGACTAATCTGAAATGAGACTCCACTTTTCAAGGGTGTGCCATTGAAATACATTGTTTGTAAATGGAAAAGAGGAGCTGAGAAACCACATAGATAGGTATGATTTTTTTTTTTTTCCATTGTATGGACGCTATCCTAAACAGTTCATAGGCAGTCATTAGTGTTCGGTATTTAATTTAAGAATAGCTTTTGGAGAGCATGGAATATTGGAGTGATGTGCCCTTTTTGGTCGATCAAACAGATTCTGGACCATCTGCTCAGATAATGCTGCATGTGCTGAGAGACCAGCTAAAGATCAACGCTGTAGCATGAGCTGTTGAATGTGCTTTTGTCGGAATAGGTTTATGTATCAGCGTTACAGAAGCAATCACAATAACGATGTGAGTAAAGCCCAGCGAACAAACATATAAGGCACTGATTAGTGATTTTGTTTTAATTTGTTTGCCGTGTCTGTTTTTAACAAAGAGCCATCAACTACGGAGTATAAAATAATTTTTTTTTTATGAAGAATCAATCATTCACATTTGAAAAAAGCGTCCATAGAAAATAATATGATAACTTGCATTCTGCATATGATAAGATGCATTCTTCAAAATCTTGTGTCTTTAAATGAATATATGCACAATCAAAATAGAAATGTAACCACATAGCTTTATTTCTTCAAATTCACATAAAAAAGAAAAATCAATTTAAAGTTCAATCTGAGGCAATGTACTGTAGCCACAGCCTCCTTTTAGCAGATGGGAAGTGGACATGTTTTGTGGGAATAGAGTTTGCACAGGAACTGGGCTGAGACCTGACTGCTCTGTTTTTGCTGTAAGTGTAAAAAAAAAAATTCTCAGGTGAAAATTGCAAAACCAGCCATAAGTGTGTGACCGTCTCTGAGGAATTTACTCAGAAGCGTTGACTGAAGTTTCCTCACTCTGACACAGATGGTTGCTTCAAGCTTTCCTCTTTTCTCTCACACAGGCTCATTCTAATACAAACAGTACTGTGAAAAATCTCCTCACAGTTCTCTGCTTTTTTTTTTTTATTTACAGTGAAACATTTTACTTACAGTCAAAAATAAATGAAAAGTCATTTGAAGATGGAGGAAGTAATTATTCTTCCTTCTTTGTTAGGTTGTAAAAGATCAAGTTAATTTCACTAGCCTGTCCCATGTATGATTCCCGCCATGACTTGTAGAATTTGATTACATGATGTAGAGTAAAACATCTCAAATGCAACTCATTCCTTAATGTAGAGAAATTCAAAAACGCATTGTCAGTTCCATCCACATGGTCTGAAAAAGTTTTCAAACACCACTATTAAAACTTTTTGATTCCAGCAAACCACAGTGAAACCTTTTGAGGAAAAAGAGAAGTGGACAGTCTACCCAAAAATATTCTGAGAGCACATCAGTAAGTCATTCTGGAGGTCACAGGAGAACCTAGAAGGCCCTGCAGGCCTCACCTAAGGTAACTGTTCATTATGCAACAATATAACAGTGGGCCAACAATATCATCAATAGGAGTGTATCAAGTCAAAAAATATTGAGCAAAAAGACTACAACGACTTGTTTGATCTGAAGACTTTTGGTAGTATGAATGAAGAAAGATCCTTTTACATCCCAAACACCCCATTACATCTGCCTTAAAACAATTTAGAATTTCAGAAAATAATAAAAAAAAAAAAAACAATTATACTAACAGTTAAACTCGGTAGTGGTATTTTAATGGGCCTGCATGGTCTCTTCAGGGCCTTAAGGCTTTTCAATAGGATAGGCAAAATGAAAAAGTGCCTAGGGCCCAAAGCTGAAAAGGGGCCTCTGAGGATCGTGATTGAAAGAACAACAGATGTCTCATCATCGGGATTTGCTCCGTGATGAGAGGAAATGTTACTTGTTACTAGTTGTTTTAATGGTTATTGAGTCAGATATGTGGCGGTAATGTTTGGTTTATCTAAAGGTTTTTATCTGTAACTGTGTAAATGAGTTTGGCTGTAATTTAAGGACAGATTCTAATAAATCTGCAGAGTGGGAACTATAAATCTGATAGGAGCATATATGCTTAACTAAGTATTTTTTGTTGTTGAATATTAGAGATTTTGCAGATACATTTTGTAGATACATTGTTTAGATTTACTTACATATTTCTAACCCTTTTATAGAATAGAATAGAAAATCCCTTTATTGTCCCACAATGGGCAAATTTACAGCAGCAGAAAGATTATTGAAAATGGTCACACAAATGAGGACCTTAGAAAAATGTATAAGAATAACATAATAGGGAAGAGTTAAAATATAAAAAATAAAATTCTGTAAAGTGTTTTAACAATATAAAACTGGAGAATTAATAACCAATATGCAGCTATGGACATTTTTACAGGAATGGATATTTGAAAATAGCAGCAACATCAGAGATGTGCAGAATGACAGCAGCAGGTTATTTAACTGACTAAGGTTTCTATCATTACATTTGATTTGATTTGTTCCTGCTCCCGGTGGTTGGAACCTTTATTCCACTCTGGATTCTTGTGAGTGTAGTCTTTGTTCACTTTAACTTTTTAAAAAATAAATAAATAAACAAACAGTTTTGAAAACCTCGGTATTCATTCTTTTCCTGCTTTGTGTGTCAACTTTCACGGTTGCTAAGCAACAGAGCATACGGCGGTAAAACCCGCCGAAGGGAGGACCTGTTCGAATTTACAGACAGAACTCTTCCGGCCTCCTTATTTTCAAGGACTTCGAAGGATCCAGTCTAGGTAGACCGCGTCCTTAGAGGATGCAGCCCAGGTTTTCGAACAGAGCCTCTGATTAAGAACAGGGCTGCCCGCACTGACGCGGCTCAGGGATTACGTCACACGGAGCGTCGTGCGCAGTGAAATCAGGACATTTCCTCACTTTCTAAAAAAAAACCCGGGACGCCCGGGACAGGACGTGAAATACGGATATGTCCCGGGAAATACGGACGTTTGGTCACCCTACCTATAATCTCACTGTCTCATTGCAAACTTATCTATTACTGATGTTTAACAAAAATCATTGTTGATTATAGCTCCTAAATATTGTTGTTTGTTTTAGATTTGTGTGAACTCACTGTCAGTTGTTCTTTAGACTTAGTATAATCCTGATATTTACTCATTTCTAATACAATGATTTTTTGTCAGATATGATATTGTCTGAAATAGTAGATGGTCAGAATGATAATCACAACAACACGTTTAGATTGACATTCTTTCAACTGTATATTAATCAGAATTACTTTATTATTATTAACTGATAATCTTTATCTAATTTAGTAATCAAATAAAGGTTCACTGTAGCACACACCCTATAACATGACATTTGCGAAGAAAATAGCCTACTCAGAGTAGTAAAGCTTTTACTGTACAAAAATATATAAATATTAAAAAATGCTGTTTAGGCTGAAATTGATAGATATGGAAACAACAAAGAGAGAGCCTTTGGTAATATGAAAATAACTTTAAGAGCAGGTTTAACCTCAAACCTGCATAGATGTGCTAGAAATGCCCATACTGCAGTGCAGTTAGGGAAGAGTTTTGTGGCTTTGGTTGCATTCTGTAGCTTCTAGGGGCATCATCTACGAGAGACAAAGATGTTGTACTGTGAAAAATGGCTGGTGGTTTTTCTGCTGAATCTGTTAACGCATGTTTTGAATATTCAAAAAAGAAGTAAGACACTGTTGCAAGTCGACACGTTTTGAAAATGAAACATTCCAATTTCTTTAGCAAGGCTGAAGTTGTGGCACCACAATGTTTGCTTTAATATTTTACCTATTAGCAGTCTGCGCGTCAAAGGACTCGTAGCTTGGGTTGCTAAATTACAGTGTGCTGCTTTATAGAGATGCTGCTCAGTTTGACCTTACCCTCTGAAGTGCAGTGTGTGATGGTCCTTTGGATTCCAAACAAGGACTTTTTGTAACCTTATATTCCTAAGCAGATCATTCATCTCTTCTATAAGAAAGAAAGTAACAAAGCCTTGCCAAAAAAGTGTAGTTGCTGCAAAACTGACAGGCAGTTTTGCAGCAACTTAGTATGAGTATCATTGTTTTTGAAGTGATAGTGTTTTTGGTCTCTATAGTCAGAGATAAGGTCATGGTCATGTCCCTCTCTGTGTAAATGAGTGAACTCTGCTTTCAGGTAGTCAGACACTAATGGGTCAGAAAATATGAGGGAAAAATTTCATTCTAAAAGACATTTTAATCTACATGGGAAAATCATATATGACACCAAGAACTACAAGTATAACCTTTTTTTTGTTCTCAACAGTAGGGAGAATTGCTTTGGTAATCTTCAAAAGCAAAGCAATGATTCCTTAAATGAAAATTAAAATATACTGTATATTTTTTTTATTTTTACTTAGACAGATGAAGTGCGAAACACTTGGCACATCATGCTAGTGTTGGCTCCCATCAGTGGAATTAATAAAACTGGCAGCAGAGCAAATGAAATGTCTTAAAATAAGCTGTGTAACTTATAAAACATTCACTGTATGTTCTGTTACATTTATCTCCTCCAGGCTCTCTTTTTGCTGCTTGGTCTTTCCAAAAAAATCAACTTGTGAAGTAATTGCCATTATTGAAAAAAAAAAAAATGTTGAGAAGATTAACCTTTTGTGCTGGAGCTAATAAATACCTTTTAGAAGTAACATCCAAAGCGGAATAAGTGAAAAATTATCCAGTTTCACTTATTAGCTATCTAACAATTCTGTTTTGGATAGCAGTTACAGTACATCATCCAAAAACATATATTTTTTTCAGATTGATGAAATAAGATTCACAAAAATCCGAAATTTGCAAAAACAAAATCAGTGAATTATGGGTTTTGTATGACAACTGTATTTAAAGTTTAAAAAAAGGAGGCAAACACAATAATGATTAGGGGTTATGGGAATCAAGTCACGGTGTTCAAAAACTACTCACTATAGTCTATGTCCTGAAGGAATGAGTGTGGACATCTTTCAGAATGTTTTTTAATGCAGTGCTACTTAATCTATTTTAATGATCGATGGAAAGACATGGGTAGAGAAAAACTAGATATTCCATTGATTTGTGTTAAATTCACTGCTACATCTATCTACATCTCAAATTTTATCATGTTAAAAAAAGTCATCTAACACATACACTGAGCAATAATGCTCCTCTACACTGTATATTTTCTCAATCAGTTTAAAGAACTATTGCATGTGTTTTAGCCTCTCTGGTAGGACTTTGCTGACTGCTTCATATTGATTTGGCCCAGTAAAGATTCATATTAAATAGGTGGTCTTGGCCAACCACATCGTTTCCCATGACAACCTGATTTAGATTAAAAGAGAAACTGTTCCATTTGAATTGGACAGTTTGTCCATTTAACATTTACCAAACCATCAGTCTACTGCCTGAAAAACTACCATTGAAATAGGAGAAGTACTAAAATAACAAGTTTTTTTATCTTATGATTACACCAATATTATACAAATGTAATGTAAAATGCAAATGTAAAAAAAGTAGGATTTGTATTAGTACCTCTTAAGATATACAGATATAGAGATTTCAAATGGTTGTTATTTATTTTTACATATTTTTTTATTGCCCACATTTCTCCTCTTCGAAAACCAGTATGCTCTTTAAGTTAATGGGTTTAAGGGGTGAACCAAATAAACTTTCATGAAAAGGTTTAAATGAACAGGAGTTTCATTTTTTTCCATCTTCTACTATGCCAAATGTTGGCACTCATTTTGCTAGAATTAATTAAGCAGAACTTTTGTATTTGTACTTTTTTACTATAAGTATTTATATGCTATTAATGAAAGGTGTGCTGAATACAAAAGCTAAGCAATGCATCCTACTTTTCTCATGTATAAATGTGCTAAAACTCATTTCGTACTTAATGAGTAGAAGATTATCTTCTCTTACATTTATAAAAAAAAATAGCAATGGTGTAAGAGTAACTTATTTTTATGTATGTCAAATCCACTTATGCCAGTCTGGCTGTTAGATGACATTGATGGGCTTATATGGTTTTGAAGAAAAGCACTCTTGAGATGCAAAGTTTTATGCCAGTTTTTATAAATCAAGGATTTACTGCAGTTATCTGAATACATTCAGGTTGCAAACAGATTGCTCCTGTCATTGAAACTGGCTGATAAATCAAATGTGCAGAACAAAAATCTATAATCTGTTCTAGCATAAAAGGGCAGTACACCTCTTTACTGTATAATGACCTGTGTGATAATTAGTCCTGAAAAGGTATGCAATAGACCAGTGCATCAACACATTTCTGAAATTTGAACTATGTGGATAGAGTCTATACATATTTGCTGCTTACAGTGGGAAGACCTTGCATACGAAGAAGGCAAGTGAGAATCGAAATGCGCTTTTATCACTAAGATGTTGCATACAACAAGGAATTTGAATAATATTCAACTTTGCTCTTAATTAGGGCATTTTAGTGCAAAAATATAGACAAGATAAATAGATGTACTTCTCTTTCAAATACATGTATGTATGCATACATGTTTATACAAAGATAAAGTCACTGTTGGACTGCTGTGATTAAAGATGCAATCAATCTTAATATTTAGTGTTTAGTGACTGACAGCCTAGTGGAAAACATTGCATATATGACAGCTAATGTTTGTAAATAGCACTCTGTAGGGCCATCAGAAGAAGTCAAACCAGTGTCTATGCCGATGAGAAAGTGTTACCTTGCTGAAAAACCTTTTAGATGATGTTATCCATGTGCATGTTATCTATCAAAATGCTCTAGTACCGGTGCAGCTTCTTGTGGGACCAGTAATTGTGGACTTCAAAAATTTCATAATCAATCATCTTAAAAAAATGCAAGAATTGTTTGATGGTCTCATTTTCAAAACATTGATTTTACAACTAGGTGTAAATTGGCAGCGGCTACCTATTTGCAGAAAAAAATAACACCTGCACGGTATTGCTGGAATCTCTTTCTCGATAACACTGGATAGACCCAAGCTATAAGACATCTTTTTAACGAAAAAAATAAATAAAAGATTTTGACAGGTTATGTGACATATTTCTTTTAGCACAAGCAACCAGTCAATGTTTTATTCCCATTTTTAGCAGAAGCTGCAGGTAATTTTGAACTTTTATCACTATGCATTAGCAACTTTGGTAATTACTGAGAGTTTTTTTTCCAAAGGTTTTGTATCTACTTTGGGAGTTGCTTTCTGAATTATTTTCTGAAATCCATTCCTGTCCAATGTAATTAAATGAAGGGATTGACCAAAGTGACATATCTAAAAGCAGGAGGAGGCTTAATGTTATTGTTAAACATATTTTTTATTAGAATCAACAGGTCCAAAAAAGGATTGAAATGACTTCAGATGGAAACAGGATGCAATATAAAATATTGTGGAAATAATACACATGTAATTTAATGACAACTGAGATTTGGGGATTTTATGTTGCTATAACCATAATTCATTCAGTAAAGTTAAAGTGACAATAAATTAATCAAGGAAAAAATGAACCTGAAGCTGTTGGTGACCAACATACTGGGAATAGATCTGTATTGTGTGTCATTTCTTTTAATGTACAATTTTTTTTGCAGAATTAAAAAAGAAAATACCATAAGATTTCAATGAACATGTTTCATTTGTTTTTTCTTCAACCACCAGGGGAATGAAATGCAATGAAATTTTAATCTCCACACCTGGATTGGATATTTTTAAATCTTTTAATTTTTAAACAGGTTTAGGTATTTCAGCAATCCTTGCACTAATCTCTTATATTTTGTTCTCAATCTTGGTGTCCATTTGGTATCTTTTTTAGACACAGAAAGGTGAATAAATTTCAGATCTGATTGTAAAAATCTGATATCTAGAAGCTTCATGGTATTAGGCTTGTCTTCACCGCTCTTTTCAGATAAAACATACCCCGTTGAAAATTAAGTCTCTGCTTTATAAATGACTCCAGCTGAATGAAGCATTTTTCTTCATCAGATTATGCAGTTCAAAATATAAAACATGACTCTCTTCCTTGCCAGCTAAGTTGGCAAAGCTTTAAGGGGGATGTCCTTTGCTTTGTGTCTTGCTCCTTTACTTTCTGTTTCATAAAGGAAGCTTTTTGAGTAAGAATTCGGTTGCTTTTGTTTCTTTTGTCGATGCAGTCTGCTTTTTCTAACTGATTGTGATAAAACGGGCACCAGAGGAGAACAAGTAGTTCTTCTTTGTATGCAATGCTGTCTGTGAGGGATGCTTTGTTCCCCTGTTGCCACCAGATACATCTAAATGAGCACCGTACGTTACAAGACCTACTGTAATTACTTGTCACAGCTGGAATAAGGTCGTTTGTATTAACTAATAGTAAATTTCAATGTCTCTTTATAAATCTATTAATTGGTTGTTACTTAACATATTTAAAATTCTTTTAATTATACCATATATTTATTTTTTTTATACCTATGTATAAGTGTCTGTATTTTTTATTTTATTTTTTTTGGATAACATGAACTTTTGGTTCTTTGGAGCATAAATTAGCTTTGATGTTGAGATATAGCAGGTATTTATTATGCCATCATGTGTTTAGGCTATCTAGAATGTGTAAGAAAATTTTAGAAATACTGTATGAAGGGGATAATAACATGGTTAGATTGTGGTGCAGCACTGGTTGGTAGGAGTTTAAACACAAAGTTTACCATTTTAAAGCTCCCAAGATTTGTTATTTGAAGCATTTAGTGAGTTTTTAACAACTCAAAATTACACATTTTGTAATGAAATGAAAATCTATTTTTTTTCTCAGAAATTGGTGGTTTTTCTTTTGTTCTTTGCTTCTGCTCCATCCATTCGTTCTTTCTTTACTCATAAAGCATTATTTTCAGGGGCTGCCAAATTGAATCAGTAACAGGAACCATCATATCCATCAAATAAGCCTTAAACTAATATGGCAAGCATTATGATCAGCTGCCATACGTTATTCTGTTACAAGTTTCCCTTCCAAAATACTCCCGATCCATCAATGTATTAATTCCAGTGCATTTCAGCATGGCCAGTAATGCTGTCACTGGTCAAAAGTACACTGCAATTATGCCTTAACACTGTCTGTTAAGCTGTGTGAAAGCATTTTTTAAACAAATTTACTTGCTTATTCTTACACATACATTATGCTTTCTGTAGAAAACAATATGTGTCGGTACACCTTAATACTATACAAATATGCGACAGAAACACGGGTAATATTTTAATCAGCTCTATCTATCAATCCATTGATGAAGTCTTTTTTTCATTGTACAGCAATTAAAAAGAACAAAAGAACAAGGTTTGTTCTAAACCAAATTTATATGAACAAAATTCAATATCTGATGAAGGCACTTTTATTGATTTCAAGTCTTATGGTGTTTTCAATGAAAAAAAAAAAAAATAACATAAAAAACATAAACATCTTTCAAAACAAAGAAGCACTGACTCTAACTTAAGAACTCAATAAGCTCATTAAAGTTTCTTTCTGTGAAATATATTTTTTCTCAGTGTTGGCTTGGCCTCAACAAACCCAAGCTGCTTTAGCCATATTATCTTACACAGCACCAGCCCTCCCCCAGAGACATCACACACTGTGGCCAGGGCACCCAGTGCCAGGCAAGGCACCACCAAATTGGACTTGTGAAAATAATAATTAGAATAATCATAAAAATAACATATTTTAAATAAAAATATGTAAACCATATTTTAGATATACAGTAAGCAACATGAGCCCAGTATGTAATTGAATAGCGCTATGCAAGAGGTGACACTTTCACAAAGTCCTGATCAAATCAACTTGGCAAGCAAAACATTGAAAAAAGTTTGGCAACTTGGCAACTAAAACCCAATTGGGCTGTTAAAGTGCAAAAGATATACATTTATGGAACTTCTCTTTAACAGTATTCATTTTTTTTTTTTAGATGCGATAAACACTTGTGCTTTCTTACATTTTGGACCTTATCTGTGCTTAAATTTTAATGCTACTTTATTTTTTTGTCCTCAGCTGTTTCTACAGTTTCTTAAAAAGTTGGGAGATGGCTCCACTTAACTTTTGTAGACAAAAAAACACAAACAAACAAAGAAAACATACAATAGCAAAGCAGAATTTCTGATGCAATTATCTACTACCAAAGCGATACATACAGTAACTTCTATAAATGTAAAAAAAAAAAAATGCCATATTTAGGTTTCAAAACAAAAAGACAGAAGGGAAGGAACCATATGAGGTTCAAATAGTGGATCATGTCATGCATTTATTTCCTCATCATAATTCTTCCTAACATCTGTTGTGTTTGTTGATTTTCTCTCATGTTAGGTAGATTACTGTTATCTTGTATAGAATTGTATGCACCATGTGGGTGGTTTCCTCATTCATCTGAAACCTTAAAGCAATGGATTTCTTTTAGTTATTTTTTTCCTCCAAAATGTACAGTATTTACTTAACATTCTTAAAAAGTGCTATGCTAGAAGTGACACCATAACAAAGTCCTGATCAAATCATCTTGGCAAGCGAAACATTGAAAAAGGTTTGGCAGCTTGGCAACTAATCCCCAATTGGGCTGTTACACTGCCCTGTCAAATACACATTTATGGAACTTCTATTTGACAGTATTAATTTTTTTGTTGTTGCATGTAGTCGAATAGCTTTCAACTAATTTAGAATAATTGGAATATGTTCAAATCAATGAAACATTCAAATCCAAGGAGGTAAATAAAATAATTTGTCAAACTTGTTTAAGAGACTCTGGTCATATTTTCATATTCAAATGTAATTAGCATATGAGGAAAAATATATATTAATGTTAGGTTGGCTTTAAACACAGGTTTGTTTCAGCTTTATAAACAACAACTTAAGACATGTTAGCCTGGGGTACAATGTAGTCACCATTGACTTTTTTTTTAACCATGCTTTACACAAAAGTAAACACAAATCATAAAAAATCATCAAAAACCCAGAGTGTTTAGCCAGAAATTAATTCCCTATCTTTGCCAGACTTGGAACCTCTGTTGATCTCTGTCAGATGTCTCCAAAGTTTAGGAAAGGTAAGCATGTCATTCCTGCAACTAGGAAGCTAATGAGCTTTCCTTTCAGATGAAAGCCTCCAATCTTAGGCATCTTAAAGTTTTCTGTAAACTCAGAGTGAAATGTTACAAAATGATCTGTCTTTGCTTTACTCATTTCTGAGAGGTTCGGGTAGCTTTTGCTCGGTCTCAGATTATGGTCCTGAAAGTTTCAGGACTTCTTAACTTGAGCGGGGTGGAGAAATGAAAGTCCAATTAGCCATCTTGTCGATCTTGTCCTTGATGTGTCTCCCATGAGAGTGAACACAACCAAGAGAATCAGAGCCTATGAGGTGATGCCTTTGTCCCCAAGCAAAGTGGGTGGGCAGGAATCGCATGTCCATGTGGGAATGTCTTGTGACGGTATTTAGAGGAATGTTTACTCCCTTTTAAAATTGAAAGCCTCAATGATTAAGCCATGGCTTTATAAGCTTTTGATTAATTCACAAAATTTGAATTGACTCAATGCCCTTGTGAATGATTTTCAAAGCTGTTACTTAAGCATTATCACTGTCACTGGAAAATCAAAGACAAACAAATCAGGGTGACAATTACAGATCTTGAAATGTCTAGATGCAATTCTCAGATGCCCAAAGTTGTCAATTCCATTTACTCAGACAATACCAGAACAAATACAGCTTGAAGCAATGTCCAACCTGCATACCATTCAGCAAGGACAAAGGTTTAGCGTAACCTGGCAATAGCCAGATTGATATGTGTAGAATTGAGTTTAGTTCTACGTTATTAATCTGGGAGGGCTACTGTTCAATCTGTCCGTGAAAAGTAGGGACATTTTAACAACACTTCATGCTGATTGGGTGACGTGCCAGCTAGTACCCACCTTTCATAATACGCTTTCAGCCAATGGCAGCAGCGAATTGTGACATTTGCCATGTATGAATGCACAAAGGGCTTCTCTTTGCTCCTTTTTAAATGAGAAATTTTTGCTATTTTAGCTAAAATAGTCAATTACGGTATCAACAGGTGAGTCCTCCAGCGTAGCTGTGTTTGTAATGCCCCAGCAAGACCCTTCTGAATGTCCTCATTCCTACTTGTCCCTCCCCAAAAACCACTGCTGGCTTTTCATTGGTCCAACTACCTGGTTGTTACGAGACGGACATATTAGCGGGACTCTTTCAAAATGGATTTGTGGGGAGACTGAAAAGTCAGATCTTGAGATAATCCAGCTTGAAGCGCAAGGTTAGATTTAGTGACCATTAAATCAATTAAATAACTGGAAAGAACTGATTATTTCGACTTACGTATGATGAAAGAAGAAAATGTATGGTGATCGAATACAGAGCAGGGGCGGTAGACGTTGATACAACAGTATCAGAGAACAGTGTTACAGAGGTCCTATTTCTCATCAGAAAGCTTCTCTGGCTGAGGAAGGTTTGCTCTTGTTGAATTCTAGTAAAAATCAGTGGCTGCAGCTTTACTAAAAGTTACAACCTGTACATTTGATGCAGCCCAACAACAAATTACAGTAACAAGGGGGCCATGAAACCCAGTCTTGTCATAGGTTTTCTAATCCGAGATTTCCAAATCACAAGCTTGATTTGTACCTTTTTCCCCAGCTATAACTTTTTATCTTTGAAAATCTGCCAATATCCAGTTTGTATTTCACTTTGTTGAAGATGTATATATACATTTCTTTATGCAAACATAAAGAAATGTGTGCTTCTTAAAAAAAACATACATCTGAAATTAAAATATTTTAAGTTATCCAAAGGTATTTTCCCTTTTGTAGGCCCTAAATGTTTATGGTCCTAAATCCTTTTGAATTTGCCTGTGTACATTTAAATTTGAGTGCTTTATCACAGGGAATAGCTTTTTTAACTTCCCTTGCTCTCTGCCCCTCCTCTTTCTGCTAAAGTGTACCCACCATTAAGCCTTTAAATCAACACTACTTGACTGACTTCACATTTTACATTATTCTGCTCAAACAAGCTTGCATAAAAAATGTGTATATATAAACTTGCTACCAACAAATGTTCAAATTAGAAATCACCATGCTTGAACTGTTTGAGTAATCCTTAATAAATAAATCATACCACTAGCCCTTAGAGAGAATGTGTGCATGTCAAAGTAAATATAATTATCGCCTGACTTGTAAACAGCCATATGCTTTAAATGGATGGAGCTTCCAAAACATCTTAATTCCACAAGCAAACATGTGCTGCTGTGATATAAGCAATTCTAACAGCAGACAATTGTTAGTACTATGTCCCTTTAAATGCCAAAATAATTTGGTAAGTTTCTTATTGATAATCGGAGTATGTTATACTTAAGCAAGTTCTGGTTGGATATTTGCAAAATTGCCTCTCAGCAATTGATATTTAATTATTTCTTTGTTGATGAAACAAGTTTAAGTCAAAGTTCAGAGTAAAATAAGTCTCTCGCAACGTGGCGTTACTGTACATTTAAACACTTCATTAATGGAATTTAAATATTGGTATTTCTGTTAATGATCACTTTACAGTAGCTTATAGTGCTTTAACATAAAACACTATAGCAATCTATGTTCAAAAGTTACTTTTACTTCATGAGCAAACAATTCTTACCTCAGCTGAACAAAGTCATTCATTATTCAAATATACCAAATTAAGAGATACTCACAAAAGCCTATTAAGGGTGATAACTTTTTCTCAGCAGAATTTTACTATAGTTTCCAGAGTAGCTAAGTAACTAAGTATAAGTACATAAATGCTTTGTGACTTTTCAGACTTTTGTTCAAAAAAGCAACTAGTGAAAAATATGGTGACTTTTCCTTTATTATTGTACACTTTGGAGATAACACATAATAGTTCTGATCACTCTGAGTTTAGTTTCTCTATGAATAGTTATTGAGCGAGCTTCTCCCTCTTTCAAATCACTGACAGGTAGTCAGACGCAGCAGCTGCAGCCCCTGGCCTAATCGGAGAGTAGAGCAACTCTCCTCTGTTTGCCCAACATGAGTCCCACATGTGCAAAGCGTCCCTTGAAATATAACATTAAGCATTATTTTTGTCTATGAAACTGTTCCAGTGAAATAGATCCCTTCCTACATTAAATTAATTAATAGCCTCATCCACTGTGTGTTCCTCTGTTAATTGTCTTTAAGATTAGTTTGATAACATAACAGGATTGATTTATGTTACAAATGTTTTTTTAAAAATAGAAATAGTTTTATTGACTTCAATTCGTTTTGAACATAATTTTTTAACATGAATGTTTTTAACACTTTCTGTCTCATTAATATAATTTTTCCTCTCTCCAACAGCTTTATCAAAGCATTTCCAAATATGCCAATTTAGCTGCTTTTATGGACTTTTGGGACAGACCATAGTGACTTTCCTTGCTAAGGAGGTGGCATCAGTGAAATCAGCACTAGGAAACATTTCTTTTTCAAAAGAAAAGCAGCAGTGTTGATATTAACTGTTTACTCTCATTTTGCTTCATTTTTTATTTTTGGCCTGGAATATTACACTAAGAAGGATCAAATTTTCAGCTCTATCATAGAGTAGCTAGGATCTGGCAAGGGTCACTCTAACCTGAATACTATTCAGAATCTTTCAGCGTTGATGTTGGCATCCTAACCACATGTATATATTTGGATGTTTTGGACCCATCAAATTTTCTGAGACAAGTTCTTTAATTTAATTAATGCTTTAATTCTACACAAATGTAAACATTCTGTGGATGCATTATTTTTTAAATAATCATCATTTTGATAAAAAAAAAAAAAAAAATTGCTGTGACCTTTAAGTAGCAGTCAGTATCTGTACTTTACTAGAGTATTAATTGTTCTAATGACTTCTTACTTTTATAAACTACATTTGGAGACAAATAACTGAAATTTCTACATTACTTTCCCAAAACTGGTTAATTACATCTATAGATAGTTATAATGACATGATGTAACGGCCACACCAAAACAAGACAAATCAAAGGCTTGAAGATTTAATAGAAAAAACACTGATATTATATTTTAGACTAGATTTGGTCTATTATGTTTCAAGTTTTATTCCAATTTGAATGCTTTTTGAAACTTCAATGTTGCGCATATCAGAGCTTTTAAAAGTATTGCAGGACTTCTGTTCAGTTCAATCAACTGTGAGTAATCGTGTCTTCCATTTTTGTTTTAAACAGTTCTAGTCAGTCAGTATTTTCTATGTTCTCTCTACCAACACAGTGAGCAAAAGAAGAAAATTAACCTACTTTCTGTGCATTGAGCATTTTTTTTTATCAAACCATTTTTGAAAGTTATGTTATATAATTCAAAAAGACAAACCTCATGGTATAAGTAAAGAGTAAGATAAAGATAAATCTTCCACAATACGAAAAGAGAAGGTCTCTTTCTCTTTCTATTTCGTTGTTATTTTATGTTTTTCTTCAGATCATGAACTTGCCTGTCCTTTTCTTCATCAGATGTGTGTTTGGTAGTACCCTCTGACTGGGAGTGTTGTTGCTCCTGAAGGAGCACATAACAAACATGGTCACTAAATTTGGTCTGTAATTGGACATCCACAGAAAGCCCTAGCGAACTCTTGTGGGCGAGTACAAATGATGAGATATATACGCCACAATAGCTTTACAGTCCAGCTGACAGTTGAAAAGACAGCGAGATGTGAATTACTCTTTACTTACCAACGGTGCTTTGAACATCAGTCTTTGCTTTCCATGTTTCTTAAAGTAGCCAAATGACTCATCAGCAATAAATCCTCATTTGAATTAAAGAATAGAAAACAGATCCATATAGATTAAATACATTTTCACAACAGTAGGGCATAGAATGAAGCAATCATGCTCCTATTAGCACAGGGACTGTGGAGACATCTCTTCGGAGCACAAAGAATAGTAGATTACATTTTCCATGATAAGAGTAGCTGATCTTTTTTTCTGGGTGTGATTTCTTTGCTAGACATCATACTGTGTGTTTATCCTACATGACTCAATCAGGTTAAAAACACCACTTTTAATGAATGCTCTGACAAGGGATTTAAGATGTGGAGTACATGTAATGATCTCAAGTTGTTTAAATTTATCAAGGACTAACAAAAACTAATAAGCAGCCATTTCAAGAAACAGAGTCTTCTCTTGTATCTGGAGGGTCTTTTAAATAACCTGAATGTTTTTTTTTTTGTTTTTTTTTAAGAGGCATGCCATTGTAGTTTAAAAATTTATTGTGCCACTTTGGTATATTATGCTGACTAAATAAAGATAAAATTTGGTTTCTACCATTCTATTAAACTCAACGTTGTCATGGTGTTACAAAGTTCTGACCCAAAATTGCAGATAGCCGAACAGAGAGACCAGGGAAAAGGTTTATCGGGTTTTATTGAAGAAGTAAAACGGGGAGAAGTGTTGCTCTGAACACTGCTCAACCGGAACTGTAAAGTGAGGGGAAGACACAGCGGTTAGTTCAGGCTAAGTGGGGAATTTGACTCGTGAAACTTGGAGAAGAAGTTTTGGTTGCCGACTCACGTTTCCAGAGAAGTTGTATCCTTGACTCCTGTCTGTGTGCTGTGTGTTACGACCCGGCCGTAACACCGTGGTTCCAGTGTTTGTCTGATTCGGTGGAGGGCGGAACAGGTTTTACCCAGAATGCGGTTGATAGTTGGGGAACGGAGAAACTGACTACCACTCAGATTTCCTGCAGTACTTGAATGGGTCGTAGTGGAGAATAATACCTTTCTCAGTGGAAAGCTCAAACGATCTCTTGGGGAAAGTGGATCCAAACCTCCTGTTTGAACCCCAGCTCAGTTTGAAGCTCAGTTGATCCTTCCAGGGTGTGAAGGTCAGAGAGATCCAGTTAGCAGGACAACTTCCTGCCAAGAGGCAAAGACAAAAAAACAAAGCTAAACTCAGGTTGACAAAAACTCAGCTTGACTCGGCAAACTCAGCTTGGCTAGAGTACCCTAAACTGGCAAACACTCTGGCGTCGAAGTAGTGGCAGTCAGCAGCTTAAGAACACTCCGTTTAACGAGGAAACCATCAGCAGGTGTGTGAGGAGGCAGACCAGAACCAGGCGCCCCCCGGTGGAAGAAGGGTGACAAACACAGAAACACAGACACAAAACAGGAGTCTTGACAAACGTATTTATAAAAGCAAAGCCAAATGGGAACCTATTAGGTTACTGGTTTATTACTGGTTAGTCTGTTAGTGCAGTTTGCAAAAGAGCCTGAAATAATGACCATAAATTCTGTTTTGATAAAAAGTCTAAGGTTTGCATCATCTATTTATCTTCTTAAAGTTACTATCTGATATGGGACCTCCCCAAGACCTCCTCAAGAAATAAATGTTATGAACAGTAATAATTCGAATAAACAAATCTGAAAAAAATGTTTAGACATCCAGAATGTTTATTTTGGATATAATTAATATAATTTCGGATATCTATTTAATTCACAATACATGCCATCTCAAGGCGCTTTACAGAGACAATTATCTGAAAGTAACAGTCCAATACACATGAATGAGGAAAAGTGACATGAATTGTTATCGGAAGTACATACCTGAGTTAAAATAAGAACTGGACTGTTGTTCAGTGTTGCACTTTTAAGATGCATGTAAATTGTGCACCTAATTCTAAGTTCAATTATCCAGTGTCTGAAAGAAGACAAGAGAGGAACTGAATTTAAATTTCTTGGTGTCCAGGGTGAGCTTTCTACGTTCTGTGATGATTTAGGAAGCCATTGGTTGGTGTTGGCTCAAGTGCATAATCAATGCTGTAATTTACCTGGATATTCTAGAGCGCATCATGTTTTTCGTCTTTGTTTTTTTTTTTCTCTTCTGAAGATGCTAATATAATCTTCAAACAAGATGTAGCACTCATCCTGTTTGCTAAAGGTGCAAATGCCTGCTTGAATTACCACACTTTCAATAGAAACATCAAAATACCTTAAAATATGAGTTTTATTTAGTAACAAATTCCCACAAACAGGTTTGTATGTATAAAAGACAAAGCATGTTTTACGTCAAAGCTTGTATTAAACACATGAAAGAATAGTCCACAAGAAAATTCATTTGAACATTTATAGTCAAGTTGACTCAGAACAGAAATGACTTCTAATTAAATATGAGAAATCATTTTTTGTTGGGAAGTGATTTCAGCAAATGTTGCCAGGAATAATACAACTTTTAGATTTTTTTTTTGTCTTATGGCATCCACATAGGTGTTCGTACTAATTTTAATCAAGGCTTTGGACTATCAGGCAGCATTATGGCCCACATCAGTCCAGACTCCATGATTAATGGCTGTTCAAATATGGATGAGGGAGCAATGACATTGATAGATGTCACTTTGCCAGTGGGGCTTTTAACTCAAAATGGATATGGTACAGTGCATGACTAACTGTGTGTCTGTTTTTTCCCCCTCTCTCTACCACCATCTCCCTCCATTTTTTTTTCTTTTCCCATATATTTCTTACTACATTTTCTAAATGAATGCTGCTGATTCTCTGCATCAGGTAAGACAAACTTTTAAGTTCTCTAAGTTTTTCTGACGTCTGAAGGAAAAAGAATCACCTTTCCTGCACTTCTGCAGTGGAGTAAATCACGTTCTGAATAACCACACACTTGCCAAGAGATAACTGTTGTCTTTACTGCTCATTTGACTTTGAATGCTTAATAGATTCACATAGACACACTTTGTCATATTCATGGGATACATCACTGTATGTGCCGTGAGCTCTGTCAGTATTTGCACAGAGTTATGCATTTTCAATGCCTGGAAATCTTTTCACACTACTATGAACAACCCTTGTGCATATAGGGCTTGAAAACAGATGGTTCAAACATTACAGAGGCCAGATAATTTTACATTTTTCATTTACTGGCTACCTTATGTTTACCCATTTTTTTAGAAAACAAACAGCATTCATTTAGATTCAATTTTACAAAACATCTCAACCGATGCTCACTTAATCATCTCATAAATTTTGCACTTGGGTTTTTGCTCTAAATCTGATTTAATAAGGTATTTTAGGAGCACTTACAGTACTTTTTTCCCCCGAAGTTGGTTTTTCACTTGAGAAAACTGCAGGATCCCATCCAGTAAGGATGGAGTTTAAACCCAAATAAATTAGAGGCAAAATATTCAGGGGAAAATGTGTTCATGTTTCTCTTCGCTGAAGATTAAAGGCTCATTCAATGAGCGGCAGTCTCTTAATTGAGATTGCAAAGCTAGAGGGACTTCTAAGTTGCAAGTAGGAAATGAGGTGAGTGACAGAGATGGGCACTGAGAAGTGGTAATTTGGTGGAGTTTACCCAATCTAAGAGGGATTTGGCAAAGTGATATTTACTATAAATATTGACAAACAAGAGATATGGGTTTAGAAAATGGAGAATTTAGAATTTTCATAAATCAAGCACAAAAATTATAACAAAAACAATGGATTGATGAAGGGCTGAAAACTCTGAGTTAGATGAGAAATGGAGGAAGCAGAGGAAGGCTTGGTGGGTAGATCGAGGTGGTTATAGTTATAGGAGTTATAGGAATGTGAAAATGATGAATTTATTTATCAGTATATCTGTTCTGTGACTGAGTTCAAGGACTCAGAGAAGCCATGTTTTTCATTCTGCTTCATTTCTTCATATATACACTAGCATCCAGCTAGACCAAACAGAGGCCAAAATGTAATCTAAAGAAAAATACAGTATCTCCATATGAAAAAGCCAACAATTTGCTTGAATTTTTTCAGAACCATCGCTATGAGATATTGCCAGTCAATCCAAAATCACAATGTTTGGTCATTATAATAGTAACCATCTTGGAAAAACTCTACATCAGTGCTAGAAACAGGATGACACTGAACTGTATAAAAAAACTTTGATTCTGTATACGGAATGTGAAAAGCATAAAAAACGATCATAGGTTTTGTTTTTATCTTATGGCTAATTGGGAATAATCATTGTTAAATATTTTAACCATGATCTTCAGGATTAAGTCTGACATGATTATAAAAAAAAGTAATGCTTTTGCTCGTTTGCTCATTAAAGGATAAAAACTTCTTGGAATTACATTCTGCCTTCATTGCATCAGTTTTCCCCAGACGATAGACAAGCTCTACTGAATGCTAAAAAGTCTGTTTTCAAATATATACTCAGGCACAGAGTGATATGTTCTTTATTTAATGCTTTCTGCTACACCCTTCTTTCTGTCTTTGCCATAAAAGCTTTTGTTTGTAAATGTTCCTGCTTTACTTGCCATCAGACTTTGCTCTAATTTTCCAAAAGGGGCTTTAGATCTCATTCTTCACACTTAATTTGGGATGTTTTTCTTCTCTTCAGACTGCTGTTTAGAAAATGAAAGTTTAGCTTCTAGAAGTCACCAGCAGATCTACCAGTGGGAGGAAACACTGATTTAAATAAAACTAACAAAGGTGTTATTAGAGGTTTTTTGGGGTGTGAATTTACCTACACACTGTGAGACATGACACATTCAGTAAACAGAAAGCTTTTAGGAACTGACAGGTGCAACCTTAATGTATTAACACATTAAAAGCTGAATTAGCAGACAAAAAGTCAAAATGTTGTTGGGATTAGTCATATGATTTGGTTTGGAGCTTATAATGTTTTCCTATGACATTTTATATTTCTGGTGCTCTTCAACTTATTGCAAATTAAACATCAGTCATTTTGTCTGCCCTACAAGCATAAATTAAAACTGTAGATAGGACATTAACTGCAGTCTCCAATAAGAGCACACAGCAGCAAAGTGAACCATATCTCTTAGAGACACAGTAAGGTATTGAAATGTATACATTGTATGACAATGTAAAATATTTAATTATGAACTTGGTGCTAAAATATTTAAATAGGGGAAAAAACGAGCTGTGCTTCTCTCAACTAAACCTCCATGTCTGGGGAGTAATCAAGAGACTGTGTCAATAATTTCAACTAATCTTGGTGCTGAATAGTTTAACAGGGCCCTTGAAGAATAATCTTAGCTTCTCAAGCTTCAAATTGCAGAGTACTTCCCAGCACTCAGCGGATTTGTGAAGGGAGGTGGGCAAAAAGAGGTGGGCCAGGAGGCTTGTGAATAAAATCACATGCTTTTCAGTCTGTGGAAAATTTGAGTAGTGGACACCAAAGATAGCTGACAGGCTGTTGGGAGCAATGGTACAGCCACATTTTAGAGGCAATAGGAATGCTTATTGCTTTGAAATTTCTAACCACAATTACTTCACCTGTATACAGGACCAAAACAAGAGCAAAATTGGCTGTGGAGAGGGGTACATTTTAGCTAATAGAGTACATTTAACATGAACCCTGTACAGATCTTTACAATAAATAAGCACATGCTGAGCATCTATAGGGACATTAGAATGACAAGGGGACAGTCTAGGGGACAAGAGCATTAAATGCTTCATATTCCTTATTTTTTAAAAGTCCTGTATAAGGATTTCTCGACTTTGTGTTTTCAGACATTTGATATTAAGCTCTACTGCCACATATAAGTCATCCTCTGTGTTCTATAGCCTTTATACTCACGAGTCTTTGAAAAAAAACTGTGATTACTCCCTGGGGATGGTTAATACAGTGTATTCATTAACGTGGCAATGTTCCCATCTGCTGTACCTCTAATCCATATATATCTTCTGACGGTCAACCCTCTGATGTTTGTATCAGATGTCACCTTTTCTGCCAATTCATACAGCCAGGTCCAATTCTCATAGAGAAACCTGTAACAGGTTTTGGAGTAATTTCAGAACTCTTTTAGCCTGAGCGTAGTCTCTGCGCTCTAGTAGGATAACTGAAGGATATTCCGGGTCAAAGTAGATTTGTCTCCCTTCCAGAAGGACTCTGTTCTTCATCTATGCTTTCTGCTGAATCTCTTCTTTTGTTGTAAACCAGGAAAACATGTCCTCTGTCCCTAAATGGGATGGTAGGCTAAACCCGATGAAATCTCTCTATGTTGAGGCTTGTAGTGTGGGGAACATCCCACCAGTTTCTAAGTAGTTCTTCTACAAGCTTCACCACTGACACCTTTTTTTGCACCTTCAGGAACATCATACAGCCTCAGATTCTTCAGACGTGATCTGCTCTCCTGGTTGAGCAGCTTACTTTCATGCTGGGGAACTTTTCTCATCTTGTCCTACGTTCTGAACCTGGTCCTATGTTTTGTCAATGCGAGCTCAGCTTCTGCTATTTATACATTGATCGTGTTTAGTTCCAACCTTATATCACTCAGCTGCTACTTTTCTTCCTTTAAATTATCATATATTTTGCAGCACTGTCACTAAATCAGCATGCTGACTGTGATTAACATTAGATATTCCCTCGTTCTTCTCTGTGGTCTTCTGCTTTACATAATGTTTACATGTTAACATCTCATCTTTATGTTGCTTGCTTTCTGAAAAAAAAAATGCAATCTGAAATATTTTATGGGGACTATTATAAACTTCTTTGAGGGAACTCCTAGCCTTGGCTGCCATTTGGAGTGATGATGTCGCCTTCTTTGGAAGTCTGTAAAGTTTTAAAGACGTCATAGTGGTACATTTTGGCTCTCAGCAAATTAATATTTATTGTTTCCTTCATTTTTTTTCCAGGAAAGCTGAACATATTCTCCTTTTTTTTGTTGCTACAAACCCTTTTGATTGACATGCTAGAACTCACAAGGTCAGCTGCTTATAACAGGTTCCATTCGTGCTTGTTTTTATTGTGCTTACACTAAATTTTCCATTTCTCACTGACCTACTTATATGTCAACACATACTAGGAGTTGAATAAAGGAAAACATTTCTATCATGACATATTTATTTTGTAGTATTGCGATTGATCTCTTGTTCTGCTTAATTTATCATGTTTTGCTTCTCTGACTTTAATGAATTAAGACCTGAGAAAGCAGAAAATACACATTGACAGAGAGCTTGTAACATTAAAATGTATGTTTAGGATGAAATTTACCCTTAATAATTAAATATTGGATTTGATTTTCCCATCTTATGCTCTATGCTTTAGACACCAAATCACCAAGAGCATGTAAAGTAGAGTTGGTAAAATAACCGCAGCCAATGCTGAATATCTTAAGGTGCTTTGATCAAAACAGTTAAAGATCCACTAAGGTTTTCTTCCCTACACCAATTTTAATACTTGGTCTAAAAACACAGAGCATTGAAATGACATGAACTTTTGTCAGGACCTTCCATGTAATTTAAAAATGTATTTTTGTACTTAAACCCATTCTAGTAATCCAAATGGTCAAAAAAAAAGTGTCTCTTATTGTTCAGGATACTGAAAATAGGAAACAGTTGACAGGAGGGAAAGCAAGTTATCAGGTCTAGGTTTGAGTGCTATGAAGTAATCAGAATTTTCCATGTTGATAGTTTTCTTAAATAAATGACTTGGTTTTATTGCTAGAGTTTTATTCGTGTTTCTTGTTATACTGTAGCTTTTTATTTTACAGAGAAGTTTTTCAACAAGTAATCCAAACTCCTATTAAATGCAGCAATAGTGTGCATTTAAATATTCATGGCGCCCATTTTGCCCATGAAACTGCTGTTGCTGGAGCAAATGAGGCATTCAAGAAGACGTACTTCACTCAATGCCATCCAACCCAAACGAAGATTTAACTCCTGGAGGTGGTGATGGTGTAATGTGCATCTACTCCCAAGTAACTGTGTGTATGTAGAAAACATTTTTTGGCCAGATAAAATGTCTTAGCTATATACAGAGGTCTCTGGTGATGGGTGTTTAGATGGTCTTCCACTATCTATTCCATTTGCAGAAAGCCCTTTATAAAAGCTTTAGGGTCCATTAGCACAGTTGGATGTGTCCCCTAGAATGCTGAGCTAAAGTGATGCTACTGACAGCAGACAAATGTCTGCGTACTGAAGGGTATTTTTTGTTGTAAGTGGAGGCCAATTAGGGTGTCTAAAAAGAGGTGTCTTTAATCTCAGGACAGCTTCTTGATTTTCCTGAGTTATAATCCAGTAATGATAGGTGACGCAGCCATTCAACTTCTTTTTTAAGCTATATTTTAGGCCCTGGTGGCCTTTCTTTGTGTTATATTTTTTGGACGTAGGCAGACAGGAAAGCGGATTAGAGAGAGTTGGAAGATCATTGCCTTTGTACGTGGGTTGCAGGCTTATCTCCTTCACCAACTTAAAAACTTTTGATCTTGATTATATATATATATTTTTTTTTTTTGCTGTGGTTTATCATCTTTGTAATTTTTTCACCTCTAAGCACTTGTTCAGTCATTACCCCATCATGTAGGTGTTATTGTTAATGTACATCAGAACCTGAACAATTGAGCCACAATTAAACATACGGTATGCTTTTTAATTTCCGAAAATATTAAATGATGTCAAATAAATAGTTCAAATCAATTTACTAACTTAGCTTTTTTTATGATTTGCATGATTTGGATATGATTTGCAACAAAAAAATCAACCAATGGCAAACCTGACCCATAAAAATATCCTGGTTTTAGATAATTTACTATGATTTCACAACATCACATGATATACCGAAATAGTAAACAAAAATATTCACTATGTGCAAAAGAAACTTTCTATTAGACAGAAATGATCATTTGTTCTAAGGATGTTAAATATTGCATTTAAACATTTCTGGAGCATAATTTTGGACAGAAACCGGCTAAACATACCTACTGTGGATTTTTTTAAGCTTTCTACAAACTATAGTATTTTAAAGCTGGGAGGCCATCTACCTACAAAGATAAAATACTGCTATACTACCATATATGCAATATGTCCCCACATTTCAGTCAAAATATCTTACAGTGCTCAATATTATGACAGAAGTTTTAATTTGTACATTTCTACAGTAATGTTTCTTTCAATGGATAGGTTTGGTATGTCTAAAAGAGAAATCAGTTTCTGTTCAGTGTCAAGGACAATCCATGCAAGTGCCAGGGTAGTATATCTTTTCAGAAGTGTGTTTTCTCATTAAGCTCTTCTCAGTCTAACATTTCGTCCAAACAAGAGGAGGTTTTCTATCACAGAAGAAAACCGTCTTTATCATTTGTCTGCAGTTTGGCTTCAGCTGTTAAGTCTGGATCAGATTCCTCAGAATAAGCTGGCTTGAAATTGTTGCCAAGTTATTAGACATTTTCTGCATCGCATTACCCCCATTTCATACAGCTCAGTTTGTTCAGACTTTGAAATCCCGATTCATTAAGATTAGTTAAATTGTCTTTTCTATGGCCTCAAAGGCTCTTTTAACTTGTATGAAAAGAGAAGCATGACCGGGTGCAGGCTACAAACGCTGGTGTAAAAATCTATTATGTGGAAAACCATTTTGTGCATACAGTAACATAATCGTGGCCTTTGAGGCCCTTTTTTGCATTAAATATCTGTGACATAATCCTTCGATTTACTTTTACACAATTTCATGATTGATAATAAGCAAGGCACAGTTCAGCTTAATCACTAAGTTCAAAAACATCAGAGGCAATAAAGCCCTTTAGGGATTGATGAATGCGTCGTTGCTCCTCTGCATCTTGTATTTGTTATTCTGTGTGATGTGGTAATCAGACTTTTTGTCAACAACTTGTGATAGGCCTTCCACAAGAGCGATTAAAAGGACGGAAAGCCTAAATTAAATCCTAAAATAAACTTTCTTTGAACCTTCACACAACTTGCTGATAAAAGCTTACTGGGGATCTCATTCATCATGTGAGGAAGAGTTTTAAACACATCATTTTGTATGTTCTTAATGCTTGAATCTTACCCCTTACTTCCTAAGTCCTTTCTTAGAGATTTTATTGTGTCAAATGTGATCTGAGCCATTTCTAAATTAAAGAATATGTTTAAAAAAAGACAAGGTTGCAAGATGGAGAAATAGACATGACCTCAAGAATTAAAGTTCCTGGTCATTGTGAATTTCAAACTTCTCAACTGGGTTTGATATGTTTTCTAACCTAAGTTTAGGTGAACCATTGATTTGTCAAACTATGTTACAGTTGAACAAAACTGATCGATTTAAACTCAGTCTGCTGAATTATATGTTAATACATGTGAAATAGGATAGATCTCTTTTATCATTCAATGTATAAATGATCATAAAGAGCAATGCCATGCAAAGGAGGAAAAGTTTTTATATTAAACCTCAAATAGTTTTTAGTGTTGACATTTTCTTACTTTAGATTGGAAATATACAGTACTGTAGTTTTTGGAGAAGTGTAGAGGGTAAAAAAAAAGTTATACTTAAAATTCAATAAAGATCGTCTCATAAAAAAGGTTTTAAATCCAAGAGACCATTAGGTCATGTAAAAAAATTATATAATGAGTTTACAATTTAAAATAAATATTGCAGCATATGCAACAAGCCACGTCCAAAGAAAGCTAGTCTCATAATCTTCAGTCTGATGCAAAGCAAACTATTTGAACAGATTACTGCAGCTTAAGAAAGTATTATTTAGATTCATGTTTATTTAGGCATGTTTTTAATAAAATTTTACCAACAAATATTTGTATGTATTTTTCTCAAAAGAAGTTAAAAAAAAATTAACAAACATTTAATAAGCAAAGTTTTAAACCATGACTTGATTGTAAGTTTTGTAACATATTTCTGTAATTTAAGTGATTTTTAGTAAACCACTTTGAACTTAGTGTATAACTTTTCCAAAGTCATAATGGATATGTAATTACTTTTTTGCTCTTTATATTACTTGTAAAAAAACATGGTGTAGCAATCATTTAGTTAGTGGAAAGTCCAGAAAAGTCCCAAAAAGGCTTTGGAATGCAGATCAGACTTTAAAAGTTAAGGGTATGTTAAAAAGTATGTTGCTATCTTTTCAATATTTTACATAATTTCATATAGAAATGTTTTTTTTTGTCTTAATGAAGCAAATAGTTCAGTATAACTTTGCCTTCCACACTATGCAGGGAACACAAAGTTGTGCTGGCAGGATGTGATGGTTTCACCCCTCACTGCTTGCAACTGGCAGCCGTCCACATAACGTTTTACACAAACAAGGCTGATACTGTCTCATGCTGCTTTTCCACTTTGCCAATTAAATTTGAAACTCTGGTCACAATTTTTTTAAACAATTAATGATGTAAGAAGCCCACAAATGCAGGGAGGAATTGAAATATTGAAGATAAATATATTGCGCCCTGAGTGCCTCTTTGAATTTGTTATCTTTATTTGTTGGTATTATTAAATGAAATTATTAGTTTTGCAAAGAAAGAGTGAAAACCTTCCTATAAATAATGATGTATATAACTAAATATACATTTTACAGAACTAAACTTTTCAAGATGAAAAGTCTAAAGTCTTTAGATGTAGACATATTATGTTCTTAAGACATTTTTTTATGTATCTGACAAAAAAATTTTTTTTCACACAAAGACCTATGCAAGTCAAATGAAAAAGCAAATGAAAAGGTTAGAATTAATTTTTGTCCCTTAGATGCACAGATAAATGAGTTACCAAATAGATGTTTAGACTGCAGAGAAAGAAATTTTAAAATGCACAAAAGTATCACAACACACTGTAAAACACTAAGTCTGTGATTCTTTGTGGATATTTTTCTCTTTGTTGCCATTTTTCTATATTCTCTTGAGCATTTGAATTTCCCTCTAAGTTTAGCTCAGTCATGTTTTTAGTAAATACTTTCTACCAATCTTGTTATAAAATTATGAGATGTGATGTTGCTACATCATGTAAATACACATTAAATGCCAGTTGCACAGTTTTCTTAAAGCCATGTACAATGTTCAAAACTCCAGATAAATTTTTCAGTCCTAATGTAGAGAGCATTTTCATTGTAATAAAATACTATTGACAAGCGTCAGTGCTTAATGCTTTTAACTTTTAGTCATTGCACCATTGCAACCGTATTATTTTCTTTTTGTTCGAAAGTTAGTAGCTGATGTATGAATGCTGCTTTACCTTTGAACAGATCATAAATCAAAGAGTACAGGATCATTGTTTAAAAGTCACATGTGCATGCTCAAACATGAAGAAAAATGTTACAACCTAGAAATGTTTTATATCTGCAAAATCATTCTCCCTTCCTCTAAAGTATCTGTCCTTTGCTCCATTATGATGATTTAGAATCAGGAATGTTTGCATATTTAAGTAATCAAAATACACTAAGAATAGATTGTTTAAGAAATGATTTGTTTTAAGTGCTACTGTAGTTAAAATCAATGTTAATGTTTATAACACACAAATAACGGAAACCCAAATTCTTGTGTTTCAGAAAGTGAGGCTAATTATGATAGAACCTAATATTGACCTACTTAAAATTGTAAGTACTTTGGCTTTGCCCCTTGAGCAGGAAATACTGCATCAGTGAAGGGTGGAATGCAGGTTTACAGCTCAAGCTGTTTTAAAAGTGACCTCAAGTTCAACTGCATCGCTATATTTGTTGTGCCTCCTCTTCCTCTTGTTGATACCCCATAGTGTAACTATGCATTATTGACCAGTAAACGCACCAAATGACATATGTAGTGACACCATGGTCATTAAACCAGGCATTGGCACATTGGCAGTGAAGAATATGTTTCAAGTACTGCTGAAAAACAAAATGAGCTGTCCCTAAAGATTCTCTGCAGAAGGAGGAAGGAATTACTCTAAATTGCCTGTTGCAGAACTGGGATGACTTTGAAAGTTAAATGCTTTGGATCTTCCCCAATAGATGACGTAACTCCACAACTCATCACTCACTGCCTCAAATGGCCTGGATTATCTGCCTCTCCACTTTTCCCTAAAAAGACTCAGACCATAATTCCCAAATTAAACAGAAAATTTGCTTTCATCTGAGTAGCTTAGTGGAAGAACTGTGACCATTGCAGCTTCTGTTTTTTTCATTACATTTGTGTGGGGTGCTTCTTGAAGTTTTTACTCCTGCTCCGGTCCTTACACCAGCGACCATCAGGTGGTCTTAATTTCAGATTCCCCTGATGAGTGGGATAATTACAAATTCTCGTGCACCTATTTTTTTTTCTTAGAATATCTTTCCTTAACATTAATTTGAACCGACTTCATTTCATCTTTGTTTTACCAGTTGAAATGTTTGAGCCATGGTTGCCAGTGTAAAGCAGAACCTGGTCAAAAGGCCCTTTAAAAATCATCATGAATCCTGATTTATATCATTAAATAGTGAAATGGCTATAAGAATATATATATATATATATATATATATATATATATATATATATATATATATATATATATATATATAAAAAAATATATATATATATTTTCTTTTTTTTTTTGTTTCATGTTCACTATATTTATTTTTTTCATACTGTATACTACATGGATAACATATTGTATTGTCATTTGATATGCTTTTCTATTATTTGCATTTATTTTGTATTTGTCTTATCTGTCTTTACACGTATAATTAATTCATGCCTCCCAGTTAGTTAAAATTAGAAGAGACAAGGTGTAGATTATAGTTTGAAGAGGTTAACCTTTGAAGTTTTTGCTCTTCTCTGTCAAGTAACATTGTCGGAATAAGACTCTCTAGCACTCTGAACATGCCTATAAAATCAATTAATTTGTTTCTTTTATATACTGAAAATTAGTCTAAGTAGTTCCTACTTTTAGAACTTACAGTATGCATCCTCTTTGCATCCTCTCCATCAGCGTTTATAATCTTTTTTTCCCCTGTGTTTTTACCTAAACTGGGTCAATGGGGGCATTTTATTGCTGTGACATCGGACTGGGTGGGACAGGTCGGCAACATCCATCAAACCTGAAGGGGCTGTGAAAGGCATGTAATATTTTACTAATTAAGATTGTTGAGTGCTCAATTATAATTAACTGCTGCTAAATTGGGTTGGGTTTACTACAAACTGTTAAGTGACATTGATTGCCTTACAGCAGTATTCCCGCAATAATGGGTTTCATGCTATTTCCCCTTCTGCTTGGCTGTCTCACTGTGACAGATAGGAAGACAGATGGTGGTTAAATTTGTCATAAATAAAATTTATGTTAATGCACCTCCTTGTTTTAATCTGACTTTTGCCTTTGCAGTTCTTGTTACTGATCTGAGATGATGCAAATGGTTTATCTGGCAGTTGAACAGTTTTGAAATTAACCAGCTTTTTCTCAATGTCTAAGAGCTCCTTTTGAAGATATAGCAACTGAGCACCTAATGAGGGAACACCACCAGATTCACACTTACATCTAGTAATGTTAATGTTTTTCTAAGTATCAACAGTTCATACACACAATACATCAAAGTACATTTTGACACCTTTTATCTATTTATCTTTTAGTTATTTATTTATAAAAACAATGCAAGAGAAGCTAAGATATTTCCTTGGTAGAGGGTGAAATTTTTGAGCAAACAGGAAATGTAATTGGTTTTATAGAATTTAGCTCTTAAGTCCTTATACCCCTATTAAAATGCTACCATTCATATTGTGAGCTAATGCACAGTTTAGAAAAAGATTCCACAGAATCAGAAGGATTCATTGTAGTTAAGAATCAGTCACTGGCTTATTTTCTTGTCACAAAACTCCCAAAAATGCTGTAAAAGGCAAAACATTGATTAAGATTCAAGAGTCTTCATTGGCATTAAATAACCATAATGACATGTTTACA
>NW_015150559.1:247836-249337 GCF_000732505.1 Cyprinodon variegatus
AAAAGTCTTATACAATAGCAGCCATTCAAAATGGCCCTTCCCAGTCAAATGCCAGCCGAATGGTAGCCAACTTCCAACCACTGGAGTGACTCCCTCCTTTTCCTGGGTGTGCATATTGTTTTTCTCTGACTCCACCCTTTCACTGAATTACAGGGTCTGAGATCTTAATGTCCACAAATCATGACAGAATATTTAGTACAAAGATTGATGTTTAAAAAGGAATTGCAGGGGACCAGCCAAGGTCCAGCTAAGGACCAGCCAAGGGCCCATCAAGGAATCCACAAGGAAACCAGGAATTGGAATCCACTGGGAAAAAATTAGAAATTGTTAAGTTTTCTTTTTTTTGTCCTACTACCCTCAAGGGAACTGGGTGGCCTTCACATTGGGAACATCCTGCATCAACATCTCCGCTGGTTTCTAGTCCAGTCCGTAGGAAAAAAAACGCTCCGTTGAAGCAGCAGGTTCTGCAACTATGTAAAAAAAAAAAAAAAAAAACAGCTGGCACACAATTGTGCAAATCAATTACTTTAATCACATTTTTACAGAAAACAAACAAAATGCAAAAAACAAAGTAAAATGATCAGTTTGTATGTCTAAAAATTGTCTCCCTGTCTAAAACGTCATTATGGAAAATAATCAATACTTGAATCTAAAAAAAAAAAAAAAAAAAAAAACAATCCAGGAGATCAGTGAAAGGCTAATTGTGAGGGGTCTACAGCAACACCACACACAATGCAGCTAGCTTGCAAGTGTATTTCTTAAGAAGAGCACATGTGGGATTGTTAGCCTACTTCTGTGCTAATGCTTCAATAAATCATAACCAGCTAATAAAATCATAATTCCTACAAAACGTTATATCCTGACTGGTTTCAAGTGAACTCACCAGAATAGCATATTTTTCCATATTTTTGAATCATCATAAATCATCATCAATATGTATTCTATTATTTATGTATTCCCTTTCAAAATAAATTGCCAGATTAGCACTTTTAACCTGTTAAACTGCTGAAATATAAAATAGCTTCCTGCTATGAGAAGTTCTAAATAATAATAACTTTATTAGAGTATAAGAAGTTTGTGTGCCGAGTTACTCCACTGTTTTTCAATAAATCAGCTCTCCACAGGGTTCCACTATCTTCTCAGCTGAAAATACTCTGGCTTCTTAAAGTCTTCCTTACTCCTTTAACATTTGTTTTTCACCTTTGGAACTGTCCTCAGGCCCAAGGCACTTTGCAAATAAATTTCCTCTCAGTGTAAAATTCAATGAATTAGGAGTTAGTTTTAGTCTTAGGATTCTTTGTGAATATGGCCCCAGATCTCCAGATCCAGTAAGACACCTTTGGAGGCAACCTCTGAAATGCAAAAATTACATTGTGGATGTTAAGGTGGAACTGTATGAAGGCATTAAATAGTATGACCCAAATGTGGGGAATATTAAAAATATATTAAATTTATGACAATTTACACTAGTTCCAGAGACAAAATGGGATTGATCTTAGGA
>NW_015150559.1:250645-255607 GCF_000732505.1 Cyprinodon variegatus
ACTGGGGGAAAATAGCCCCGCCTTCCCGCAGGCTGCAGCGGGATGTACTTGGAAAATTGTACCATAAAACCACATAGCGTTAATCTCATGTTAAAAAAAATTATCGCCGTTAAAATGGCCTCGCGTTAACGCGATAATAACGCGATAATTTTGACAGCACTGATATATATATATATATATATACACATATATATATATATATATATATATATATATTATTGGCAATGCTGGTACATCAACCTGATGGTGCATAAACACTTCAGTTATAGAAATGACTACTAAAGTGACTACAAATTGGTAAGGGTGTCATGCATGACCCTTAAATACATCTGAAATAGAATTACAGTAATCTGCTGGAAAGATGTGACTCTTTAGTTCCCCTGGATGCTAGCATTGAAGGACAGAGGAACAACATACCTGTGTCCTGAAGCATTTTTCCGGAGGGGTCTGCCATGTTTGATACTTTAGATATTTCACATATACCAAAAGTATTTCTTGAAAAAAAAAAAACACTATTAAAAACACTATTAGCAAGTTTTTTGAATTATTATTAATTATTACTCTGAAGGATTTTGGAAAAAAAAAAAAAAAAAAAAACAGCTTTAACCGAAACTGAAAAGTGGGTGTCACTCTCTGGGCCCTAGGCATAAGGGGTTAGTGTGGTTATCTTGGCACAAGTATTGCCTGTCTTTTTAAAAAGTATTAAAAAAAAAATTTAAATGCTCTAAACCTGGAGGAAGTGGAAAGATTTGTTGTTGTTTTTTTTTTATTATTTACCTGCCTATTATGGGTTTTCTAAACCAGTAAAATGTATGGTAGGTCAAATCTAGTTTGCTAACTAAACTATGTTGCTTTGCAAGTCTTCTAAAACCACACATCTTAAAGTTTAACCTAGGACAATATATTAAAAGCAGCTCTGAGTAACATTTTACTCCATACTCTTCTACAGTGCCTGTGGTGCTAATCTAAGAAATTATGAAGGGATTGAGTGGTCTGTCATTTACCCCTGCTAGATTTGCTTGGAAAACCATACTTGCAAGTTTCTGTGCCAGTGACCCCAATGGAAGTTTTGCAGCTCTGTTCTAGTTTGTAGATTATAATAAACAACATATTTATGTACTATATATTACATTTCTGGTAGTAAATCCCTGTAGTTATTACACACAGGAGGTTTAAGAAATAGTTCTTGAACATTACTGTCCTCTTATTGCAATGTTCTCTTGTTTTATATTGTTTAGTAGAGCATTTACTTCTAATGGCTTGTAGTATTGTTTATGTTTTTCATGCTGCACTTGATAATGGTAACAAAAAGGAAAAATGTATCCACCTTTATCGATCCATCTTACAGTGTACACTGATTATTCATCTTTAATATGTAAACAGTATATAACCTCTGTGGCACTTTAATTGTCTCCAGGCTATCTGACTTGACTTTACAAGAGTCAAATATTCGAGCCTAACCATGAAGTTGGAGGCAAAAATGGTTAGAGATAATAGATTTTTTTTTTTTTAACCCTGAGGGAATTGCTTTGCAATTCAACACGTCATTGTATGTTGAGGTCATAAAAGCTCCCAAAAAAAATTCTGCTGTCGTTCAGATATTGAATGGCTGTGGCTTGAACATATAAAACAGCCTGAGATGAGGGCTTGTTCGTGATTACGTTTGAATAATAGGAAGAATTCAATCATGCCTATGCATATATATGTGTGGGCTGATTTTGTGGTTAGAAGTGCTAGAGGTAGCGGCAGAAGGTCGAAGGGTGGAAGGTTTGATACACAATGATTGGAAGACAGAAACTAGTTGTCAAAAATCTCTTTCACTCACTCACTCACTCACTCACTCACTCACTCACTCACTCACTCACTCACTCACTCATTCACTCACTCACTCACTCACTCACAAAATGTGTTCACTTTAAACTGTAAACCAGTTTAAAGTTCTTTTTAAAAAAAATCTTTTTTGTTGATGTTTTTAGTGCTGCAGTGTAATTCTCCAAGGTGATCATTCTTTTGTTGTCATTCCTCCCCCTTCTTTCATAAGAAGTTACAAATTATTTTATGATTTTGAAATTAATTTATTTAGTTCTTATCTTAAAACCATTAATTTTATCGAATCAACTGACCCTGATAGGAAATTCTTAACCTCTAACCACTACAACAAAAAAGGAAAGCATAAGTCAGACCTTTAATTTTATAAAACTACACCTTGTGTAATTTTAAATTGACAAGTTGTATAATTCTTATCTTTGATGTTTCTTTTTATTATTATTATTATTATTATTATTATTATTATTATTATTATTATTATAATTATTATTATGTTATTTTACACCGTAGTGTAACACATTTGCTTAATCGACAGTATGTCTGTGTAATATACACAGTATACCTATTTATATATATATATATATTTATGGCCTGGGAGAATTGTCAGGTTTGAAATGGTGTAAAATGTCTTCACTGTTTTATGAACAACATATTTTTTGTTATATATATATATATATATTTATGGCCTGGGAGAATTGTCAGGTTTGAAATGGTGTAAAATGTCTTCACTGTTTTATGAACAACATATTTTTTGTTTACAAAAAGTAGGCAGAAAGATATTTGAACTTTTCATTAAGTCAATTTTGGTATATCGTTCAATACTGTACGTATTGTTGTCTATGTTTTAACCTAGGGTTTGTTAACCTTGGTCTAAAGAGCTGTTCTACATGTTTTAGGTGTTTCCCTGCCTCCACTCACCTGACCCTAATGAAAAGGTGCTGTTTTTGCTGCTTTTGCATTTGGAAGCTGTCAAGGAGGAAATTAATCAATTGAATCAATTGTGCTTGAGTAGAGATGCATTTAAAACATGCAGGACAGTGGGCCCTGAGAACCAGGGTTAAAAAAACCCTCTTCTAACCAATACCTGACACCTGAAATGATATGAAATGGGATTTATTTCAGACAATTTTGACAAACAACAATAAATGAATCAAACAAATACACTCAAAAGCAACTGGTTAACATCAAAGCAAACCAAATATCAATTTCCAAACTAACTAAATTCACGTCAACATAAATAGGAATAAAACCCATCCCCAAATAAATCGGATTATTTGTTACATTGATTATTTCAATGTGTGATTTATTTATACGTTTAACAGTTAATTTAAGAGTGCTTCAACATGCTATTTCTATTAAGCAATGCTATTAGCAGTACTATGACTACATTAAAAAACCTCTTAGAATGACTTTCTTTCTTAGGATTAATTATCTGCCATTTCTACCATGCCATACTTTCTGTGCAGAGGTTCCTTCTATGGGTCATGGGCTGCATGAGATTGAGTAGTCATAGGAGACTATGAAGCTGAGTAGTAAAAGTAAAGCTGTAGTTGCTGTTCTGCCTTGCTCAAAGATTGCTGTTTCACTTCATCCCTTTTCTGTAACACTGAGCTCCCACCATGGGCAAGTATACTGTTTATTAAAATGTTTGATTGATTGTATATGTCCAATTTCCCAACTTGCTATAAATACACAAAATGTTTGCTGTGTTTTTCCAGGCGAACCTAGAGAAATGAACCTGGCTGGTTTACCTTGCAATTCAGAGATTTTAGTTTGTATTTTTCCCAAATACAAAGATGTGTTCACTTTGCCACTGAGTCTTTTTTCCTGTAAGACTCATTAAAAACTGCTGTTTGGGTCTGACCATGGTGAACTAGTAGTCTACAATGGTCAAAACTACTGTTTGTAAGTAAAGTGGCAGAGAACCTCGCTTTCCCCATTCTGTGCAATCAAATGCAATTGTTACAACTTCATATGATCCAATATTTCGCAGGATCAGACTCTAAATTGGGTCTAGTGTGGTTTGACCTTTAAGAATGCTATAATAGAGCTGGAATCAGTTTCCCACAAAAATGTCCATTCCTGTTGTCTTGTTGACTTTTCATTTGATATATTTGAAAAGTATGCAAGAGAATGTGTGTAAAAAAAAAAAAGCCAGAATTAGATAAAAAAAAATCTTGGATTCAACTACAGAAATTATTAACTTTAAGATACTGTACATGCATCAAACTCAAGGGCTGCTGGCCAGATCCGGCCTACCAAGGCAATTTATCTGGTCCTCAAGAGCCAAATACAGCATAGCATGTTATAAAATAGCATGCATTAATTACTATTAAGCGGATAAAGCGGCTTAAACCTCTAATAATTTAGAATGAAACTGAAATATCGATACAGTACCCTCTTTTCAAATAAAATAATAATAATCTTTGTAAATAATTTCATTTTGAACAGCAGAAACTATGTTTTTAAAAACATCTATTTATTCAAGCCAACTTTCTCATTGGCTTGCCATAAACAGATCTTTTTAAAAACACAGTTAGATAGATGTTTGAAACTACTGCTATGAGATAAAGTAATGAAGTAACCACCTGAAACAAGGATTCTGTATTTCTAACAAAAGAAATAGTCTCAGTCTTTTACTATGAAGACTCAAAAAATATTTTCAAAAGAGTCCTAACATTAAGATGCAGTCAAGATAAGATTACAGATCATTGACTGTTTGATTTTGTTGAGAGTCCTAACTACAAAGACCACAGTAGATTTGTTTTATATTCCTGACGATCTCCGATCTAAGGGCAACAGAAATATGTGTTCCACTGAAATTATTCACACATTTCAACAAGCCTTGACCTTGACCTCTGTTTCTTCATCACGCTATGACTCCTAAATACATTTTCCATGTTAAGTTTGGATTGGTCAGAAAGTTTACAATATCAAACGAATAAATAAGGTTATTATAAGTTAATAAATAGCATAAAATTATGTTAGGGTATTTTTACACTCACCAGTCACTTTATTAGGTACCCCATGCTAGTAACGGGTTGGACCCCCTTTTGCCTTCAGAACTGCCTCAATTCTTCGTTGCATAGATTCAACAAGGTGCTGGAAGCATTCCTCAGGGAGTTTGGTCCATAT
>NW_015150559.1:259942-261158 GCF_000732505.1 Cyprinodon variegatus
TATATATATATATATATATATATATATATATATAAGAAACCATAGAACATCCATCACAGAGCCAGTACGCATTGACCACAGCTAGAGTTTATCATTGATGAGTTTTCTAAATATCTCAATTATATATGACAGTGAAGTACATTTCTGTGGGCTGTTTATAAGCAATAAAGGTCGAGGAACATGTTTCCTTCCTTGTGGTACTCTAATAAAGCAAGAAGCTAAGCACTCACCCTGTTCTGTACCTTGACAACATGTCAGCTAGAGCGAAAGTACCTTTTTTTTTCTTTAAGCTTGCTTATGAGAGTAGTACATCCTGAACCTACTCATTACCAAAGCATCTCAGCAAACAGGAAGACATCAAAGAAGACTCCAAATTGACTCCTTTGTATCTCTGAATCAACATCACCTTATCCAGCTGTCGTACTGACAAAATTACTAACATCACCTTGAACTTAAAGTTGGACTTTCTTTACTCTTTGCCAGAGGGTTGTGTTCTAATACACTGATGTGAGTCTGCCAGGGCTTATGTTTTTGTCTTTTGATGAATTTTATCAATTTGCTTCATTGTTTTATGAACGAACTATTTTATCTATTAGGTTCTAATTTTTATAAAGGTACCTAATATGTAGATGCAATACATTCCAATCAGTCCTTTTGAACTGGGGGGATTACATCAAATTATAAAAGAAAACACAATGCATTTTTTTTATTATAATATAAATGTCTTATTATGCTATAAATCTAGTGGACTAAATTCTATTACCTTACCAAATCTTTGAAAAGATGTAAGCCTTTTAAAATGTATTTAAAAGAGCATTTTATTGAAAATCTGTGTAAGACTTAGTGCCTCTTTGTGACGTAATATAAAAATGATTGGTAAACATTAAATTAGAAAAAAATAATGGTACCTCTTATGTATAATTGTATTAACCCCACTTAGCTCGATAGCTTTAAACAAAGTCTATTGCAACCAACTGCCTTCCTGGGTTCCTGGGTTAAACCTGAGTGAAATTTAAATTCAGTACAGATTAATCTCTTCTGTGAAGGTCTGTTGGAGTACATCAGTGAACAATCTGCATCATACGGACCAAGGAACAGTAGAAAGTTCAGTGTTAAAGTAAGTCAGGAGCCAGCAGTTAGGATATTAAACAACATTACAAGCATTGAACATATATATATATATATATATATATATATATATATATATATATATATA
>NW_015150559.1:261210-271427 GCF_000732505.1 Cyprinodon variegatus
GCTGCTTGATAATTAAGTGTTAACGAGCAGTTGGACAGGTGTACCTAATAAAGTGGCCGGTGAGTGTAGCTCTTCTTTAAACTTGGCAAATTGCAGTTCTTGTTGGTAAGGAAACTAATTTTGTTCTTGGACCAATCAAGGATTTGATTTCTGTCCAAGTTAACCTTGAATATCCAGAATTAAGTATTTAATTTAGATAATTGTTTTTGCGATTAATCTTTCTTTTAACAAGTTTGAGAATCCTTCTTGTCAGGTCATTATATATTGTCCCTCATAGCACATTTAACTGATTAACTCATCCTTTCTCTATTAATTAGTAAATAAGCCATGTTTATGTGGTGTAACCACATCTTTTCTTGAAAATAACTAAATTAAGTGTCAGTGAGATCATTCAAGTCCTTGCGTTCATGTATAAAAGTTTCTGTCCAAACTGGTGCACTGTTCTGTTCAATTTTTTGTTTTAGTTTTGAATTTTGGATGGGCTATTAGTAGCACTGTTTGCATTGCAAGAAAGACCTTGTGTTTAGATCTTGTTTCATTCTATTTGCACTCCAGGTACTATGGCTTTTTCCCACCGACCAAAAGCATTGATTTTAACTGATCTCTATGCTGCTCTTAATAGTGTTTGGGGGCTGGTATGTGTACACACTGATTTTAGACCTGTGTGTATCTGTATTGCCCAATTATAAATCATTTACATTTCAAGGTGCCCTCTATGTTTACAACCACTGGGCAAAGGCCTCAGACTTCTGTGACCCTGCAAGGATAGGCCATGATGGATGGATGGATGGATGGATGGATGGATGGATGGATGGATGGATGGATGGATACATTAATTTGATCAAAAGATCAAAAGTCTTGTTTCATTTATTATCCTTATATTACTGAAACTTTCATTTATCCCACTGAAAGGAAGTTGAGAGATGGGCAAAAAACGTCTCCTTCTCACAGTGGTGGTGTCCATACCAAGGTAATACTCAGGTGTTGCAAGACTGAACAGATGGCTTGAGCTGTAATAACAACAACCTAGTGTCTTAAGAGATCATTAAAATGATAATAGGGTCAGTTTTCTTGACTTTGGCAAAGAATTTGTGGAACCTCAAGCCAATCAGCGGACATCCTGTTAACCTTAATTGTATGAATGTAGTACAAACTTTAAGTTTTCAGATTCTGCTGCTGCTTTTATAACATTTTTAGGCATCTAATTGGGAATGAAATGTTTAAGCAGTTTCAATAAGTAAGGTAAAAGAAAAAAAAAAATTAGCCCCTTTAAACCCTAGATGCAATGCTGTTCTATCTACAATTTTTTTGGAGTAATGTGTGAATTCTATTAATTTTTTATAATCGCTCAACAGTTATGAAATATTGATGTGTGATCCAGCCTTTACCCTCCATGTTGAAGGTGTCAAGGCCTGATTTTTGGACTGACAATTTAGCAGTGTTCCTCATCATTGTCGGCCATAATATCGCCTATGTTTGTTTTAAAAAGATGTAAGCCAATCATTTTTAAAATTACTCTATTAAAAATGAATTCATATGGATTTACTTTACCACTTAAGAAAAAAAATCTACATCATGTTACATGTACAGTTTTATTTAGCATCTAATCAAGTAAAAAGTTGAAAGGGAAAAAATTTTTTAAAACACACTTAGAACGAGCGGGATGCTCACACATTCTCTGTTTTATGAAGGATGTCTGTTAACCTTTCTGATAACCAGGAAGAGGGCGCAGTGTTTTCTAATGTAAATGTCACCTAAATAAATTGACTATTATTTTAGGTAGAAGTTCAATAGTTGACTTATTTTCTCCAGTGGATATAGCATTTTATCATGAAGGGTAATTTTAGCTCATCAAGGATGCTACTTTAATCTCCAATAACAAGCCTTACAGGACTATCAAGACAAGGAAGCAGAAGGAGCACCGGTTTGTTGTTGTTTTTGTGGAAGAAAAATTGTGGTTTGATTTATCTGCCTTTTGTTACTCTTACAATCTGTCAAACAATGAAGAAAATGAAATTCTTTTTAACAAATGTTGATTTCATTTCTGAGTACATACAGAATAGCTTTCACATTCACATTGTTTTGGTGATGGTTAAATGATTATAAGCAAACGTGCAAAACAACATTTCTGAGGGGATCGTTTTTGATCCTCTGACACTGAACTTATGCTGTTTTGTGCTGTTGATATCCTCCCAAAGACAATTAAACCTTTTCAAAAAGAATGAAACTCCTCCAGATAAAAGCTCAAATTATTGTCTATTGGGATTTTTTTACAATGACATTTCTCTACTTTTCTGAATTATTTAATCTTCTGTGCAACCAGATCATCCATCCATCCATCCATCCATCCATATGGTTATCCTTGCAGGGTAACAGAAGGTTGGGGCCTTTGTCCAGTGGTTCTAAAACATAGGGAGGCACCTTTGACATGTCAATAAATTATAACTGGGCAATACTGATACATAAACTGTACGTCTAAAAGCAATGTGCACACACATACCAGCCCCCACCATCTTCTCCTGCTTACTCTGTCGGGGTCATGGTGGGGCTGGTACCTATATTCAGTATTCTATAGGCGGAAGGTGACATATACCTTGGGTAGGTCGCCAGTTCATCACACTGAAGGTATTTATGTAAAGAAAAAAATATTGAAACCATATTCATTTTTGAGAATTATGAGAAATTAACTTTAAAGGTCTAAGATTCTTAATAAGAAGCACAAATTACACATTGCAATTCTTTATTTAAATTTTTTTGTCATTGAGCATGCAATAAATAGGAATGTTGCGGTTGATCTGCAAAGACTGCCGGTGTAAATGTTGAGAAAGTTTTTCAGTACTTTTGCAAGTCAGACACAAACATGTTTACATTCCTGCAGTTATTGTGGCCGCACAGAAGTCATTGGTACAATACTAGACAACAGGGAGAGAGTCTTGGAGCTTGTTAACATATTTGGATTGTCAGAAATAACAATTTAATAAAAATGTATCTAAAGGTTTGCACAAATGAATGGAGCGGGACAGTAGAGAATCTTTATACAGTAAAAACAAAACACACAATCACATAACTTAAAATGGTGATACTTACAGTATATGACATTTAAAATGGAAGCATGTTTATGAGAAAAAAAATTATATATATATATATATATATATATATATATATATATATATATATATATATAGTATTCATAAAAAGTTGATATCACAACAAAGGCACGTCAGTCAAGGTGAGCATTATACAGAGAGGCAAGAAAGTGCTCTCTGTTTGCTCCGGACATCTACAGATCAAGAGAGAATTTGTTGACATGATGCTCTCCATTAATCTTACTGAGCTTGAGCTGATTCTGCCTGTAAATGTTAAGAGTTGGAAGAGAAATACTATTTATCCAAAGCGGCATTTAATTTTCACCCCATTCTGCAACAGAAAATTATTCAGGTTAGTGGTTGGTAGTACTTTTGGAAAGCACTCTACATCAGTCCAATACAGTCCAATTGTACATACTGCATTGGAATTCTTTTCCTATTTTTAAATGGAGCTGAGGCCTTATGACTGCATTTAAAATGTTTTTACTTTGCTATTTGTAGGAAATATATATATATGTAAAATATGTTTTTTTAATATATATAAATGTATATGTTGGACATTTATCGCCAAAAGATTATGAAAGAAATTGGATTCCTGTTTTAATTTGGTTCAATTTGCTGTTTACTTTCAATGTCCCTTGAACTGTGCATCGTTCTTTGATCTATATTTAAGAAACATGAGGGTAATAAACCCCATTCAATCTCCTTACACTAAGCAGAGAAAATATGTTGTCATCTGGGGAACTACTCATGCTTGGAGGACGACGGATTTGAAATTCCATTGCTTGTGTGTATTCTCAGAAATTTGAGCACTCATGAAGAGCTGTTTAGAGATCAATGTAAATTTGTTTATGTGATTTACACTTCGTAGTGTGATCTTATTTAGTACTTTAGCATGCAAATGTAGTAGAATGATTCTTAAACCACAAATGGATCTCTCTGAGACGGAACACATATTGGACAGTGTCACAGAAACACAGACCATATATTCATACACACTGGCTCATTTTTAGGCTATAATCATGCAGAACCATTTGGCAGATATTCAAAGGTGCAATTATAACAAAACAGTTTTGCTTTCAATATGCTCCAATGATGCTGATTATTGTGGGGTTGATAGCAATATGGAAATGCCTAATAAAGCCACAAGGGGCAGATGATATTCAACCTTGTATAAATGTTAATGACACAAAAAGGAGAGAGCGGGAGAGTTGCTGTAGGTCTGATCTGCATGAAATTTTACTTTTTTAGCACAACATCCGTTATACAGCTGTTTATGTTTAACTTGTAGGGAACAATGTGTTGTTTCTACTAGATAGATTCCTGCAAAAACACACTCATGTCTTTTTTGTTTAACTTTGCTGCTTTATTGAAAGTCCAGCAAAGAAGAGAGGTAGAATACATTTATTTCATTTTCCATCTAATTTTATGTACCAGAAATGGCTATCTTTGTGTTTGAATTTTGGTTAATGTAAAATAATTGAATGTTTTTCGTCTATTGATGTGGTGTGTTTGCCCTGCTGTATTTCCAAGCGCTCCTAATTTCTACTCCATATAGCCAAAGTCAGAGAAGAACCATGTGACATAACACTTGAATTTTCCCATTTTGTTCCATTTTTTTTTCTAACTACAAGGTATTTGTCTAGTTTTGATCTATTTTAACCCAATATTTTCTTAGGTTTCCAAATTAGAACAATTAACATAAATTCATTAATATGCCAGAACCTTAAATAGAAAATAAAATCACACACAATGTACAAATCTAATGAGGCAGGTATTTAAAAATTTGTAATGGCTGTAGTGATAAAGACTTGAATTGTTGTATAAACAAAGGCCTGTATATGGACTGAATGTCACAGCCCTCTTATGAACTGCTAATGAACTAAAAGGAATCCCACAATCCTTTGAGTGACAAGACATGAACAAAATATATTATTGTGTTCTTTATAAGGCAGAGCTCCAGCAGTTTGCTGCATTTTTTTGTACTTTTTTGGCAGATTGTAGTCCCAATATAACTAGCATCGTCCATATGCAGTTCTGTCATAAATTGACATCCTGAAGCCTAAAGGCTGTCTGGAAGGGACACTGCAGTCTAGAGTTCCTTTCTCAGAAACATAGATTTAACAAGAGATAGAAACACAGGCTAGGGCCTCCAATTTGATGTATTCAGATTGAGCCAGAGACTCACTTTGCTATTGGCCTAAACAGGTAGAAAGTAGAAAATCCTTTTCCAACTAGAGCATTATGAGAGGTATAGTGGAGCATGTTATTTTTCTGGGTGTATCATCTAAATACAGTAAGTGGTACTCCTAATTGTCAATCATTTTGCTGATATGTTTACGTAAAACCCTCCTATATGTTCGTTGCGTTAGCTGTCTTTTTGTGCACATGCGCACTTACAGGCGTATATGTGCAATGAGCTACGGTTTCACAGTCATTGAAGCTCACCTTTCTCATCACGGTACTTTGAAAATGGAAAAGGGTCATATGAGTTAAAAATATCAAATCTTCTCTTATGAGAGTAAGCTTGTGTGAGTGATGCAAACAGAACCTTGTAAGAAGAGTGTGCACAAGAAGGAATGGGTTTGTGCATGCTCGCACAGGTATTTACTAGGCGTTCCCTCTCAGGAGAGGGTACAAGGCTTGGCTGTCATGATTTTATTCAAAGATCTGACCCACATGCAGAAAACCAAACAGAGAGACAAGGGGAAGGTTTAACAGGTTTATTAAGAACTGGTAGAGATGGGTCCAGTGCTGCTCTGAACACTGCCGAACCGGGATTGAGAAGTGAAGGGGAAGTTCCTGTGGTTACTTCAGGCTCAGTGGGAAACTTAAGCTTCGATTTGCAAAAGGGAATAAAGGCAACAGGACTCAAGTTTCCAGAAAAGGTGTCTTTCTCTGAATCCAGTAGGTGTGGGTTGTTCCAGTAATTGACTTGCTCGTTGGAGGGCGGACAGGGTTTACCTAGGTTGAGGTGTTTGCTTGAGGAACGGAGGAGCTGACTGCCACTTAGATTCCCTATGGTACTTGAACGGTTTCTTGTGGAGAGGAATCCCCTGCTCAGTGTGAAGCTCAAACAATCCTTTGGGGAAAAGCAGATCCAAACCTCCTTTTTGAATCCCCAGCTTAGTTTGAAGCTTAGACGATCCTTCCAGGGGGAGAAGGTCCAAAAACATCCAGTTTGCAGGATGACTTCCTGCCGAGAGGCAAAGACAAAAAAACAACAAGGTTAAGACTCAGGATGACAAAAACTCAGTTTGACTCAGCAAAACTCAGCTTGGCTAGAGTACCCAAAACTGGCAAACACTCTGGCCTTGAGGTAGTGGCAGTCAGCAGCTTATGAGTCCTCAGTAATGAGGCAACCATTCGCAGGTGTGTGAAAGGGCCAACAAGAACCAGGCGCCACCTGGTGGTGGAGGGAGAACACACAAAAACACAACCCACACAAACTGGATTCCTGACATGGGCATGTGCATTTTTTTTTTTAAGTGGAGAGGGCAATTCTAATGAAAACTTTGAGAAAATCCTCCACTATACCTCTAAGATAGGTTTCATGTAATTTTCAGATTAAAAAGGGATCCTTTAGTGGTTTTTCTGGTCCAATGTCAATTGCCTCTGTTGCATTTGGTTGACTCTTGAAGCAATATTCACTGCAGTTCCGTTTTCCAGTTGTATGTAGAAAGGAAGGATAAATGTATTTCAAACACAATCGTTTTTTGACCTTCCTATTAACATCTCATTATACTTATGCTGTTTAATGTTTACCTTGTAAACAGGAGATTTTGTAGTTTGATTTGAGCACTACAAAAGGCAGCCTGAGTGCAACTGGAGAGCCACGGCTCTGAATGTTATTAAACAGGTGCACAGAGTGTACTTTTATCACCTTGTAACATACCTCTGCAAGATTGATTTAACAAAATATAAGTTTTTTTTCAACAATGTAAGTGGGGGTGAAAACAAAAATGTAACTTTTGATGGTGTTAATTACACCGTTTTAGCTATTTAGATCCCATTAGTAAATCATCTTTTAAAGATGGGCTTGATGTTTTCTGTATGATTCTCCATATTCGTCATGGCACTGCAGCAGTCAGCCGCCCATGAGGCTGTCTGTGGCCTGCCAGCAGAGCCTTCGTGCATTTTGACCTAGCAAATTAAAACGTCTGTTCTTATCAATGCCTTCTGGGCCAGAGGGAAGGTAGGAGGAAAGATGTCACTGTCTGTCCTTGTCAGGTTGCTGGACAGTCTTCTCACTTGAGTTACCACAAACCTGCTGCCAAACAAAAGAACATTAATGCCCTCCCCATGCATGTATATGGGAGAGTTTAGGACAATGGAAGGTGGAAAATCCACCCTGAGGTATTCATTTTAAATTCAAATGCAACTAGAAAGTCCCTGTAACTATTTTGCATTCATACTGTAAGAGGAAATTTCATAACGTCGTACACTAGCTACAAATGTGGGCTTACATGTTAAATATGTATTGTACAGATTTTCTGCTTTGTTTAAGGGTGTTTCTTGGTAGGACCATGCACAACAGCAGGGCACCTGATGACAATGTATGGCCTTTTGTCTGCTGTGACATCCATCTCTCCTTCTGCAACAATGTTGTCTTGTGTTGTTTAATGTCTTGGCTTTCACTCAGTACTCTCCTTTCACCATTATTATAATCCTCCCTCTCTTTTTTATTATGTTCTGGGTTTCTTAATGTTTCTCTTTCAATTTGACACAGTCCATTTACCTCTTAAACACAGTCTCAACTCTTTTTTTTTCTTTTCAGTAATACCTATTTTTACTCTTGTTCAGCCGTCATCTAATCTTTTTGACAATTCTTTCCTACAATGAATCTATTTTGATAGCAGCTCACTTAATCACACTTTTTTTTCCTAATTGATTGTCCTACTTTTTATTTTAAAACTTTGTCACTCCAAAAAGTATTGCTTTGGGCCTAACCATAAACTTCGAAATTTCCTCCTTTATACAGCATTTTTTTTTACCTTTTATCCAGATGGTCCCTGTCGTGTTTCTCCACTTAAGCATCCCTCAAGATTGATTTAAAGGTATACGGAGGTCTGTTACCCAGGGGGAATTGTTATTTGACAGATCCAGTTTCGTGAAGGAGGAACCAGCAAACAAAATAGGGCAAAGATGAGGTTGTCACTGACAGTCAACAAATAGTCCATGGGGACTTAATGGGGTACGTTTTCTGCATCCGCATTAAAACTCTGATCTTTTCACTGTTGGTTCTTCCACAGAAGTAGCAGTAAATTAAACCTTTCTTTCCTAGCAAAGGCAGCAGGTGTGAGGTTCAAAATAAATAAAGTAAATATTTTATCAGATATTTTATTAGGAGGAATTAAAAGCAAAGCAAATATTGGATTTTTTTATTTTCCTCAGTAAATATAATTTCTATTGTTATACCTTTTATATCACTAGAGAGAAAGAGGCGTTGATATTTCAAGATGCATTAAACACTAACATTTTAAAAGCTACATCATTTTGAATAGTTTTTGATTGTCTTTTTTTTTCTTTTATTTTAGTAGAAATTCGTAATAAAATAAATTTATCTTGTGGTCTGCACTATAGACAAGGGAACGATAGATGCCAGTTCAGAATTTCAGAAACTGCTTAAATGCACTGTTGTTTAGTCAATGTATTTCACATACCATGAAATAATAACGATATTAGGTTTGGCCAAGACAGATTATTACTGACACCAGCTATGTTTTTGATCTACACAAATAATCTGATTGTTGGCTTGATCAGATCAAAAATGTTTCATGTAAACATGTCAGACTGAAGATTTTAATCCGATGTGGAGAGAGATGGTAGTTGCAGATCCCATTTCGATCGGTGCCCATGTACGCACCCCTTTGTATCTTTGGAATAAAATCATCACCACTGCACATGTGTGCTACATCAGCTTTAAGCTTTTCCCTTTATTCATAACCTTCATCCACTGGCTCCTGGTCCTTGGTGGAGGAGGTGACTCTAAATGTAACGTGCAGATGAATATGCCATCCTTCCCTCTACCCCTGTAGCAATAGAGCGGTAGCATAAGATAATGCTGAATCCTTAACTTGACTAAATTGACCACCAAAAACAAAAGTATGGATAAAAAGATGTGACAAAGGAACATAATGAAAAATTAAAAAACCTACATCAGCAGAGATAACTGAAGAGCTGAATAAAGAAATGTAAGGGGCAGGCACCGAGAGTAGCTGAAGTTGAGCGTCAGCAGACAAGTATGGGTTTGTTTACAAAGCAGGCAGTTTCTTCTACTGCTGAAGCGTTTCTGGAAAATTAGACTGTTCTGCACATGCTCAAATGGTTTAATCTGATCAAACATTTTGTGCGTGTATACACACATCATGATCATTTTATGTCCATGTAAACAGAGATTTTTTACTTTCAATCAACCTTGGTTTGGATCAGATATGTGGAATTTTGCTTATGTAAAGATAGCTTCTGGTGGCCATAGGAAATAGGACAGCTGAACTGTTGAGAAAACTTTAAATCATGTCACAGACATTGCATCACACTGACAACACCAAACCAAAACACTATAATTGCACCATATATATTTAATGCTATGAACTTTCATATTAATGCGGTTTTTGCACCATGTCTTTTTTCCCCCCAGCAGTTTGCATTTGATGACTGGGGTACTTTAAGAAATGGAAATGTCATGAAAGCTGATCAAAACAAAATTTTGTTTTGTATACACTGTGTGTATATGAAATTACACTAAAAGTTGTCTAGGTCTAAGTCTAAGAAGAGTGAGGTAAATGTTAAGAAACTCAAAAATTGGAGAAAAAATATTAAATAGGAATATTTAGGTAATCTCTTTTGTTATTATGGTATAATGAGATCCAGAGGTGGACCTCTGTCAAAGTTTTTCTGGGAAATACTCCAAAATTTGTTCAGAATTGGTGGGGAATTCGGTCTTGCTATCCATTGAGCACAGTCATGCTACGTAGTTGTTTCTCCAGGGTCTAAGTTTTGATACTATTATCCTACTCATTAAAGAGCAAAAACTGCTAACACCTAACTGATAAACATTCACTTGGGTAAACATACCAATGTAAAAAACAGTGGATATGTTTTGGGAAGTAACTCATATTACCGTATTTT